>NC_138875.1:19069446-19517659 GCF_965194805.1 Balaenoptera borealis | reverse complement strand
TTACTGCTTTTGAAGATAGCACTCTAATATCTCCTGTATGGAGTCTTCCCTGATTCTTACAGCCAAATGTGGTCACTCTTCCTCTAAATTTCTGCAAATCTATCTGCACCTCTCATGTCACTTACCACATTCTAGTTGTACTATACCATCTTGTTATTACTTTATTAGTATAACATCGGCTTAAGCCTGATTTAAAACTTGGACTCAATTTATAGACATCTGGGTTGGAATATTGGCTCAGATACTTACAGGTTATGTGACTTTGGACATGTTTCCTAACTCTGTTTATTCACCTGTAAAATGGGAATAAAGATAGCATGTAGTCTTTAGAATAGCTGTGAAAATTAAGTGAGAATTAAACATCTAGTGCAGAATAATCTCTCAATAAATATTGCCTTTTATTATCATTACCTCTCTAATTAGTCTATAAGGTTTTTTTTTTTTAAAGAGCAAAACTCATATTTTATTCAATAGTGTACTAGTCTAGTAGCCCGTGACATAGGGTCTTACGTAAAATAGGCACTCAATTTTTTTTTTTAACATCTTTATTGGAGTATAATTGCTTTACAATGGTGTGTTAGTTTCTGCTTTATAAAAAGTGAATCAGATATACATATACCTATGTCCCCATATCTCTTCCCTCTTACGTCTCCCTCCCTCCCACGCTCCTTATCCCACCCTTCTAGGTGGTCACAAAGCACTGAGCTAATCTCCCTGTGCTATGCGACTGCTTCCCACTAGCTATCTGTTTTACATTTGGTAGTGTATATATGTCCATGACACTCTCACTTTTTCCCAGATTACAGTTCCCCCTTCCCATATCCTCAAGTCCATTTTCTAGTAGGTCTGCGTCTTTATTGCCATCTGGCCCCTAGGTTCTTCATGACCTTTTCTTTTTTTTTTAGATTCCATACATACGTGTTAGCATACGGTATTTGCTTTTCTCTTTCTGACTTACTTCACTCTGTATGACAGACTCTAGGTCCATCCACCTCACTACAAATAACTCAATTTCATTTCTTTTTATGGCTGAGAAATATTCCATGGTATATATGTGCCACATCTTCTTTATCCATTCATCTGTCAATGAACCCTTAGGTTGCTTCCATGTCCTGGCTATTGTAAATACAGCTGCAATGAACATTTTGGTACATGACTCTTTTTGAATTATGGTTTTCTCAGGGTATATGCCCAGTAGTGGGATTGCTGGGTCGTATGGTAGTTTTTTTTAGTTTTTTAAGGAACCTCCATACTGTTCTCCATAGTGGTTGTATCAATTAACATTCCCACCAACAGTGCAAGAGGGTCCCCTTTTCTCCACACCCTCTCCAGCATTTATTATTTGTAGATTTTTTTTTCTTTAAATTTATTTATTTATTTTTGGCTGTGTTGGGTTTTTGTTTCTGTTCGAGGGCTTTCTCTAGTTGCGGCGAGCGGGGGCCACTCTTCATTGCGGTGCGTGGGCCTCTCACTGTCGCGGCCTCTCATGTTGCGGAGCACAGGCTCCAGATGCGCAGGCTCAGTAGTTGTGGCTCACGGGCCTAGTTGCTCCGCGGCATGTGGGATCTTCCCAGATCAGGGCTCGAACCCATGTCCCCTGCATTGGCAGGCAGATTCTCAACCACTGCGCCACCAGGGAAGCCCTATTTGTAGATTTTTTGATGATGGCCATTCTGACTGGTATAAGATGATATCTCATTGTAGTTTTGATCTGCACTTCTCTAATGATTAATGATGTTGAGCATTCTTTCATGTGTTTGTTGGCAATCTGTATATCTTCTTTGGAGAAATGTCTATTTAGATCTTCTGCCCATTTTTGGATTGGGTTGTTTGTTTTTTTGATATTGAGCTGCATGAGCTGCTTGTAAATTTTGGAGATTAATCCTTTGTCAGTTGCTTCATTTGCAAATATTTTCTCCCATTCTGAGGGTTGTCTTTTTGTCTTGTTTATGGTTTCCTTTGCTGTGCAAAAGCTTTGAAGTTTCATTAGGTCCCATTTGTTTATTTTTGTTTTTATTTCCATTTCTCTAGGAGGTGGGTCAAAAAGGTTCTTGCTGTGATTTATGTCATAGAGTGTTCTGCCTATGTTTTCCTCTAAGAGTTTGATAGTGTCTGGCCTTACGTTTAGGTCTTTAATCCATTTTGAGTTTATTTTTGTGTATGGTGTTAGGGAGTTTCATTCTTTTACATGTAGCTGTCCAGTTTTCCCAGCACCACTTATTGAAGAGGCTGTCTTTTCTCCACTGTATATTCTTCCCTCCTTTATCAAAGATAAGGTGACCATATGTGCATGGGTTTATCTCTGGGCTTTCTATCCTGTTCCATTGATCTATATTTCTGTTTTTGTGCCAGTATCATACTGTCTTGGTTACTGTAGTTTTGTAGTAGAGTCTGAAGTCAGGGAGCCTGATTACTCCAGCTCCATTTTTTGTTTCTCAAGATTGCTTTGGCTATTCGGGGTCTTTTGTGTTTCCATACAAACTGTGAAATGTTTTGTTCTAGTTCTGTGAAAAATGCCATTGGTAGTTTGATAGGGATTGCATTGAATCTGTAGATTGCTTTGGGTATTACAGTCATTTTCACAATGTTGATTCTTCCAATGCAAGAACATGGTATATCTCTCCATCTGTTTGTATCATCTTTAATTTCTTTCATCAGTGTCTTATAATTTTCTGCATACAGGTCTTTTGTCTCCCTAGGTAGATTTATTCCTACATATTTTATTCTTTCTGTTGAAACGGTAAGTGGGAGCGTTTTCTTAATTTCACTTTCAGATTTTTCATCATTGGTGTATAGGAATGCAAGAGATTTCTGTGCATTAATTTTGTATCCTGCTAGTTTACCAAATTCATTGATTAGATCTAGTAGTTTTCTAGTAGCATGTTTAGGATTCTCTATGTATAGTATCATGTCATCTGCAAACAGTGACAGCTTTTCTTCTTCTTTTCCGATTTGGATTCCTTTTATTTCTTTTTCTTCTCTGAATGCTGTGGCTAAAACTTCCAAAACTATGTTGAATAGTAGTGGTGAGAGTGGGCAACCTTGTCTTGCTCCTGATCTTAGTGAAAATGGTTTCAGTTTTTCACCATTGAGGACGATATTGGCTGTGGGTTTGTCATATATGGCCTTTATTATGTTGAGGTAAGTTCTCTCTATGCCTACTTTCTGGATGGTTTTTATCATAAATGGGTGTTGAATTTTGTCAAAGGCTTTTTCTGCATCTATTGAGATGATCATATGGTTTTATCCTTCAGTTTGTTAATATGGTGTATCACATTGATTGATTTGCATATATTGAAGAATCCTTGCATCCCTGGGATAAACCCCACTTGATCATGGTGGATGATCCTTTTAATGTGCTGTTGGATTCTGTTTGCTAGTATTTTGTTGAGGATTTTTGCATCTATGTTCATCAGTGATATTGGAATGTAGTTTTCTTTCTTTGTGACATCTTTGTCTGGTTTTGGTATCAGGGTGATGGTGGCCTCGTAGAATGAGTTTGGGAGTGTTCCTCCCTCAGGTATATTTTGGAAGAGTTTGAGAAGGATAGGTGTTAGCCCTTCTCTCAATGTTTGATAGAATTTTCCTGTGAAGCCATCTGGTCCTGGGCTTTTGTTTGTTGGGAGATTTTAAATCACAGTTTCAATTTCAGTGCTTGTGATTGGTCTGTTCATATTTTCTATTTCTTTCTGGTTCAGTCTCGGAAGGTTGTGCATTTCTGAGAATTTGTCCATTTCTTCCAGGTTGTCCATTTTATTGGCAAACAGTTGCTTGCAATAATCTGTCATGACCTGTTGTATTTCTGCAGTGTCAGTTGTTACTTCTCCTTTTTCATTTTTAATCCTATTGATTTGAGTCTTCTTCCTTTTTTTCTTGATGAGTCTGGCTAATGGTTTATCAATTTTGTTTATCTTCACAAAGAACCAGCTTTTAGTTTTATTGATCTTTGCTATCGTTTCCTTCATTTCTTTTTCATTTATTTCTGATCTGATCTTTATGATTTCTTTCCTTCTGCTAACTTTGGGGTTTTTTTGTTCTTCTTTCATTGCTTTAGGTGTAAGGTTAGGTTGTTTATTTGAAAAGTTTCTTGTTTTTTGAGGTAGGATTTTATTGCCATAAACTTCCCTCTTAGAACTGCTTTTGCTGCATCCCATAGGTTTTGGGTCGTCATGTTTTCATTGTCATTTGTTTCTAGGTAATTTTTAATTTCCTCTTTGATTTCTTCAGTGATCTCTTGGTTATTAAGTAGTGTGTTGTTTAGCCTCCATGTGTTTGTATTTTTTACAGATTTTTTCCTGTAATTGATATCTAGTCTCATAGCATTGTGGTCAGAAAAGACACTTGATACAATTTCAATTTTCTTAAATTTACCAAGGCTTGATTTGTGACCCAAGATATGATCTATCCTAGAGAATGTTCCATGAGCACTTGAGAAGAAAGTGTATTCTGTTGTTTTTGGATGGAATGTCCTATAAATATCAATTAAGTCCATCTTGTTTAATGTATCATTTAACGCTTGTGTTTCCTTATTTATTTTCATTTTGGATGATCTGTCCATTGGTGAAAGTGGGGTGTTAAAGTCCCCTACTATGATTGTGTTACTGTCAATTTCCCATTTTATAGCTGTTAATATTTGCCTTATGTATTGAGGTGCTCCTATGTTGGGTGCATAAATATTTACAATTTTTATATCTTTTTCTTGGATTGATCCCTAGATCATTATGTAGTATCCTTCTTTGTCTCTTGTAATAGTCTTTATTTTAAAGTCTATTTTGTGTGATATGACAATTGCTACTCCAGCTTTCTTTTGATTTCCATTTGCATGGAATATCTTTTTCCATCCCCTCACTTTCAGTCTGTATGTTTCCCTAGGTCTGAAGTGGGTCTCTCGTAGACAGCATATATATGGGTCTTATTTTTGTATCCATTCAGCCAATCAATGTCTTTTGGTTGGTGCATTTAATCCATTTACATTTAAGGTAATTATCAATATGTATGTTCCTATTACCATTTTCTTAATTGTTTTGGGTTTGTTATTGTAGGTCTTTTTCTTCTCTTGTGTTTCCTGCCTAGAGAAGTTCCTTTAGCATTTGTTGTAGAGCTAGTTTGGTAGTGCTGCATTCTCTTAGCTTTTGCTTGTCTGTAAAGGTTTTAATTTCTCCATCAAATCTGAATGAGATTCTAGCTGGGTAGAGTAATCTTGGTTGTAGGTTTTTCTCCTTCATCACTTTAAATATGTCCTGCCACTCCCTTCTGGCTTGCAGAGTTTCTGCTGAAAGATCAGCTGTTAACCTTATGGGGATTCCCTTGTGTGTTATTTGTTGTTATTCCCTTGCTGCTTTTAATCTTTTTTCTTTGTATTTAATTTTTGATAGTTTGATTAATATGTGTCTTGGCATGTTTCTCCCTGGATATATCCTGTATGGGACTCTCTGTGCTTCCTGGACTTGATTAACTATTTCCTTCCCCATATTGGGGAAGTTTTCAACTATAATCTCTTCAAATATTTTCTCAGTCCCTTTCTTTTTCTCTTCTTCTTCTGGACACCTATAATTCGAATGTTGGTGCGTTTAATGTTGTTCCAGAGGTCTCTGAGACTGTCCTCAATTCTTTTCATTTTTTTTTCTTTATTCTGCTCTGCAGTAGTTATTTACACTATTTTATCTTCCAGGTCACTTATCCGTTCTTCTGCCTCAGTTATTCTGCTATTGATCCTTTCTAGAGAATTTTTAATTTCATTTATTGTGTTGTTCATCACTGTTTGTTTGCTCTTTAGTTCTTCTAGGTCCTTGTTAAACGTTTCTTGTATTTTCTCCATTCTATTTCCAAGATTTTGGATCATGTTTACTATCATTATTCTGAATACTTTTTCAGGTCGACTGCCTATTTCCTCTTCATTTGTTAGGTCTGGTGCATTTTTGCCTTGCTCCTTCATCTGCTGTGTGTTTCTCTGTCTTCTCATTTTGCTTAACTTACTGTGTTTGGGGTCTCCTTTTTGCAGGCTGTAGGTTCATAGTTCTCATTGTTTTTGGTGTTTTCCCCAGTGGCTAAGGTTGGTTCAGTGGGTTGTGTAGGCTTCCTGGTGGAGGGGACTAGTGCCTGTGTTCTGGTGGATGAGGCTGGATCTTGTCTTTCTGGTGGGCAGGTCCACGTCTGGTGGTGTGTTTTGGGGGTGTCTGTGGCCTTATTATGATTTTAGGCAGCCTATGTGCTAATAGATGGGGCTGTGTTCCTGTCTTGCTAGTTGTTTGGCATAGTGTGTCCTGCACTGGAGCTTGCTGGTCGTTGAGTGGAGCTGGGTCTTGGTGTTGAGATGGAGATCTCTGAGAGATCTTTCGCCGTTTGATATTACGTGGAGCTGGGAGGTCTCTTGTGGACCAGTGTCCTGAAGTTGGCTCTCCCACCTCATAGGCACAGCCCTGATGCCTGGGTGGAGCACCAAGAGCCTGTCATCCACATGGCTCAGAATAAAAGGGAGAAAAAAAACAAAGAAAGCATGAAGAAGATAAAATAAAATAAAGTAAATTAAAATAAATTAAAATAAGTAATTAAAATAAAAAATAAAATATAATTATTAAGAAAAATTTTTTTAAAGTAAAAAAAAAACCAAAAAAGAAACAAACAAAAAAAAGGACAGACAGATCCCTAGGACAATTGGTAAAATCAAAGCTATACAGACAAAATCACACACAGAAGCATACACATACACACTCACAAAAAGTGAAAAAAGGGGAAAAATATATATATATCGTTGCTCCCAAAGTCCACCTCCTCAATTTGGGATGATTCGTTGTCTTTTCAGGTATTCCACAGATGCAGGTACATCAAGTTGATTGTGAAGCTTTAATCCGCTGCTCCTGAGGCTGCTGGGAGAGATTTCCCTTTCTCTTCTTTGTTCGCACAGCTCCCGGGGTTCAGCGTTGGATTTGGCCCCGCCTCTGCGTGTAGGTCACGTGAGGGCGTCTGTTCTTCGCGCAGACAGGACGGGGTTAAAGAAGCAGCTGCTTCGGGGGCTCTGGCTCACTCAGGCCGGGGGGAGGGAGGGGTACAGAGGAGGCGGGGCGAGCCTGCGGCGGCAGAGGCTGGCGTGACGTTGCAGCAGCCTGAGGCGCGCCGTGCGTTCTCCCGGGTAAGTTGTCCCTGGGTCACGGGACCCTGGCCGTGGCGGGCTGCACCGGCTCCCGGGAGGTGCGGTGTGGAGAGCGAGCTGTGCTCGCACACAGGCTTCTTGGTGGTGGCAGCAGCAGCCTTAGCGTCTCCTGCCCGTCTCTGGGATCCGCGCTGATAGCCACGGCTCGCACCCGTCTCTGGAGCTCCTTTAAGCGGCGCTCTGAATCCCCTCTCCTCGCACACCAGGAAACAAAGAGGCAAGAAAAAGTCTCTTGGCCCTTTGGCAGCTGCAGACTTTTTCCCCGACTCCCTCCCGGCTAGCTGTGGTGCACTAACCCCTTCAGGCTGTGTTCACGCCGCCAACCCCAGTCCTCTCCCTGCGAACCGACCGAAGCCGAGCCTCCGCTCCCAGCCCCGCCCGCCCCGGCGGCTGAGCAGACAAGCCTCTCGGGCTGGTGAGTGCTGGTCGGCGCCGAGCCTCCGTGCGGGAAGTGCGGGAATCTCTCCGCTTTGCCCTCCGCACCCCTGTGGCTGCGCTCTCCTCCGTGGCTCCGAAGCTTCCCCCCTCTGCCACCCGCAGTCTCTGCCCGTGAAGGGGCTTCCTAGTGCGTGGAAACCTTTCCTCCTTCACGGCTCCCTCCCACTGGTGCAGGTCCCCTCCCTATTCTTTGTCTCTGTTATTTCTTTTTTCTTTTGCCCTACCCAAGTACGGGGGGAGTTTCTTGCCTTTTGGGAGGTCTGAGGTCTTCTGCCAGCGTTCAGTGGGTGTTCTGTAGGAGTTGTTCCACGTGTAGATGTATTTCTGATGTATTTGTGGGGAGGAAGGTGATCTCCGCGTCTTACTCTTCCACCATCTTGAAGCTCCTCTCCGCGCTCAATTTTTGAATGGATAAGAAAAGGATGAGGCCTTGAGATTATGAAACATGAAAAGAAGGTAGAAATAGAACCTCACGAAGGAATCTTACAATACTTTGCTTCATATTTGGTTATAATCTCTAACTGCTATAGACATCATCACTTGATTTAATCAAAACAACCCTGAAAAAGAGATATTAATTTGTCCATTTCCTCTTGAGAGGAAACTAAGGCTTAAGGATTTAAGTAACTTGTGTAAAGTCGCATAGGTGGCAAGGGGTGGAGTTGGGCTTTGAGCAAACCCTGGTTCCATGAGCCTCTCTGTTCACTGTAGCCGTGGCTGTCCTTGTTTGTTGGCTTGTTTTGTTCTGGGAATGACTGTGTTGCTGGTGCACAACCTCTTTTCTCACCTCTCTGAGTCCTTAGCGTCAGCCCGAGGGATTCTATGTCACACAAGGTCTAACAGGGTCAGTCGGATTACTTAAAATCTAATTTGGAGGACTGCATGCTTAAACCAATCAATTGTGTGCTAATCAGCCATTAAAATGGCTCACAGCACAGACCCCAGAAGCCTTGGGGATTCATTGGTCACACAAACAAGACCATTGGAGAAAGTGGGAGAGAATAGCATCTTTTATATTCTCTATTTATTCGCATACTCCCCTCCCCCTTTTTTAAGCTCTTGTTAATTTTCTCTTCAGACATAGGAAATTATTTTTTTCTAGCTTTACTGACATATAATTGACAAGTAAAAATTGTAAATATTTAAGGCGTACAACGTGATGATTTGATATATGTATACATTGTGAAATGATTATCACAGTCAGGCTAATTAATATGTCCCTCATTTCTCATAGTTATAATTTTTGTGTGTCAGGGGAGAACACTTAAGATCTACTCTCTCAGGAAATTTCAAGTATACAATTCAGTATTATTAACTATAGTCACTATGCTGAATATCTGATCTTCAGGAAGTTCTTTTTATATTCTTTAGATCTAAGACTGTGCCCCAAATTCATCTCTGCGAGGATTGACCTCTGTATGAACTTAAGGAAAGAACTAAGGCGAAATTTGTTGAGTAATTTCTAGGTACTTTTACAGCTATGACGTAAAAAATTACTGACTGTGTTATATCACCTTATTCATTAAAAATTAGAAGAGTAAATTTATATCTATGTAGAGATACTGTATACCCCATATCAAAACTCAGAAGCTATCAAGATAAATATTGGGGAATAGCATTGTATGAAAGTCCACAAATTTCTATATGGAAAAGACACAATAAATCAAAGTCAGTAACAAGCTGGGAAAAAATGTTTTTAACATACAGAAAAATTTTTAAAATATTCTGTACATATACTGAGCACTTACAAATTAATAAGGTACTTATAGATGCACAAAAAGAGAGGTGGGCAAAGGCCATGAAAATGCTCATCATAGAAAGAAAATGCACATAGTGAACATAAACAGAGAGTAAGACACTTGACCTCACTAATAATTAAACACGTAGAAACTGCAATAAAAGTGAAATATTTTTATCATTAGGTTTAGGCAACTGTTTCTGAAAATTAACATATTTTCTAGCAGAGTTACTTGTGCTTGATATAAGTATCGCCCTACGAAAAGAAACCTGCAATCTTAAAAGAACACATTTTAAAATATATATGTATATAAAAATAAAACATTAGAAGACTCTGCTACTTTCCTTGTGCATTGCACATGGAGACATGAGATCTTTCCTTTTCCTGCCATGTTTCCCCTCCTTCCAGCTATTCTGAGAGACTTGGATGGCCATCAGTCTTATTGAACATACGGCCAAAGCCCTCAGGGGTTTTGGAAGGAAAATTCTGATTTGGGGTATTCCGGAGAGTCAGAAAGAAACATCTCTCCCTTTGAGTCTTCCCAAAGGAGATGAATAGATATTTTAAGCCAGTGTGTTTAGATCAGTGGAATGGAATGATTATGAGAGTGGTTCCAATGACAGCTCTGCCACTTACTGGCTGAACAACTCTGGGCAACTGCTGTGTTCCCTCTAAGCTTCAGTTTCCTGATTTCTTCATATATTCTTTTAATCGAGGGATATATACCCCATTATAAGCTTCAAGAGGGCAGGGCTCATATCTGTTTTACTGACTCATGTCTAAGCAGTGGAGGAAACATAGTCAGCCCTCTGGGTACCACTTGTTGATGACTCTGTGGGACAAGAGGGAGAAGGAATCGTGGCACTGTGAGAAGAGAGGATTGTCCATTTGCTTGAAGGGTTTAGGGGAAAATGTGCAGGAAGCAACAAATTATAAGAGAAGGACGCCCATAGCAAAGCTAGGAGGAATGGGGAAAAACTCTCAACTGGAAAATCAAACCCTCTGATGACTGCTGTGGGTCACAGAACATTGACCTCTCAAAGGGGGGATTGGGATACAGCTAATATCTTGGTAAATACAGAAACACATTTAAAAGGAATAAAGTAGGTGTATCTGTCTTACAAGGGAAATAGACCCTAACCACAATTAGTTTAGAAAAAAAGCAGCAAACAGGTGACAAAAGAGGACTAGTGTATGTTTTCATATTTATGCTTGTGTATAGATATGCGCGTTTACGTGTGCATGTAAACACCAAAAAATACCCAGCAAACTCCTGGCAGTGGTTTTCTGTGGAAAATGATGGGCTAATAAGGGGTTTGTGCTGCTTTTGTAATCAACAAAAACAATTGGAATCCTATCTCATAGCTAATGCTTATGGCTATATGACCAATTCTAAAATGGATTTCAAGTGCCCAAAGGAAATGTGCCTTTTGTTTTGTGTGTCTCTGCACTTTTCTTTCACAAATCGATAGCAATATAGTTTTGTTATGTACTAATGGAGATATATTTTACATGAAATCTGTTAGACAGATCATGTTTTTGTCTTTGGTTCTAGCACAAACTTCTGCTTTTTCCTCCTGCAGGAAAGAGAAGGGACAGCTGCAGGGATAAATCATGACTCTATGTCAAACCTCCAGGTCTATGTTGATTTAAGATCTGTGAATCAACTCGTATGCTCCAAATTCATTCTGTAATTGAATCAAGATTCAATCAAATATTCTATAGCTTAGCTTGTGCCATCATTGTTTTCCACAATTGTATTTGAGATAAAATATTCTCTGCAGGGAAACCAAAAATAACCAGGCCTCCAAAGATGTCCATAAAGCATACATGTACAGAACAACAGTTGAAAAATTCTGCAAAAGTAAAAGTAGGTTTACCAAATATTAACGTATCATGAGGCAGGGACACCAGAGCCACCTTCCCTTTCTGTCCAAGTGGTCAGCCCCTCCCAGGGCAGAGCCCGATAGGCTTGAAGACTTGCTTCTGGTCTTTTCTCTTAAAAATAAACCTTAGGTTCTCTGCTTCCGATGTGATTCTAAGAAAATATCCCAAACGAATACTTTGAACCTTTATCTATTTTCATAATTATTGCCTATGTACTTTGCTATAAGGGATACTCTGTGAAAAGGCTAGAATGGCATCTACTGATTTTTCTAACTGGGTCATATGTGTGAGCTGCCCTATTTGTACCCACCTTCCACCTCATACCCTGGATTTAACAGGGTTGGCTCTTTGCCATCTTGGCTGTCAGAAGCCCTATAAAACCAGTGGAGTACATGTGATGGGAAGATTGGACCGTGAGCACATCAGTCCCTCCAGAATTCCACTTAATTGTCCCAGGTTAGTGGGCAATATAATTGTCTGCATAGCTGTATGTACAGTGCTTATAAGTAATGCTCAATAGTGCTGGTTAGTAATAATTCCTTATGACACAGAAAATAATCTTAAATACCAGTCCAGAAGAAAAGAAACCAACCAGTAGATGTCTCTGTGGTGCTTCAGTTCGGTCATGTTCTTGTGTGATTAGCCACAGATGTCTGTGGGTTCAGAAATGCTATGATACGAGGGAAGATTTGCATCTTTTATTTTGGGCAGGTGGAGGGAGGGCCCAAAGTGCCCTAGAAACATACCCAAACCTAGCCATTAACTTCTGCACTTCTGATCTCATCTTTTTAAAAAAACGCGTGTTTTACTTACAAAGATGAGCAGTTATGAAACGTTGAATACATTTTTGCAGAATGATCACATTAGTAATTTTGGAAATATGTATCCAGGTGAAAGCTGTTTGCCCTGAGAAAAAAAAATATATCGTTGCCTACTCAACGGTTCCAATACCCTAATAGCAGAGAATGTGGCACTCTGGAAGGAAACAGGACATCATGGAAGGAGTCCACTGACAGTACAGACGACAACTCAGAGACGTTCCAGGGACCTTGGAGTTCCTGCTTCCTGTCTGTTTTACCTGCCATCATTCTCCTCCTGGCTTCAGTGCTGGGCCCCTGGGCTGGATCACAGAGCCTTTCTGCAGGGCTGGGGACCTGCCGCTGGGAAAAATCACAAGAGTCCCCTCCAGCCCTCTTTAGTACTTCAGGGACGAGAATTTAGAGATTTCAATAACACTAAAGCAATCATCCTGAATCCATTTAGTAAATGGAATATTTGAAGAGCAATCATTATGCAGTGGGACTTGCCTACCTTCTAATAATGAAAGCAAAATAAAAAGATGAGCATCTCACTTTAAATGACGGGTATATTTCTGCAAAATGTAGAATCTAATTTTTTCTCTTTGTGAGTTTACTACAGAAAATATATAAATTTATATGTTATATATATACATTATATAGAAAATATATAAATTTAGTTAAAGGATTCCTGTGACAATCCTTTTGTGAGGACAAGTGAATAACAACGCTTAATCTGTATTTTCTGTAAGTGTGACTTTTACAATAGAAATATTTATTGGGATGATTATAGATTCACATGCAGTTGTAAGAAATAATACAGGGAGATCCCATATACACTTTGCCCAGTTTTCACCATTTTGTAACACTGTACTGTAATATCACAAGCAAGATACTGATATTGATACAGTCCACCAATCTCATTCAGTTCCTCTGTTTTACTTGTACTCATATCTCTGTATGTGTGTGTTTGTGTTCAGTTCTGTACCGTTTTACCGCACTTGTTAGTTAGTGTGTCCACCACCAGGACTGAGATACTGAACAGTTTCAAGACCACAGGGTCTCTCCTGTTGCCCTTTTATTATTACATCCACCTCCCTGAAGCCCCCTTCTCAGAACCCCCTTCACTCAGGGTTACCAAACCCTGGCAATCCTTAATCTATCCTCCATTTCCACATTTTTAATTTCTCAAATGTTATGTAAGCAGAACCAAGCATTATGCAACCTTTTGGGACTGGCATTTTTCACTCAACATGAATCGCTGTAGATTCTTGGAAGTTTTCAGTAAAGCAATAGTTTGTTTCTTTTTATTGCTGAGTAGCTTTCCAGGGGATATGTGTGTATCATAGTTTAACTACTCACAGGTTGAAGAACATCTGATCAGATTCTAGTATTTTACTACTACAAATAAAACTGCTGTGAAATTCACATACAAGTTTCTGTATGAACATAAGTTTTCATTTCTCTGGGATTAATGCTCAGGAGTAAAATTCTTGTTCTTATGATATGTTTAACTTTTATGAAATTTTCTGAACTGTTTTCAAGAGTGACCAGACCATTTTAAGTTCCCACCTCCAGTGTATGAGTAGCCTAGTTTCTCCACATCCTTGTCAGCATTTGGTATTGTCACTTTTTAATTTTAGCTATTCTGATAGGTGTATACTAATATCGCATTGCATTTTTAATTGCATTCCTCTAATAGCTAATGATGTTTGAACATCTTTTCAAATGTGTATTTTCCGTCTGTATAGCCTCTTTGATGAAATGTCTCTTTGTGACATTTGTCCATTTTTAAGTTGGATTGTTTGGTTTTTTGGGTTTTTTTATTGTGAGTTTAAATTTTTTTTTTATTTTATAGATACCGGTCCTTTGTTGGGCATGTGGTTTGTAACTATTTTCTCCCAGTCTATAGTTTGTATTTCCATCCTCTCTGTTTTACTCAACACTTAATCCTTGTTCACCGTAGCTGCCTCAGCCTAACGTAATGGTGTCATCCTCCATAAAACCTTAAACACATCCACCTGTTCTTCAAAGTCATGGCTGGATACCAAATATGGAGGTGACACAGGAAATCTAGAGAACAGTGGTGTGGATGGAACTCTCAGAATGGGCTCAGATCCTGAGAGTATTTGTGTCCCATGAGAATACTCCAAAATGCTCCCAGTGCAAAAGAGGATCTTAAAAATCAGGCAGCAAGAATGGTCCATTTTATAGACAGCAGGCATCCTTCTTCTTTTGCCACAGCAGGGCTTGCTCACTGGAACCATGAATAAAGTGGCAATGATGATGGCAGGAATGAAGGCTAGGTATCCCACCTATTAGGCTTGCCCCAAATGCCAGTAGTGCCCTGATTTAGAAACTGTGACATAGGGTTCAACGTGAATTTTATAACCAAAATAGTCCAGGTTTGCTGGATCTTGGCTTGACTAGAAGAGTCTACTAGAGATTCATAGCTTCTTCTCTAATTCCAAGGACTGAGTCCTTGAATACAGCTGAGGCTCCATCCTCCTAAGGAAAGAATTTTTCTCAGGCAGACACTCCAAAATTCCATGCCACAGATTTACTCCAGCTTTAAAAACATAAAATAATAATAAGGATATTCCTCTAACTTTTCAAAAAGTCAACAATTATGAACCTTTATGTACCTACCATTCAGCCTCAACAGTGATCAGATAGTTTCCCCAAAGTTTTGACAATGACTTTAGCAAATTTCTGTAATGTCTTCCTGAGGTCTTTTTTCTTTTCTTTCCTTTTCTTTTTTCCTTTTTTTTTGGTCTACACTTATTCTGCCCATTAAGACTACATTCAGTTTCAACCCTGGACATGGTTCAAAGGTCATTAGGTACATTAGTGTTTATAATGCAATTTATGGTGAAATAGCCAAGTAAAAACAGATATTCCACAGTGACAGAATGTAAATTTTAGAAATCTTGACATAGTGAGACTCATGTTGGCATTTAATAAGAAGGGAGGAAAATCATGAGAGAGATCAAAAAAGACTTCCTAGGAAAGAAATCAGATATAAATGAAAAGTAAAAATCTCAGGTCCTGTGCACTGTAATAGTTTGTCAAAACCCAAGATTAGAGCCACAGCTGAGGATGCTGGAAGGAATTAGATTCAAATCATGGCCGAATAAAGACACGCAAAACAAATCATTCATCTGAGGAAAAGCACATGCACAGTAAAACCCCTTCCAGGACTGGTTGCCTAGCAACCAAATAGGGACGTGGTCCCTGGAAAAGTCCAAGCCGGGAAGGAAGCAGGTCAGTGACAGTGGAGTGGCAAGGGAATTTCCACAGCAACAGAGTAGCAGCAGCATTTCTGAGGGAAATAACCCAACAGGAAGATGCCTGGAGATTTAAAGGGGAATATGATCACAGATATTAATCAAAAGGGAGCTATCCGCTGAAATTTCTCTCCACATTTCCAGAGAAGTTTTATAGTTTTGAGGAAAAGTAGGTTATGGGATTATTTGGGTAAAGAGGTTCTTATCACTCCCAGAGTACAAGTATTTTTGAAATATTATGACAAATGAAGACTGAAAGGAGCCAGTGAAGGATTTTTGGTTTCAATCTTAAATGAGCCTTTTATTCCATGTTTAAAAGGCTGTAAGAAAAAATGAAAAGGAAAAGAACCATTTGATATTGAAAATAATTCTTCACAGCTACACACACTCACACTCACACACATCCAGGATCACTTTTGGGGCTGTCTAATTAATAAATAATTGTTTCCATTTAGTCTGTTCAGGCTGTTAAAACAAATACCATAAACTGTGTAGCATATATACAACAGAAATTTCTCACAGTTCTAGAGGCTAAGAAGTCCAAGATCTAGTTAATTAACACATCCATCACCTCACGTATTTATCTTATTTATTTTGGTGAGAACATTTCAGTTCTAGTCTCTTAGCAGATTTCACTGATATAATACAACGCAACTTTTGAATTTTGTTCCATGTGAATGTACTAGCTATTTAAAAATAGATTAAAAAAAAGAAGGAGTTCAGGGTCAAGATGCTGGCAAATTTGGTGTCTGGTCAGGGCCCACTGCCTGGTTCCTAGACAGCTGTCTTTTCCCTATATCCTTACACGTCAGAAGGGACAAGGGAGTGCTCTGGGGCCTCTTTTATAAGGGCGTGAATTCCACTCATGAGCGTCCCATCCTTATGACCTAACCCCCTCCCAAAGGCTCCACCTTCAAATAGCATCATATTGGGGATTGCATTTCAACATATGAATTTGGGGAGACACAAATATTCATTCTGTAGCAGTTTCCTACTGTACTTAATTGCAATGGAAGCCATTAAAGGAATTATAAGGTAGTCTCTGCCCTCAAGAGAATTGTAACATAATTGGGAAAAGAAAGCTCAAATAGATAGGAAGATTGAATAAATGAGAAAGAAGAGAGATGAACAGATATTTATCTAGTGTTCTATGTACTACATACGTACTGTGTTCTATATATGTTAATGACTTTGTATTTTTTTCATTGATATTGATGATTAAGTTAATGTTTCTTAACTTATTTTTTGCATCATGGACCCCTTTGAGGATTTGATGAAAGCTATGAGCCCCCTACAGAAAGAAATGAGAATATGTACATATATAATATTTTGCTTACAATATTCAGGAATTTTTCAGACTGCTGAATTTCATCCATGGAATTCAAGTTAAGAAATTCTGTTATTAGACTTACGGAACATTGCTCCCCATTTAAGAATGAAACTGACACTTAGAAATTTATGTACTCAAATGACTCCACAAAGTCATACAGCAAGTAAGTAACCCATTTGGGGATCAAACACCATCTTCATTACATATAGGAAATAACTCTAGTTAAACTATGAGAGGAAAAATGAAGTAGAAAACTGACATAAAATTATATTAAACCTTACAGAAAGGTATTAGAAACTTTGCAAGAGGACTCTTAAGATATCTCTAGGATGTTGTTGTCATCTCTATGACAGATTACCTCTTTTTCACTAGAGCTTTACCCTATTAAATATTGATGAAATCTTTCTGGAAATTTAATGAAAGTTTTTTTGAGGTCAGTGTCTGGATGTTTTTTTTTCCATTCTCAAGCCAAAGAAATTCTTTCACCCTAGCCCAAGCAGATAAAAAAATTAATTAAAGAGCTTTCAAAATAAAGATAAAGGGGTATTTTGTGGAATATGAGAAAAGGAAGTATGGACCTCCTGGAACCAAGAACAGGAGAAGTGGTGAGGGACCAGGGGTGCTCCTCTTTCCTTCTCCTTCTCCTTCTCCTTGGGATTCACTGGCTCTCATGTCTGCTGTTCTGAGCACATCTTGAACGATGACCACGTTTAGCTCCCAAGTTACCTTGTTCTCACTTCCAACAATTAGAAACACCTGATACATATTTTCCATAACATCTTATGGAAAAACCTGAACGAACTTTTTGGCCAACCCAATATCTTTCCTGATCTCTTGATTTCCAAATTTTACTCCAGTACTCTGTCAGAGAACACTTTATTTATTGAGTTTGGGTCAGATTTCAACTCTCATCTAATCAGCGATCGTTGGGTGGGGGGAAAGACAGAAATCAGCCAGTAACAACATGATGTTAAGGATCCATCTTGTGGGTGCCTAAGATGTGGGGAGCAGTGACACAAAAAGCTTTCTATAAAGGGCCAAAGAGTATTCATTTTAGGGTCTGCGGACCAGATTGTCTCTGTCATGAATGCTCAATTCTTGTTGTAACACAAAAGCAGCCATACCAAATATATAAACAAATGAGAGCATCTTTGTTCCAATGGAAGTTTATGGACACTAAAGTTGAATTTCATATAATTTCGTGTATCACAATATATTACCTTACTTTTGCTTTTTTCCCCCTAGCCACTTAAAAATATAGAAAACATTCTTAGCTTACAAGGTATACAAAAGCAGGTGGCAAGCCAGGTTTGGCCGATAGTCATAGTTTGCAAACTCTTGGCTTAGCACAAGAGCTTACTTTTTCCTTATGAAGTTTTTGGAGGGCTGTCTTCCATCTAGTGACTTGGAGATTCACACTTTCTCCATCTTTTCATGTCCCCATCTTAACATATGACTTCCAAGGTTGCCATAGCAAGGGGAAAGGAAGAATGGAGGGAGCACACATACTCTTAACTGTCTTGACCTAGAAGTGACACACATCATACATTGATTTTCACAATCCACTGACCAGAACTAGTCACATAATCCTAATCTAATTACATGGGAAGCTGGGGAACATAGGGCAGCAGGTGAGACATGTGGTAAGTAGCAACAATCTATGTCACGGTATTAAACCAAATAGTGGCCAATAACGTATCTTTATGGTTAGCAGTCAAGTTTATTGCAATTTTTGCACTTTTTTGTTCATTTTTCATTATACATCTGGGTGCATGTAACCTCAGAAAACTTTCCCCCAAGTAATAGTACTGTAAAACTAATGCAAATAGACATAGTATAGTAAATTTAGTGAAGATATAAGATAAAATTCAATTCATTCTCATTTCTTACATTACTTGGTAATATTTATGGGTTTATTGTTATTACTGCTTTATAGCATGCCAAAATCTATATTTTATGCTCATGCTATCATAGAAAACCTCTACAGCTCACTGAAATAAATAGAAAACATTTTCCATTACTCAGTATGAGATGCCACTCAAAATGCCCATGCAAAAATAACGTCCACATTTGCAATGTCGTAATGCCTACATTTTTCTTATTAGTTTATTTGGAACATTACCTTCTTAATTGATTACATCCAAATTCTTTAATAATCTGCCTGGTAGCTAAACTTCTCCATCAGTTGACCTCATCTCACTTATTGTCCTGGTATATAGCCTTCGATTCACGTAGCTAATTTATTTCTGTATTGTTCTACTATGTAAAAATCTGCTTTCTGTCATTGCCAACACTTTCTGCCATTCCTCAACTTACATTTCATTCACATCAAATTTTATGTTTTCCTATTCTCTGAAGCCTTACCAGATTAGCCTGACCTCATGGAACCTGTTCCTAATCTTTATTGGTTCACATCATTGAGGATCTGAATCATTCTGTTAGTCACTTAATAATACAGTGGCATACATTTTAATATAATTTCTTTAAATCTTATTTCCCCATTTAGATTTCAGTTATCTCCATAACAGGGCTAGTCTGTTTCCTATTCAACACAAAATATATTACATAAAATTCTCTTACTTTTTATATTAATCCATCAGACTATAAGGGAAACAATGTATTTTAGTATTCAACATTTTTTAGAACTAAAAATATTATCAACTGTTATTTATACATATTGCTGAATTTGAAGGAAGTTTTTGTTTTGAGTCAGTTACAGAAAACTGCGGTCTAGAAGATAGATAGTCAATGCACTATGGGTATATTCTAAAAGCATTTATAATCATTTAATCTAAAGCTTTATTCACAAGAATGAGCCCAAACCTGTACATGCATTATTTTATGGGGAACATTTTATAGCACTGCACAAATATTAAAGATGTAGTAGAGTTTTGAAAATGGAGTTCTGAAAATGATTTGACACTTTTCTCTGTGGACTCTTTTCACCTTCCTAGGAAATAAAGTTGTGATCAAAATTATGCATTTTCATATATAGAGAAGACAAGAGTCACAGTGAGGAGTATCCAGATGATAGTGTTGTGAGAAATAGCCCCAAAAGGAAAGTATAGATCAGAGTGCAAAGAGGGTGAGATAGTAGCTAAGCAACATGCTGCAGAATCAGGGCTGTAAATTGTAATTGCAACACCTTACATCGGTTAGTGCTTTTCCAGCTGAGAACTCAAAGTATACCCAGGCTAACAGCTTCGTCCCAAACCGAGTCATTCACCCTCAGTTTAGTCATCTGAAAATGAATATGGAGTAATGGTGTACTAACAATTATACAGATAGCTTCCACATAGAAGAGAGATGAAAAGAAATTAATTCAGGATGTGAGCAAGCCTGGTGACTCAATATTAACACAAAAGAAACAAGAAGAAATATCAGAGACACACACAAAAAAATGCTTCTGATTTTTCAAAATTCTCTCAGATTGCCTCAGACTCTCATTTCAATGACTTCTAATGATGTAATTTCAGAAACTGTTAGCTTTCAAACATCTTGATCCAATAGAAAGTAGTCTCAAGTTTCATCAAGGATCATACAGAGAATTACTTTTGAAGATTAAATTATTTTACAGTTGCCTGCTAATAGCAAAACATTTTATACTAGAAAATAAAAGACTTATTTTATTTTATTTTTTATTTTTTTTCAAGATATTAAAGATTTATTCTGAATTTTTAAGTAGGAAAACAGGAATTGTTATGTATTGATATTTTTAAAATCTTGTTTTTGGAGATATATACTGAAATATTTATCATTAAAAGACTTATTTTAAATATAAAAATAAATACTTTCCATTTTAGCACATTTGTACTGTAGCCAAATTAAAAGAACTGATTTTAGAATAAGAACAAACTAAGAAATTAGGTTAAAACCTTAGCATTAACTCCATACCTTAGTTTCCTTGCTTATTTTCTTAATTATAAATTGGGTTGAACATCTTTGCACATAGTATTAATTCCTTTCCAATATTTAATCACTGTGAGGATGATGGGATGTCTCACTCATTCACTCAATTCAATAATATATTAATTTATTGGTGTTTAGTATCTGCCAAATTAGGGATTCCTCCATTCTCTGGCCAGAGAGCATCTTGGTTCTTTTCACCACAATGAGAAGGAAGTTTCAGACAACAGGAGACAATCTTCAAAGTGTGTCATCCTCCCTTTATTCTCTTTTAAGAGTAATGGCCAAAGTATATTTAGGTGTTTCCCTCATTGTTATCTGGCCTTTATCTGAAGGTGGGAAACTTCATGCATTTGGATCATCTTGAGCTCCAGAAGTGACATAGATTTATCATCAGTGGGTTCAGAAGAAGACCAAGAGTTTGCCCATTTTCCCATAACTAAATCCCTATAGGCTCAGACGACGTTTACAGCAATCCCAGGAGCCCCTCTGACCCAGTGTGGTAACATCCCAGGGCTGTGACCTCCACTCAGATGAAATTCCACTCGATCTATTACTTTATTTGGAGAAAAAAGGACATGTCTCTCCTCTAGAAATCTGATAGATACATATATTAAAGAAATAATTCTGTAGCATTTCTAGTCAATAGAATATCTTGCTGGAGATTTGTAGATGATATTCTCCCTCAGTGAAGATATGTACTGTAGATAAGTTTTATTGCAGGTCCAAGCAACTTTGCCTGGAATATATTCATTTCTCAAATATTTCTTCAATGGAGAAGTCTTCCCTGGTCATCATTTATAAAATAGCTCACATACCTGAACTATCACTTTTGCTTGTTCCCTTACTCTGCTTTATTTTTCATGGTGCTTACTATCATCTGAACAGTGTGCATATATACGTGTGTGTGTATATATATTTGTTAATTTGCTGGCTCTCCAGAATAGAAATAAACCTCATAAGAGCAGGGATTTTGCACATTTATTGCCTAGATTAATGTTTAGTAATGGTAGGTTCTTAACACATGTTCATTAAATACATGGATGCAGGATGGATGGATAGACAGGGAGCATTTGGTAGTCCTCAAATGCATGACAAACCCAATGTATTCTGTAGAAGTTCTTACCCCTGGGGAAAAGTGATTAGTAAAATATTGTAGAAGACAGAGGACCTGATGTTAGCTTTGAAAGAAGTAGACAATCAAAGAAAAGGATAGCTCAGCATTCCAGAAAGAGAAAAATATTGTTTAATTATAGATGCAGAGTGGGGATACATGTGTATGTGATGCTTGAAAACCAGAAGTCGCCATCAGGGTTTGTGTAAGGGAACGTTATGAGTATTGGTTGGAAAGGTAGGTTCAGGCCAGGTGCTTTGTGACCACCTATAGGGGTGGGATAGGGAGGATGGGAGGGAGATGCAAGGGGGAGGAGATATGGGGATATATGTATATGTATAGCTGATTCACTTTGTTATAAAGCAGAAACTAACACACCATTGTAAAGGAATTATACCCCAATAAAGATGTTAAAAAAAAAAAAGTCCTCTGATGCTCGATTGAGATATTTGGAGTTTTATTCCCTCAATAATGAGGAGTCACTGAAGGTCAGTGAGCAAAGGGAAACAACATAAGACAAAAGAGTAAATTAAGAAGATGAAGTTGAAAATAAATAGGATGTATTGGAGATATAGGAGACTAAAGAGAAAAGCAGTTGGGAGCTATTTCAGTGACAAACACTCAAGTGGTAAGTTTCAGATTTAAATGATGAAAAGTAAAAAAAATTTTAAAGGAGAATACATACAAGAAACATACAAGAAATAGCATTCATGGGAAATCAAGCAAATCAATATCGTTTCATAAATATCAAATCTTTAGGAGAATAACGGAACCCATCTTCCTGATTAAGACGCTAAACATATTTAGTTGTGTAACACTTTACAATCATCATTTAATAATTTGGAGTAGTAAAAGGAATGATTTAAAAACTGACATTGAATAAAACAAATCTTCTAGTTTATTTCTGTGATTTTTAAGTACTGTTCATAGTTTTCATGTTTTATTTAGTCAAAATAAAAAAACAGAACCAGTTGATTATATTCCCTATGGCTGAAGGCTTGGCGAATTGTCACAAATCAGGATTGGTTCTCATATTGCTTGGATATTTTTGAAGGATGGATCATATAAGACTTGAAAATCTTCTTGAGCTCTATAAAATCTGTGAAACTGTAACCAAAAATATCACCAAGAATTAGGAAGAAAAGGAACAGAAGAACAAAAGAAAAAGTTGATTTCTTTCAGTAAAGTTTATCTTAAATTAGATTTCTATTGCTAATCCAAGAAAATGAGGAAGAAGAAACTTATAAAAAGAAATTTTAAAGAGTGCTTAAATAAGATAGAGAATGAGTTTTTCAGTTTATGTTGGCTAAATCCAATAACCATTTTCAATTTAACACGAAGCTATGTTGTATCTTTTAAGTTAAGTTTTTTTTTGAATTCTAATTTTTTTGGAATTTTAGTCTATCTTCTCGCTGTTGGGGTGATAAATATTGATCTGAAGATAAGCTCAAATATTATTTTTTCAATGAATTCACCTATGTTTTCTACATATGCCTGTTCACTATAGTCATCAGTTTTATAGTCAAGTGGCAATACATTTTATTTACAAATATTGAAGTAGAATTAAACTTTATAATGCTACATGGGACTGGTATATTCCCTCCTAGCAAGGTCATGCCAATTAACGTTCTGACCCTCACTGTGAAATTCTATTGACGGTTAGTTCTCTATTTTTTAGGTGTTATTATTAAGAAAGATTTTACTAATTTCTTATATTTGTTTTGTTTTTCAAAAATCAGAATAGTTAGATAAACTATCACAGAACATCTTTGACACCTTAGAGGAAGCAGATTTCTTAATTAGGACACCAAAGGATTAACTATAAAATTAAAAAAATTATAAATTGGATTATATTAAAATAAAAGTAAATATTCTTCAAAAGATATCTTTAGGAAGTTAAAAAGCAACCCACAGAATGGGAACAGATTATTATAATATATATATATATTTGTATAAATATAAATAAGAACTAAACAACTCAATAGAAAAATGGACAAATGACTTGTGGAGACACTTCACAAGAGGATATTTAAATGACCATTAAATCTATGAGAAGGTGCTCAGTTGTATTAGTTATTTTTTTTAAATGCAAGTTAAATCATAACTGGATATCACTAAACAACCCCCAGAATCGTCAAGGGTAAAAGACTGATAATACCAAGTGTCGGTAAGAATGTAAACAAACTCTGCACCACAGATAGGAGCGTAAATTGACAAAAACCACTGTTGAAAACTGGCAACATCTTCTCAAGAATAACTTACACAAAATCTATAGCCAGCAGTTCTACTTCTGGGTGTATACTAGCAGAAATGTGTACATATGTTAATTCTCCAAGAGACATGTAGAATAATGTTCCGTGCAGTACTGTTTGTTACTGCTAGACTAGGTCATTACCCAAATAACCATCGGCTGTAGATTGGATAAATACATTCTGGAATATTCACTCAGTGGACAGTATTGAGAATTTAAAAATCTGAAATTATAATAAAGATGACTTAAAATCATCACGTTGAGCAAAAGAGCCAGATACTAAAATATTACCAAGCATACAATTCTTTTTATATAAAATAACACAATAGGTAAAAATAGTATTAGTTGTCAGATGTCAGGATAATGGTTACCTTTCGACGGGAGAGGGCGTTTCTGGAAGGAAACCAGAAAGCTTCTGAGGTGTGGGGAACATTCTGTTTCATGATCTGACTGCTATTACTTGCTCATCTTGTGGAAATTCATCAAGCTACGTACACTTAGGTGTACTTCATCCTGTGTACCTAAGTTTGCCTGTGCCTGCGTGTGTATGTGTGTGTAAAATACACATTATGCTAAGTAAAAAGTTAAAAATATCTTAGACAAGTAGGATGTGACTAAATTCCAGCAAAAGATTCACAAAATAGACAAAATGAGGCATGCCATTTCCCTTTCATCAGTCCT
Source organism: Balaenoptera borealis (assembly GCF_965194805.1). Classification (NCBI taxonomy): domain Eukaryota; kingdom Metazoa; phylum Chordata; class Mammalia; order Artiodactyla; family Balaenopteridae; genus Balaenoptera; species Balaenoptera borealis. The sequence continues at coordinate 19,493,080 of NC_138875.1, read as the reverse complement.
CCCTCAATTTTATTTTCTCCAGAAATAATCACATAAATGGTTGCACATCCTTCCATTCCTACCCAAGGCATTTACACACATAAACATTTACAAATAATAGTCTGAAAATATAAACTGAATTATATTTTATGCACTGTTCCTTGATCAATAACATCCAGTTGCTCTTTAAAAAAATTAGCAATACAAAATGCCACCAATAAAGTATGACAGTGAGTGACTTTCCCTATCTTCTTGTCACTTATTTATATGATCAATCTTTTTAACTTTTGACAACGTGATGGACAAAACATGAAAACTCATTTCAGTTGGAATGAGCTTTGTAATAAGGTCGAGCATCTTTCATTTATCGTATTTGTATATTTTCTTTTGGAAATTTGCCGCTCAGCCAATTTGACCATTTTTCTATTAGGTGGCTTATTGTTATTTTCGTTAATTTGATATTGTTCTCTATTAATTAGAAATGTTAATCTTTACTCTGATATTTAGGTTATATTGCAATTTCTGTATGTGTAAAAAATTTTAATGTATCACTTTACGGCTTCTAGGTTTACTGTACTGCTTAGAAAAACTCTTTATAAAAATATTCCATTACAGTTTATTTTAAATTCATTTTTAGATTTTTAATTGCTCAATCTATTTGAATTTATTTTTGTGTGTGGAATGATCTAGATGTCTGACATCTTTTCCCCATATGGATGACCAGTTGTGCTGCTACTATTTGTTGAATAGTCTGTCATTTCCCTACTGATTTTAAATTCTACCTTTGTCATAAATTACGCTCATATATACACGTCTCTGTTTCACACTCAGTAAATTTTGTACATATCTGCACAAATGCCACAATTTTCAAAGTTATTCTAGTTTTATGGTGTGGTTTGATAGAAAATATGGTGTGCAAGAGAAAGCTAAGTATTCTTTTCCAAATCAGTTTGTTAATTCTTATAACAAATTTTGGTGATCTTTGTTGGCATTACAATTACAGATTAATTTAGTGAGACATTATCTGTACAACGTTAAATTCTTTCAATACCAAAACTTAGGCTGTCTCTTTGTGTCTTAATCAAGTCTTCTCTTATGTCCTTCTGTAAAGATCTATAGTTCTCTTCATGCAGTTCTGTAGTTTTTGCTCATTTCTAGTTGGGCTTATAGCATTTTATATGGCATTGTTACTATTAGGAATATCCATCTTAAGTAACGTTTTTATCTCTCTGTTGATAGAAGATTTATAGGCTTACTTAGGTAGCTTCTGATGCAGAAAAATCAGACCCACGTTCCTCCCTTTACTTGGCCCTTCCACGTGACTCTGACTTGGACTTTCCCATACTTTCCACGTGCCCGACTATAGCCATTGTTCAAGCCAAGTTCCACTTCAGCTCCACTTCTCCCATACATCCCTCTGAGACCACTTCAGCCTGCCGTTTGCTTCCATGTCCAAGTCAAATTTGCATTTATTTATTTTTTTAAAGATGTTTTGATATGGACCATTTTTAAAGTCTTTACTGAATTTGTTACACTATCGCTTCTGTTTTATGTGTTTTGGTTTTTTGGCCATGAGGCATGTGGGATCTTAGCTCCCCAACCGGAGATCGAACCCGCACCCCCTGCATTGGAAGGGGGAGTCTTAACCACTGGACCACCAGGGAAGTCCCCAAATTTGCATTTTTACCAGAGCCATTTGTTTTATATTTAGCCTGTTACTAAGTTGCAGGGTTTTAAAAATATAAATAAGGAAAAAACAGCTTTCATAAATCTTCTGTTGTTATTGTTATTGTTGCAAAATGATTGTTTTTCTTAGAATAACAGGGAATGGGACCTAAAAAAAGAGGCATCTAACTAAGGAACCAACTGCAACCTGGTGCACTTAGCATATTTCTCCCTATTTCTCCCTATTCACCCACCATTATCCCCACCTTGGTTAGTATTTTAAAATCAGGTTCTCTAAGCATGTTTTGATGTCATATTAATACATGTGTCCCCTCAGTGGCCAGAGAAGTATTACTAGAAAATAGGTGTTTCTTAACGTTTTAAGAGGCGTGGCTGAAGACCTGTCAGAGACGATGCTTCTACTACTTCTGCAATCGTCAAATCACCCATGGCAGGATCTGTGCTAAATTTACCTGCAGATATGGTAGGATAATTCCAAGCCTAAAGCTTTCACTGAATTGGCTGGCATTCAATTCAATCCACTTTTAAGGGAAAATTTCATACTATTTTACAGAGAGGAGTGTAGCATAAAATACATGAATTCATACAACAAAATGGGCACTGTGACAATAAAATTGGGTGATATTCATATGATTCTAAATAGATATGTTTTTGTTTTCTTTTATTGTGCATTTTTTAATTTTTAGGATTGAAAAGATAGTTGATACTATTCTTTCTGTGTGGGGTCTTTTCTGACTTTATTTTGGGGATTCAGGCAATGATTACCTTATTTGTATGAATTAGTTGGTCATTTGTACCTAAACTTCATTAAATAAGGGAATTGCCCATCTCTTGCTGGGATTTTGTGTGTGGAGGGGTGGGAAGTAACCAGGTCAATCAAATACTTATCTCAAAAGGCAGAGACCTAGGCTCAGGAATTTAAAGCAGGATCTTGAAGGCGGATGATTTTGAAATTGGACAATATTGTGAAATAATAGTTGAAGGTTCATGGGCACAATAAGAGAGGATCTTAAGAATTATCTTAAGATGAGAAGTTGAGAAGCTAACTGTTGTTTGAAAGAAAGCTGTTTTCCCAGATGAGCAAACTGTTTTCCTGGACAAATGGGTTTGCAAGAATTTTCTAAAACAAACACTGACTTTTTATTTTATGTTCTTATCTATCTGGGCAAGAATTTCTTGGAACAAACAATCAAGTCACGTTGACACAAGAGTTAGTTCTCGATCCCAATAGTTGAGTTTTTTAGAAGAAGATGATGTTAATTCTCAAAAAGTAATTTAGTTGGCAATAAGCTGAATACATAAGGTAAATTTAGGTAATAGAAAATCTTGAAGGACAGGTTGAGAAATTTGGCTATTATCTGAGTGCTAAATTTAGTATAAAGATATTCGCTTGTAGTCTTGATTTGCTACTATGAAGCTATGGGACAATATTGGCCCCATCTTGCTTTCTCTTGAGCTTACGCATCTCCAGAACACTCAGTCACTTGTCCTCTTGACAGAGCAGCAATCAAGTCCATTTGGGTTCTCATGTTTCTGCCCCAGTTCCTCACCCAAGTCTCTGGCTCCAATGAACACTTCTGTGCAAAAAAGCCACAGGGCATGGAATTTGATTTTCCCAGAAGATGTCAGATGGCCAGGTAACACAACCTGGAAGTGAGGGGGAGTTAACTCCCATGGTGTAAACTTTATGGAGTAATAGAAAGAAACAAGGTGGATCCAGCAGGTAAACTCTTTCTTCCTTCTCTCTCTGACAGACTTGTTTTGGGGTGGTATGCTACAGACATCTGGAGCTGTCTTGCTAGACTGAGCATGTGTATCTGTAGAGTAACCAGCTTTGTCTCTTTGACCTTGGGAATCAGTGGTCAGCATGATAATACATCATTGTACACTTGCTTTCCATCCTTCCCTATCTCACTTTCCTTTACTCTTACATTCACCAGCTTAGATTTTCCCTTCCAATAAAGCATTAACATTTTGCTTCAGACACTGATTTCTAGGAAACACAGGCTAATACGGTGAGCTTAAACTCTTAAATCTGCATGATATTTAATTTTAATAACTGTAAAATGAGAAAATTGAACTAAATTATTTCTATGATTCTTTTAAGCTTTAATATGCCATTATTATAATTTAATCACTTAAATTTTTGAGCAAGGAAGTATGGTAGAAAGCTGACCCTGGTAGCACAGCCAGGACTTTTAGAAGTATAAGGAAAATAAAAAGCAATCTGGGGAGAACAGATATTTATAAAAAGTGCTGTCCTGGTCTGATAACTACTAAAGGGAAGGTGATTTAATTATGATTCTCAGAAAAGTTGCTGAAATTGCACTGTTGTAAACATACATGTAAAAGGAAAGATTAAGTAAAAACTCAAGCAAAATATGTAACTTTTGCTGACAGAGTTATTGAAACAAGGAGAGCTTCATAAATCCATTAATTTGTGCCCTTGACCACGACACTGTATCTACTTCATTGCTGAGGAACAGAACTCATAGCCATTTCTAAAGAGGAAATAGCATATTTTTTCACATTAAAGAATTCCTTCTCAGCTCAGTGGCTTCTAAGAAGATTTAATTCCCAAGATGCTGCTCTAGGTCCTTTCCAGGACACATGCTCTGTTTAAGCCCCTGAACAATGTGAGTTCAGTTTTGGGTAAGGAGAGATGCCCAGGGAGATTTTCTAACACAGAAACTTCTAGGGGCAGTCACAGAATCCAACACAGGCTTTTCAGTGGCAATTGCAGTATGTCTATTTGAGATGATCCTCTCATTCTCTACACCTGGTGACACAGAATCCAGACATTCAGAAGTGAAAAGCGTGTTAGATATCACCTCGTTGAGCCCCTTTACTTTATTGGTAGGGAAACACAAGTCCAGAGAAGTGAAATAACTTACCCAAGGTTATACAACTGAACAGTGAAGGCCCCTAGACAAAACATGTCTTGCAACACAAATCTTTTACTCTCCATATCTTAGTAAAGAATCTAGATAAAGCTAATATTCAGCAAAAAATGCACAAACATGCTAAAATACCATGCTGGGGATACTTTTGCACCTCCTACAATATAAAGGCTTCTTTGTCATCTGATGTACTTACATTCTATAGATAATATTAATTATGTATAATATACTGCTCTTGTCCCTCTGTCATCTGGAATTTTTTGAGTAAACAAATCTTAAGCCCCATAGAAAGATAAGAAAACCCAACCCACCAGCTAGTTTGTGTCTAAGGGAATGAAACAGAACAGACTGAGAAGTCCTTACTGCTTCTCAGTCTGGGAAGTGTCCTCATGCTTAAGTACTGCTTCCTCTGCTTCTCGGGTTGAGAAGTACCGCACCGCACACCACCTATTCAGTGCAATAGATCAGCAGTAATCACCCTTTACTCCTGTAAATTTAATCAGAAACAGATCCAGCCCTGGTTTGCTTCGTGTATTAATATTGTATCTTGATGAGACATATGTACTGTGCCTAATAAGTACTGCCTTTTAGGTGAGTAAATAGTAGTAGCAGTGATATGATAGGTTGTGTAATGCTATCAGAAGGCCTGACAGCAGAAACTAACACAACATTGTAAATCCACTCTACTCCAATAAAACAATTAATTAAAAAAATACACACTATTATATATAAAATAATCAACAAGGACCTACTGTATAGCACAGGGAACTCTACTCAATATTTCGTAACAACCTATAAGGTAAGAGAATATGGAGAAGAAAAAAATATATATATAAAACTGAATCGCTGTGCTGTGCTGTACACCTGAAACTAACATGATATTGTAAATCAACTATACTTCCACTAAAAAAGTAAATTAAATAAAATACAAGAAAAGAAGGCCTGAAACTCTAATGCTCTGGTTTTTATTCCATTGCTGGATGACTCAAAAGATATTGAACTACTTCGAGTCTGTCCTCTATTGGGCTAATAATCAGCTCATTCATTCAATTATATCTCTATTTTGTGGAAGCCACAGCACAGTGAAAATTCAAAGAAAAAGAAGGCACAAAGCATGCAGTAATTTAGTGTAAAACAAATAGCAAAATATTCTACATCATTATGTAGAAAGTATTATATGACAGGTATGGATAAAAAATATAACTACTTTGGCGAGTTCATAGGAGGAGATACACTTCCTGGCTGATAGGATGAGGCAAAAACTTTGTAAAAGAAGCTACATTAGACCTAGGCCTTGAAGAATGGGTATGATTTGATGGCTTGGGCAGAGGGCATTAGGACAAATGGTAAAGAGACATCTTATGCATATAGAACTCACCAAAAATATATAAGGATTAAAAAATCCATGATTGGAGACTAGAGAATAGTTTAATTTTTTAAAGCTTGGCAAACAGATTAGTTAAGGAAATGAAGTTCTGACAGGCGAGTTGGGGCCGATTTGAAGAGTGTTAAATACTAATGAAAGGAATTTTATCTTTATTCTGTAAGCAATGTAAATTCATTGAAGATTTATGAGCAGGAAATTAATGGCATTAGAACTTTTAAAAAGGAAACAATCTAGCAGGAGTATATATCAATAAAAGAATCCAGGAAGGTGTAACAATAAAAAGTAGACCAGTCAGGGGACCATTTCAGCATTTTAGAACAGGGCTAAAATATGCCAAAATGAAGGTAGGTAGGCAGCAGTGGCAAGATATTATAAAGCTGGATATGAGAAAAGAGATCAAATGTAAAAGCTGAGAGAAAAGAAAGCTTAGGCAAGAGCCAAGGTCTGTTCTTGAGAAATTTCCACCAGGAAGATACTGGAGGAAGAAGAATAGCTAAGAGGAAGAAGGTACAGACACAGTGAATAGAGACAAAGCAGGAAACTGGAGAGCCTCGGATCCAAGGAGAAAGAGGGTCAATATGTCAAAGGCCTGAGAAAGGTCAGGGAAGACAGGCCAAAACAGGTCATTAATATTGTGACTAAAGGATCATTAATAACCACCGACAGTAAATGAGCAAAAGTAGGCGGTGAGAATGTGTGTGCCATGGATATGGATATTCTTTTCAGAAGTTTTGTGGTGGTGATGTCAGTTGGTGCCATCTTCTGGAGGAACATTTGGCCACATGATTCAAACGCCTTACGGAAGACATTTACTTTGATCCAATGATTTCATTTTTAGGATGGCTGCAAAGATTTGTGAGCCAAAGAGATCAGAAGAGGAAAAAAATTGGAAGTAGTCAAAACATCTAATGGTCAGAAATTTGTTAATTTATGATACATTCATAAAATGGAATATTATGTAGCTATTAAAAACTATGTCTTTGGCAAGGGTTTGCACTTTTTTCTAGAAAAAGCCAAATAGTTGTAGGATCTCTGTCACAGCTACTCAACTCTGTTGTTATAGCCATAGACAATATACAAACCAATGAGTATGGCTGTGTTCTAATAAAACTTCATTTACAAAAATAAGTGGCAAGCTGGATTTGGCCTACATTATGATTTGCCAACTTCATATTTGAAGAATTTGTAATGAATTAGAGACAACATGACAATATTAACAATAACAACAGTTTGAGAGATAACAGGTTTTAAAATGACATCTATAATATTTCCAGTTTTGTGAAATACAATGCGATGTTTATGTATGTGTTGTACACCAATCTTTAAACAGGATGTATCTTTTAAAAAAAATATTTATTTATGTATTTATTTATTTTTTTAACATCTTTATTGGAGTATAATTGCTTTACAATGGTGTGTTAGTTTCTGCTTTATAATGAATCAGTTATACATATACATATGTTCCCATATCCCCTCCCTCTTGTGTCTCCCTCCCAACCTCTGTATCCCACCCCTCTAGGTGGTCACAAAGCACCAAGCTGATCTCCCTGTGCTATGTGGCTGCTTCCCACTAGCTATCTATTTTACGTTTGGTAGTGTATATATTTATTTTTGGCTGCGTCGGGTCTTAGTTGCAGCATGCAGGATTTTCGTTGCGGCTCGCGGGCTCTTCGTTGAGGTGTGTGGGCTTCTCTCCAGTTGTGGCTCACACAGGCTCAGTAGTTGCGGCTTGTGAGCTTAGTTGCTCCGCAGCATGTGGGATCTTAGTTCCCCTACCAGGGATCGAACCCATGTCCCCTGCACTGGAAGGCGGATTCTTAACCACTGGACTACCAGGGAAGTCCCAGACAGGATGTATTTTGAGTGTTGGCATCATGGTGAAGTTTAATATCTACTTCATGCTTGTCTGTATTTTCACATTTTCAAAAATAACTATATATTACTTATCTTTGTACGCAGAAAAAAATGTTACTTTTATATGAACTTTTGTAGTGAGAGAAGTAAGATGAGATTACAAATTGAAATGGTACACTTAAGCATGGTTTCAAACTGAAAACCTAGCAGGTCCTCATGAGGAACTGGAAAATTCCACTAATACATGAATTCTGGATCAGTGGTGCATAACCTAAAAGGCTTCTCTGTGAGCTGTGCCTGCAGTCATGGCATGACTAACCAGCACTTAAGAGAAGCAAGGTCAAGTTTGCCAAGACCATCTTCCCAACAAGGTGAGATGTTAACTATAATAGGACTGGTATCGGTACTACGTGGACTCCCATGAACTGAGCCCCTCCTTCCCCACTACCAACTTCACCTCACCTGCTATTTCTCGTTTGTTCCATATTATTGTCCCAACTTGCTGCTCCAATATCTTTGCGCATGCTATTTCCTCTGCAGGAGTAGGATTTTTCTCTCTTTTATTTCTCTTTTAAGAAGATATATATATATATATATTATATATATTATTTGTTATGTACAAAGGATTAATATAAGGCACATGTAAGGTAGAAAGCAGAAGCATATAGTGAATGCCCACAAACCCAAGAATTAGATCATTACTAATAGATTGCATATCATACTTCTCCACCACACATCAGAAGCGATCACTAGCCTAAGTGTGAATTCCTGGCTTTTTAAATATGTAGTTTATCACAGCATACTGTTTAATTCTACATTTTTATCTTTATAACTGTATCATGTTTATTCTTCTGGGATTTATGCTTTTAGTTAAATATATGTTTCAAAATTTGGTTGTGTATAAGATTATACATTTGTAGTGCTGTGTATTATTAGTTGTGTAACTAGAGTTTATCTAATCTTCTTTTCATGGCAGTTTGAATGTTTCAAGTTTTTACTACTCAGACATTGCTGCCATGACCATTCCTGTATATGTCTCTTAGGTATCATCTCATGAATAGGATTACTGGATTCTAGAGTATTTGTTTTAATTTCTTTCATAATGCTAGAATTAATCAGACTTTCTGTTTTTTTAAATCAGTTTTGGTAATTTATATTTTTCTAGGAATTTGTCCATTTCCAAGTCCGTTTGCATAAAGTCCATAGTGTTCTCTTTTTATGTTTAACTTCTGCTTTATCCACTATTGGGTCTCTCATTTTAATAATGTTACTGAGTCATCATTGACATACAATCAACAGCAGCTTTTTAATGTGTCTAATTTGGTGAGGGGGTAGCCGTGGGACTGTCCTTCTCAGATGTCCTACTGCTGGGAGAGTAACTGGCTAACAGTGCTGACTGCTATGCTCTGAAATCCATCACTGCATTTGGACCAAGGCCACGCTTCCCACAGGCTGCGCTCACCCAGTGACCAAGTACAGCAGGGAACTAAGACAGACCCTTTCCTGCGAGATGCAGGACTCCACTGATGGGCCCAGAGAACTCCGTTTCAACCTTGCCAACATGTCTTAGAACTATACTCTTGTCCAAGACCTTCCTGTTTTCCATCCTACTTTCCTTTCTCCCATACCTGGTCTGTTCTGTACTGTAGTCTCATAGTTCTCCCAGGCTTCTCTATCTCCCTCACCTGTTTTCCTCTCAGGTTTTCCCCCCAACTGCTCTTTTAAAATCTGATCCTATTGTGGTATCTGCCTCTTGAGGACTCAGCCTAACACAGTGAACTGTGACTTCTGTAAACACTGTGAAACCATCACCATAATCAAGATAATGAACGCATTCATCATCCGTCATTCCCAATAGTCTCTTCTTGCCCCTTGTCCCCATGCAAACTCTGCTTTCATTTCTGTAACTATAGGTAAATCTGCATCTTCTAGTATTTTATATAAATGAAAGCATACAATATGTACCCTTCCTTGTCTGGTTTTTTACATTCAGCATAAGGATTTTGAGATTCATCTATATTGTTTCATATATCAACACTTAATTCCTTTTTTATTGCTGAGTTTTATCCCACTATACAAATATACAATATGTTTATTCATTCATCTCTTGATCAACATGTAGATTATTTTCCATTTTCAATTATTACAACTAAAGCTATGAAAACTCACATCCAAATCTTTGTATAGTTTTCATCTTTCTTGGACAACTACCTAGGAGTGGGATGGATGGGTTATATGACAGATGTACGTTAAACTTTTTAGAGAAACTGAAAAACTGTCTTCTATGGTGTTCTAAAATGGGTTTTGTGCCTTCTTTCTTTTATATTTAACGATTCTAGCCAAATATTTACTTCTTTCATTAACTTAAAAAAAATACTGTTGGCTTTGTTGGTTCTTTATATTCTATACTTCTATAGTGTAGATTTGTTTTCTATTTCATTGATTTCTTCTCTGATATTTATTATTCAATATCTTCTTCCATAATTTGCTGCCTTTTTATTTGTTAATTGTCTAACTGAAGACTATAAATTTATATATATATATTTTAATTTATTTATTTATTTTTGGCTGTGTTGGGTCTTCGTTTCTGTGTGAGGGCTTTTTCTAGTTGCGGCGAGTGGGGGCCACTCTTCATCGTGGTGCGTGGGCCTCTCACTATCGCGGCCTCTCTTGTTGCGGAGCACAGGCTCCAGACGCGCAGGCTCAGTAGTTGTGGCTCACGGGCCTAGTAGCTCCGCGGCATGTGGGATCTTCCCAGACCAGGGATCAAACCCATGTCCCCTGCATTGGCAGGCAGATTCTCAACGACTGAGCCACCAGGGAAGCCCTATAAATTTATCTTTAAGTATGCTTTTATAGCCTCCCATATGTAGTATTTTTATGATTGTACATTTCTAATTACTTTTAACTTTGTGTATTCATTTTTTCTTTGACTCATGAATTATTTAGACGTGTGGTTTTATTTGTCAACTGTATAGGAGTTTTTGATTTATCATTTCATCGCTGACATATGCAATTACACTCTGGCCAGAGAACATCGTCTGTGTGATATTGATTCTTTAGAAGTTTTTGCAACTTGTTTTATGACCTAAGGCACGATCAATTTTGATATATGTTCCATATTTGTATAAAAAGAAGGTACATTCTCTGTTATTCCCCTATATTCACTAGATCAAGGTTGTTTTATTTTATGTTGGCTGAATCTTTTTGATTTTTATAAATTTCTATGTAGGTAGTGACATGTCTCTCAGCAGCCCTACTCCACTTGGTATCATGCAAATACGACATGTCAGTATTTTTCTGAGGCCCAACCATGGACATAGTGCATCGTTCCCCAGGATACTCTCCAACTCATAAAAATCAGTGGCTACAAAGAGAGGCTTGATGGAGGGGTATTGCCTCCCTCTTATGCCAGCCACAGCCATTCCTCTGCTACAGTCTCGTCCACACACCTTATGTACTTATCAGCATCTCTGGAGCGTGCGTTAGCACCTTTTGCTGGTAGTCAACTTTTTCTTTAAAACAGAATCTCATTTCAGAAAACATGCTAAATTGAGAAGAGTGGAAAGCATTGCAATGGATAAACTAATCATAATCTGTGGGCTCAACAAACCAATTTTCTTTCATGAGGCAAAATTACTCTGGCTTAACTTGACTCTCTAATGACTAGCCTGACTCTCTCTTCAGGCAATTCTTCCCCCAAACACAGTCACAGCTGCTTGACCTGCATGTGACTTGAGATCAGTCCAACTGATTGACTTCCAGATCCTTAGATCTTAAAAAGCATGACTGCCCCTTACTGTTGGGCTCAGTCTGACCCTGTGAGTTTTGGGTGTGTACATTTCCTTTAAGAACACTCCGCCTTGAGTGCTTCATGGGGAGAGTCTTACTTTGATGTTCCATCTTCTCTCTCTCCCCTCTTGGTCTCTGAAATTCTGAGCCTCAGCCTTACCAGCAGACCTTGTTATGGGTCAGAACTCTTGCTACTGGCTGCCATTTCTCACCTACAAGGTCTGACCTCCTGGACCACTAGGTGTGAGGGGCCCCCCACTGTTCCAAGGCAACCACCTCTTGGAGGATGCTAGACACTCCTGCTGATTTCCTGAGGCTTTGAGCTGGGGCCTGTAGCACCCACCTACCTGCCTTCCTTCTCTTCACCTGTGTTAGTACTTATATTTACTCTTTTAATAAATCTTAGTGGAGTTGACTTTGCAGATTCTGATCCCTTCTGAACCAAACAGCCTACTGGAAACCAAACTCTAACTAAGTACTTGGGGGGAGAAATCAGTGTTGAATTCTCAAACCCAATCCCCTGGCTGAACACCATATTCATAATGTCAAAACAAAACCCCTAGCAAGTATTGCACATCCTGACTTATATTGTTTACTCCATTATGGCAAATGTTATATGTGCACATAATTGTCTGATTGCAGACATATATTAATATCTCTTCTCTACATTTAAATTATAAGCTTCTTTTTTTTTTAAATTTTTTTATTTTTTATTTTATTTATTTATTTATTTATTTATGGCTGTGTTGGGTCTTCGTTTCTGTGCGAGGGCTTTCTCTAGTTGCGGCAAGTGGGGGCCACTCTTCATCGCGGTGCGCAGGCCTCTCACTATCGTGGCCTCTCTTGTTGCGGAGCACAGGCTCCAGACGTGCAGGCTCAGCAATTGTGGCTCACGGGCCTAGTCGCTCCGCAGCATGTGGGATCTTCCCAGACCAGGGCTCGAACCCGTGTCCCCTGCGTTGGCAGGCAGATTCTCAACCACTGCGCCACCAGGGAAGCCCTAAATTATAAGCTTCTTAAAGAGAAATATAAACTCAACACAATCCCTTAAATAAAACAACTTAGAGAGATCTGCCAATTGAATTTAATCAGTTAAGAGATTAACTTTTGTACTTGTTTTCTTTAGTGTAATTTCTTAGCTTGGTGTCTTGTTCATTCTCTCCACAAATATTTATTTCCTGAGGACCTACTATGTGCTAAGTAACCTTCCAGGTACTCAAAGTATTACTCCATCAAAGTGAATAGAACAGATTCCCACATAGAACTTATGTTGCTGTGGGGAGTTAGACAGTAGCTAAATAAAAAAGTTAAAATGTTATATGGGAAAAGGTGCTACAAAGGGGAAAAAAAGTGGGGCAAATGAATAGAGAAAGATGGAGGGTGGTGTTTATCTGGAGTTTTGTACGTTTTGCCTCTCTTAGAGAATAAGCTCCTATAGGTCTCTATTTTGTTTGCTTTGCATTTATTTTATTGGAGACTTCTAAACAGAATATACTAAACATGGAGTTTTTAGGTCTTTAACAAATACTTGTTGCAAATGGTAAGAAAAGATTTCTCAAGCTTTTAAAGATCCCCTACTTCTTCATTTTTTTTCCCTTTACCTTTTAAATATAGTGGGGTGGGGGGAGCAAAAGACATGGATTGCAGTCAATTTAGTATATGTGGGAATTAGTTTTCTTTCTATAAGCCCTCTGGCTCTAATATTTTCCATAGCACAGTTTATTTAACAGACAAGATCATCTGTAATCTTTTTGTTTGTTTCAGCAGTATCTGGAAACATTAGAAACCCTGTTTACTAATCACTTTTTCCAAACCCAAGCCCCACTGCCCTAATGCTTAACGAGCTGACGTACCCGAAAAACCCTTGATGAAACCCACTAGAAGAATCACAAGAAATAGGCTCTTCAGAGTTACCTTGTGTGCTAACCTGGGGCCGGCACTAGGACCGCCCAGACGCCAATAGGCAGCCAAGCTTCACCGCCTGTCAGAGGGATTGAGCCGCCTTTGCTGTTACACAAGAGAGCAGGCAGCAGCCGTAGCAGTTCAGCATCCTTCCCCCTTCTGGTGGATCGGAAGGTATTTACTTGCTGTTTATCATTCAGATTTTGTACACCGTCCGTGTGCCTTTAGTGTTCACTTAATCTGATGCTCTGGAACACTGTCCAGCACTTGTTGGGTTACTATATTATTTTATGTTAATTTCCACAGCTGATGGAAGCAACAGTGCCATAAAGAAATGGGCTAGATATTTCCAGAGGCTGAAATCTGGAGGCATTTGGAGGTGTAAGTACATCGGTCACAGATTTCTAATGTGCTGGCTGTGTTAACTACGTCTTCTGACCTTCTTCCTCACTGAAGGATCCAATGTAAGATGCCATCTACATATTTCATTCATGAAGGAAAAGCACCAAGACGGTGACAGAAACCACTAACGATGGGCCTGAAACTCCACTTTGGAGTGGCTGTGGTTCCCTCTTCTAGCCTGTGGGTTTGCAAGAGGAGAAGCTGGATTTGCAACAGAGTTTTGATCGGAAAGAGCTTTTGCTCAGGGCTGCAGGCTGCTTGCTTGCTCGCTGCTTTCTGTTTTCAAAGCTCAAAGAAGGTCCTTTCTAATCATTGCAGTGGTGCAGTGTAGGAGTCTTTTTATGCTTCGTTTATTTCTGATTTCAAATACTCTTGTCATAAATGTGGGCTGCCAGAAAGCTGTTAGACCATTCTGTACCTCTCAGTGTAAAGCCACTGAAGAAAAATCTAGTTTGCTTTCTCTTGACCATACTATACTCAATACTACAATTAGTAGGTTATATTTAAAAAAATAATAATCTTAGATTCCCTTTCTTGTTCAACAATAAATCTGGTTATGTGTGGTAAGGGAGTAGTTTGCTATTAGAAAACCTAAATAAAGATGACTCTACAGAGAAAATTGGACATTCCCTTTAAGTATTTTACAAATCAATTGAAGTTGCTTTTCTGGGGGCTTGGTACAAATTTCCTGCATTAAAATCTCTTTGAAAATTTTAAAGCCTTGTCAAACTGTCAGATTAGATTATTACTTTAGAAGTTAGATCAGATTTAGGAAACTTATACCAAAATGTATTAGGTAAACATATTTATAACTCAATAAAATGTTGAGTCATATTAATGGTCAATTCATAGAAAAGTTTAAGATAAACAGTGTCATTTAATTTATTTCAGGAAAGAAAATATCAAACTAAGACGCAAAGCAATTCATCAGTATCGAAAAAGTGACTTCAATGAAAGCAATTTTTAAAATAAATTTTAAAATCCTTTTAGTGTTTCAAAAATTAAGTACAATATATTTTCTATATTGGAACACCCTAAGTGAGATTTCAAATTGTTTAAGTATCAAACTTTGGAAAACACACCTATAGTTCTAAAACTCAGTTTTGTAGAAGAAAGAGGGACAGAGGATATGAGGGAGGGAGAAATTGAGTCTTATTTTATTGTTCCATACTTGGTATATTTAGAACATTCTGATGGAATATTTACTATATAAATATGCTACCCATATTTTTCAAAATGTAACAAAAATTTACAAAGCTTATATTAATTTGCAAATCCTTAAATGCAAATGAATATAAGTATGTAAAAATAACATGCTAATATTGCTATATAATATTTCTTTAGCAGGGAAAATCTTTTTGAAGACAATGCCTTGCTTCTAGTGGAAATTAGGGAAATCAGGTTGGGGTTAGTAACAGCCTTTCAATATTCTGTGATGGAAAAGTAATTTTTAAAGTTTATTTTTAGTTGGTATAACAATATACTAGATAGCTCCATGAACTTTTGTTAATAAAGTATCTCCCTCTCTCTTTTAAAAACATTTTTTGTATTCCAAGTTTAGAATGTTGACTCAATTCTTCAGATTAATACTTAGCTTGAAAATTCTTGCCCAACATACGATTTGCAGCCTTAATCTTCAGTTTTACGTCATACTCATACATGTCTTATCACGAATAATTTTAAATGACTTCATTTTATGTTCAGTCTACCGGTTCATTGAATTCAGTGATGACTTAGGGGAAAAAAATCTTGAGAACATAGATCTTATTCAGAATTTGATACTTTTCTCAGAACCTGAAACTTCTTCCTGAATTTAAGCCCTGAAATTAAGTCCACTGGCTAGAGTCAATTGAAGACAGTGGGAAGAGTACTCGGCAGAAATCTGGAATTGCTGGCCAGCAAGTGGAGTTTAAACTGAAGAATAAAATGCAAAAGCGAAAGCTAATTTGTTAAAGTGTGAAAGTAGTGATTATCTGGTGATTTTATCCCTGAGGATAACCCCCTTAGGCCTTGAAAAGTCTCCCTGTCCTGCAGATCCAGGTGAATATCAGTATTGTCTAGATTTACTGATTAAGTAAGGTAGGTATTTCTAAAAGGTTAATTTTACATACATATTTTTTTTTAAAAAGGTTCAGCAGATAGCAAATCTGGTTACACCAATTTTGCCTGCAGCCTTGTGGGGAGGGTTCTAAAGAATATAACATATTCCATTTGAAACTGGTGCTTAGTAAGACCTTTAAGAAAGAGATGGAAAAAAATAGCTTTTACATGACTAAACCACCTAGAAGAAACTAGTGTGTAGGGAGAAAAGACACATCAGCAAAACTTGTTCTGGTATTTCAGTTTACTTTTATTTTGGTTTTCTGAGCGCCTGTGCTTTGAGTAAGAAGAGATGTCTCCTGGTAGAAGCTGTGGAAAATGCAGCGGGGGGTTGTCTTCCAATGGGAAGCACTTCGTGTTTGTTGAAGGCGTAAAGAAACAAATGTAAAGAAATGACAAATAGTCCTTCTCAATTTATCCTGCAAGGTGATTACAGTGCTAACATGAGTTTTTCAGACTCTGTTGGCCACATATACAAGCCACAATAAATAGGAATTATATGTCACTTGAGAATTTCTTTGAAATCTAATTATGATTTTCCCTTAATAAATAAAAGACCTAAAGGGAATGGAATGAAAGAGTATTAGTGGCAACAGTTACAGTTGTGCAAACCAGGAGGGATAAGTTTTGTATTTTGCTGGAGTTTGGCAATAGGGGTAAGCGAGTATCCATTTTTATCCCGAAAAATTTTTCGGAAGAAGCTTTTCTCAAAAGCAAAGATGTCGTTTACAGAAATTGATTTTACGTATAAAGAAATAAGTTTGTAGGTACAGCAGAAGGCTTTTAAATAGATGAGACGCAGCCTTTGGGTAGAAAAGAGCCATTAACAATATGAAATGTGTCCCTTGCATTGTTGATAAGCTGATTCATCCCAAACGTTAATTGTCCCTCCTGATTCTCACAACTGTAACTGATATAAACATGGGACACCACTAATATATGCTCAGTCCCTTCCCTTAGGTCTTTTATTGAAGAGGGAAGAAGTTAAAAACTCTAAGGAAACTGTTGACAAATATTAATCATGATTTCATAGGTGTTAAGTTGCAAATGAGCTTTGCTATTCCCCCGCATATAATGTAATAATTGCAGTTTGCACTTTGGAGTTAATGTAAAATTTTACGGACACAGCATTTAATATTTTTGGACTATCTTTTTATTATTATTGCTATTAAAAAATAATAATGGATTATCTTTTTAAAAATAGATATTTATCAATTTCTTAATGTATGTCAGGTATGGAATTTAGACTAGTAAACAAGGTATGTCCAACATTCGTGGTCTCCATCATTCCATCATTTTGTGAAGGGAAATAGGCAACAAACAAATATTATGAACCAAACACATGATTATTAAACTTCTTTAAAAATTATTATTATAATTTCTTACAAATAAACCAGAATATATCTGTTAGGTACTAACTTGAAAATTAGAAGAGAGTGCTAAGATAAAGAACGACTTGGTGGCTTTTTTAGATGTGGTTGTCTAGGGGGTTCCCTGAAAAAAAGTGACGTATCATCAGGGATCCCAGTGAAAGATTCAGCCAAGCAGAGGGCAGCATGCGCTGTAATAGAAAAAGTGCAGACTTTGTGTAAGCCTACTGCAATTTAAATCCATTCTGTGTCATTCTTTTTATTTATTTATTTATTTATTTATTTATTTATTTATTTATTTATGGCTGTGTTGGGTCTTCGTTTCTGTGCGAGGGCTTTCTCTAGTTGCGGCAAGCGGGGGCCACTCTTCATCGCGGTGTGCGGGCCTCTCACTATTGTGGCCTCTCTTGTTGCGGAGCACAGGCTCCAGACGCGCAGGCTCAGTAATTGTGGCTCACGGGCCCAGCTGCTCTGCGGCATGTGGGATCCTCCCAGACCAGGGCTCGAACCCGTGTCCCCTGCATTGGCAGGCAGACTCTCAACCACTGCGCCACCAGGGAAGCCCCTGTGTCATTCTTAAACCTTGAAATCTTGAGCATTCCACCCCCTTGATAAAGCTTTACAGAGTTTTGAGAAGAATGAGATTTTCTTTACAAAGTTTTGAGAAAAATGAGACAACATATTGAGTGTCCATGACAATATCTGGGGCAGATTTAAATTTCCATTATAACTTATAAAGTATTGTTGCAACTTTATGAATTCACTCCTTTGAATACCTAGTCAAATAAACAAGTATTGGACTATTTTATCACTCCTGTCCCCCTTTAAATTCTTCCGGTGATTCTATAATCACACAGTTGAGGGAGAAAAGATAGCCCCTTCCACAGACAGCAGAAAAAGAGAGCAATGCTCCTGAATTTCCTAAAGTCTCCATGAGGAGCTTTGTCAGATGCAGTTATGGTATATTTTTGATTGTCTCCTCAGGACCCACCAGCACAGTGCTTGATGGGGATTAATTAAGGTGCTGTTCCTCCTAGGGAATGCCAGACTGAGGTGACCACACCCAAGGAGGTTAGCTACACGTCCCTTGCCAGGACTGTGCTAACTGGACTTGGCCTGTCAAACACAACTTCCCGAGAAGTTCAGTGAGATGAACGTGGCACTTCACAGTGCACAGCACAGGGTTCAGGCTCAAGTTGAAGAAGCGAATTCACTGGTGAAGATGATAGTTTATTGATACTTGGAGTGACTCACATCTAAACACTTTTGGAGTTTTACCATCTCATCAGTGTGCAGCCCTAAAATATATGCCTGTATACAAACAGTCACAGTATATATATAATTTTTAAGTGTAAAATTGCTATGAGTGACTTTTAAGTATTTTCCCCCTATTGCTCGTGATATTACAGCTACGTATATTGGCAAAATTGTTCAACAGTGTTTTTCCCTAGTCATTTCAAAGGAAAACATTAATCCTGGATGTTATCAGCTAGATCTAGGTGAAGGTACTTTACTAGACAGAATCCCAAATGAAAAGCTAACCTAATTTAAAGCATGAAAGAGGATGGCATTGAAAAGAGGCATCACTGGGGGAATAAGGTCCCTGACTGGTCTAGATTTGATGTGGCCAAGTTCCTGCTCTTGTGGAAGAAGATGGAATACTCCAGAGTGGCAGCCAGACAAATTAGCAAACTCAGACTAAAGCCTGTTCTGTGCAGGACCAACAAAGTGCAATGGCCATTGCTGAGGGTGAAGAAAGCAGTAGAGAGATTCAAGTCAGAAAGTAAAATTCAAGTTCATGAGGCCTTGTGCTGCTGGTATTTAAATCTATCTGCTGCTCAGTCACTCTCCATGTATGTGTCCTTGGAAATGTAACTTGATCTATTTAGGTCTTAGTTTCTTTATTGCAATATATTGAATTTTAGTAATACATTAACATTATTAAATGAGAGACAAATGTAATATCTAAAAGGCAGATAATTACTAAATGAAAGTTGGAATAACAGTAATCATAGTAGGAAAACTTGTTTTAAAGGAGAAAGCATAATTCAAATTTAAAAGGGTTGTAAAATAATGATTAAATGTACAATTCACCAGTAAGATGTATCTATCCTGAACCTGTAAACACTCAATAACATAACCTAAATTAATATAAACAGAATATATAAAGCAAGGAAAAATAGAAAAATCCGTAATCATAGTGAGAGATTTTATCAAAATTCTCTCAGAACTGGGCAAACATTAATAAGAACAGAGAATTTGAAGAGTACAATTTACAATCTCAATTTATTAGACATATATGAAAACTGCAACCAATAAAGTTATTTTCTTAGGCACACAAACATTCTTCTTATGCATAAAAATTTACTAACACGAAAAACAAAGCAAATCTCGACAAATAGCAAAGATCAAATATCATAGTTAACATCATTAATTACAATATAAAAAATTTATTTGTACTAGAAACTTGTGCAGTTCAAATTAGCTATATACAATGCAAAAGGTAATGCAATCCAGACTTGAAAATCTAGAAAATAGTATCTAGATTTAAAAACAGTTATTAAATTTCATTTGATCCCATTCAAAAACTACACTTATCCATGCATCTCATTGGGATTATTTCTAACCAGGCACAATTTTCACCTTTTACACCAGGAAACTGTGTAAGGGTTTAGATAAAACAACCAGATTTCTGAACTGAACACCCTTGAAATTTTCCCATTAAACCACATCTGCATGATAACCAAATAAATAAATTATTCGTTTATAATAAATCCACAATTCTGATTATGAGGCCAAATTTCTACTGCGTTTACTCTGATAACTATGGGTAAATCCTCATTTTCAAGATTAGAATTAATTCATAACTGGATTCAAGATGGTCTGTATTATAAGACCCTATATTTCTTAACACAGAAAATATTTCAATCACTGTAAAATAAATACTGACCAAATCAGTTATTGATGGAACCCCAAAATGATTCATTTGCATCATGATATTGTAGGATACTTTTATCTATATTGCTTTAATTATTATCTTGCCTTTCACTTCTTTTATAAACTGTTTTTTAAAAACCTTAGAATATAGAACTTTGACCCTTAACAGACCATTCTAATGCCCTGCTTTAGAAAAGTTTAAATTATTCTCAATTTTCCATTTGTCAAAATTCAAACTAGATCAAAATTCCATTTCAGATCTATAGCAACTTTGCTCTCAATCTGAAAAGGGCAGAGAGACTTTCTGTCTGAGCATCGCATATACTCTTTGATAAAGAATGACCTTTTTTTACGCCTTAACAAGAAAAAACTCTAGGAAAGATACAAATCTTGTATCATTCTATGTGTATGTCAAAAGTTATCTATATGAAGGACAAATGGCTCAATGAAAGAGCAACTGCTCCTGGCAAAGTGATCATCTAAATGGTGCTTTTTCATTTTGAATGGATCCCTTTAGTTGTTACTGCAATAAAAAGACAGTATATTCCAAGTCTGTTCAAGTTATTTTCAGAATGTGAAAGTTTCCTTCTTTCAATAATATTCTGCCTCCATTAACGTATTCAAACTTTTCAGTTTTAGTATATTTAAAGTGACGTTTAGAAGGGACTTTAGAAATCTTTGTCTACCACCACCAGTTTAGAGATGATGATCCTGGAGTTCTAAGCGGTCAGGTCATGAGAAACCATGTCTTATGTTTTTCAACCTGGCCTTATTGTATCAGCTTATAGTTTGTTAAGTATAATTTCAAAACGTAAAATTATAACTTTTGGGCAAATATAAGATAGACATGTATAAGAAATTTTCTTTTATAAATTAATTCATGAAGGATATCAGTAAGATGTCATGACCAGTTTGAAAAGCATTTAAGAAACGGGATATAGTCACAATTTAAAAAAGAAGTGTTAGGGTAAGATTGTGGAGTTTTAAAAAAAAAGTTAATCTTTGGGATTATCTGCTTCATCAGACAAAAAATAATTTCATTTCGATGGGAGAAAAACCTAAAAGTTAACAAGTAACTTGACTAAATCTGGGACTTTTAATCAATAGTAAACAATGGGATGAACTAAGTCCCTTTCCTTAGACAAGGCCAAAGGTGGTCTGTGACCCATATGTTATTGAAAGTACTTTCTGCCCATCTTTTTGCCTCATTTCTATGGTTTAGATAAGGGACTGACCAGCTAAGCCTGTGTGCCAAGTCCAGCCCATCAGCTTTTTGTAAGTGAAGTCTTACTGGAGCATAGCTTTGACCTGATTATTTCCAAAGGTGCATCAAGAATGTTAATTCACCATAGAGGCCTTCTAGAGTTTGCTTTGCAAATACAGGTCCTTACAGTATTGAGCAATACTAATGCCACAAAATTTACTTCTGTCTGGAAATTTTCATAAGGAATCTTAAGTTGGACTTTTAAAATTCTCTTTTAGTACGTCTTCTATCTTAAGGCTAGGAAACCAACCCCAAAACACTCTTTCCACTAGATTTCACCAGCAATACCTATACATTTAGGTGAAAGCTTCTCTTTTAGAGCTCCTTCAAATTTGCTAAATTCCCTAATCTACTAGATCAGCTTCCTAGAAAGGCTTTGTGGGCATCAACTCCACATATGTTCTATAATGATAAGCTGCCATACTTAAGTAAGAATCCATCTGAAATATGACACTCCAAGCATAGACTTGGTTACAACACTGATTTGTGTAGTTATATCCTGGTAAATGTGGTGATAGATTCCTATTGATACTATGGAGATTTTAAATTATTTTATTATTTTTAATATTATATTATAATTTTTATTATTTTATTATTATAGTTTTATATATATATTTTTTATTGCCATGGAAAGGAAGGAGACTCAGTAAAAATATTTACTTCTAAATTCCAAGTGGGTTGGTGAGACTCAGATACCATTTAGAACATTTAATTTCAGTTTACAAAAGCATAACTTTCTAATGTTAGGATTAGAAATAACTCAAGAAGGAAGAGAAAGCATTTCCTTATATGCTCATTAAAAAATAGAATGTTAAAATAATGCCAAACATATTCCAGACAAATAATCACACTTGCTTTTTCCTCATGAGCTCATTTAGTCCTGGTGGTTAATCCTTTCATGCACTATGCCTGCTTCTGGATTACAAGGAGTCCAGCAAATCCTGACTCATTTCACTGGTACAGCCTGAAAGCTGTCTAAGCCATGTGAGTTTAGAAGCCTATCCCGCAGAGTCTATTCTTTGAAGAGTACTTGGTACTGTCCTTTGTATAGGGCTCCGGGATTGACCTTCTTTGTCGAAGACACCGATTCTAGCCTATAGCTTATAGCAGCTCCTTCAGGCAGGCATCCAGAAACAGAGAGCTGTTTGATGATGAGACTGATTGGCTGTTAATTTCTGACAATTACCAATGATGTCAGAAGAGAGGAGAGTAAAATTCTTTAATAGGCCTCTCATAATGGTTTGACCAATGTTTTCTCTGAGACAACAACATATTACGGAAGGCACTGAAGAATCTCCAGGACCTTCCCCACAAAGCATCTCGTTTCTGAAATATTTATATTAATAGTTTATCTATGCAAATTAGCCTAAGGAAGTCTGAGTCTCTATTCTGATTTTACAGCTCTTATATAATAGTATTGAGCTAATTAGTAACTATGAAACTGCCAAACAAACCTAATTATTTCTAGCAATTATTTTCACTTTTTTAGAGTAAAATAACAAATCTTTGTCATTTATCAGGTGCTCTCTGAGAAATCTCAAAAATAATTTTATAAGTGAATTTTAGGGGCTTTTGGGGGTGACCTCCCAAACTGCTAAAATCTAATTTTCAAATCATGCCTCTCTGGAAAATAAACAAATGAACAAATATAAACAGTTTCACATATTAATTAATAAAGAAACCAGATGTTACGATCACTTTGGAGAAAATGTGAGGCATTATGTATACATAGGCAAATTAACAAAGATATGTTAAAGCAAAATTACTACGTCAGATTTGAAAACTGGCTAATATCTAACAGGTCATAAATCTTTGCGGTTACTTGCTCCACTGGGCAAAAATTATTTGCATATCTAATGGATAAAATTCTACAAATTAACAAGTAATTTTACAAAGTCTAGGTGTTTTAATAAAAAATGAATTGGGAGATTGGGATTGACATATATACACTAATATGTATAAAATGGATAACTAATAAGAACCTACTGTATAAAAAAATAAATAAAATTCTAAAATTCAAAAATAATAATAATAATAAATGAGACAAATAAGTAGTACATTCCTCTAGACCTGTGCTGTGCAATAAAGTAGCCACTAACTCTTTTAATATGGCTATTAAAATTTAAACTCAAATTAATTAATTTTAAATTTAAAATTTAAACTCAAATTAATTAAAATTAAACATAATAAAACTTTATTTTGTTTAGTGGCTACCATATTGGCTTAGTGGCTACCATATTGGGCAGCATTTCTATCTTCACTGAAATTTCTTTGAGATAGCACTGCACCTGCCTAGACAATCCTTAGGTGGCCATTGACCATTTATGGATAAGGATAAGTTCCCCACATTTTTGCCTTATTTCCAACTTTCAGAAAAATTTTCTGACAGTCTTAACTGTGATAGAATTTATAACCATCTAAAAGTAAAACTCAGTAGTAAATGACTACTATCTGAATAGACTTTACGTGTAGCACAATCATGCCAAAACAGGGTGATGATATGATACATGATATATTTTGGTAGCAGTATAAAAATGACTTTAGAGCAATGCACACTTTGAAAAAATACAATGCTACCAAAATATGTATCATTTGAATTACTCAATGTGATTCAGTCAACCCTCTTAGGAAACCATAGAAGTTGGGATGTTGTGAATGGTTCTGCTAAACAAGAGTAGGGTCAAAACAGAAAAGATGTGAGTCAGGACAACCATAGTATCTAAAGAAAGTTTTGCCTTTTGCTTCACATAGCATTTTATTTTTCTGTGTTTAATTATGATAACATGGAATTACACATATTGCCATAAAAGTAACTTCTATGTTAAATAGAACCTAGGTTTTATAGTAATGCTCAATAGTGCAAAAGGGAAATACAACATTATCAAACTAGGATGCTATTTAAAAATTGTGAGAATTACTTATGTAATAGATAACTGCTTTATCTTGGATTTCTCGTTAACAAACTGAAAGCATTATTTCCCTGAATTTCATTACTGTATGTAAATTTCATTTATTAAACAAATAGCTATTAGGTGCCTATTATACAAACAAGATAGAAACAGTGTCTGCCCATACAGAGGGTGCAGACTGGTAAGGAAGGCAGAAAATAAACAAATAACTAATTAATTACAAATGTTGTAAGCTTTATGAAGAAGTAGTGTGAGAGCATATGAGGGATACTCTCCTAATCTGTTGGGATAGGAGCTGGGTGTGTATTTGAAGGCATGCAGCCAAGAAAGCCATCTTTCAGAAAGTGGCATGTAAATTAGGATCTGGAGGATAAGGAGGGATTTTCTAGATAAAGGAAAGTTGCAGAGGGTGGAAAATTTCATAAAGGAAACATCATATAGAAGGCCCCTGACCAATGAGGTAGCATGAGCATTTGAGTTTTCAACTGAATGAAGATGTAATGACTTGAAGAACTGTTTTCCTAATGCTATTTCCCCTTTTTTGGCCAAAAGAGAGAGAGAGAGCAGATTGGCCCAGATTACCTCCTTATATCAAATTGCAATCAAGGAAATACGTAAATAGACAAAATCCTTGTGACCTACTTCTCATTCAGAATTGCCAGAAACGTTTCCCTCTGTGGAAGAAAGCTGCCCATACTAGTCACCTTGACCTTCCACTGAGGTCCAAAATGGAAGAGATCAACTTCATATCCTAACTTATGGGTTCACTGTTGACTCTCCGGGCTGTCTTATGCAAACAAAGTTTCTTTCTCATAAATAAAAGTGAAGGCTTGGATGGGCTTACTGACTTTAGGCATAACTGCAGGTGTTTAAGTAACCAGAGAAGAGGAGTTACTGCCCTTGCCTGGGAAAATAGCCACAATCTTAATGCCCAAATAACTCAATCTTTATTGATAGTATCAATTATAGATCATCTATATTCAGATATCTAAGTGACATTACATTTGATTGCAGAATTTTAGATTAGATAATGAATGGATGAATCAAAATTTTCTTTGTGAACCTTATCTGGAACCTTATCTCGGCACCGTCTTTCTCCCTGTCCACACACTTCTCATGATGTATTTGACCCACCGTTATAAATTTGTTGCTGTATTTGACATTTTTCCTAGAATATGAGCACATAATAATCTCTGTATTTCTAGCACTTAATGCTTGGCCAGTGATGTTCAATGTGTGTTTATTAAGAGACTAAGCAACTGAATAAACAAAGGATTGTAGGTTTATAAATATATTAAAAGAAAGAAAAAGACCTTAAAATATCTGGCTGAATCAAAGTTTTTCATTTTATATGGAAGTTAATAATATTTAATTTATTTGATTAAATAATATTGACGAGGCTATCAATCTCATCAACAATATTTTCAAAGATGAGACTATCCATCTCATCAACAATATTCAAATTTTATTGAATGCTTCTTCTGTACAAATCAGCAATACAAAAATAAAAGGTATCAGGCATGGTTCTTGCCTTCTAGGAATTGGTGACAAAGTTGAAAAACAAGGATGTTTGTTTAAAAATGTAATGTCTAATATAGGAAATGTGTACTAAAAGCCAAATGAGTACAATAAAAAGTGAGAGATGCCAGAGTTAAGAATGTAAACAGCAAGGACATTCTGAAACCCAGGTCATATTAAAAATCACAAGAGGGACGACCTTTCATAAAATACTAAACTCCTGTAATTGTTCTTAGATGACTAACCATTGACTCATAATCTTGTCCTTTTGCTATATCTCTCAGTATTTACTTACATTTTCCACCCACAAACAACTGGAAAAAAGAATGAAATTAATATCTGTTGATCACCTACCATATCTCAGACATTGTAGTCAGAATTTTACATAATGTATCTCTACCTTAAACATTTTTAGAACATAAACACATTCACAATATTTTTTAAAAATTAAAGAAAAATTTTATCTGCATCTTTTGCTTAGTTGTGATGGAACCTGATCTTGACAAGAACTTTTTTCCATAAAACAACTTTGTTGTGGTGTACTTACATAAAATAGACACCTATTTTAAATTTATAACTTAATGCATCTTGAAAAATGTGTACTCCTGTATACACATTCAAGATAGAGAATATCATCATCACCCCCCAAAATTCCCTGATGTCTTTTTGCAATCAATCTTGGCCTTAGGCTACCTCTGATATGCTATTTATCACTATAAATTCATTTGCCTTAGCAAGAATTACATATAAATGAAGTCATGCAGTATGAATCCTTTTGTGTATGGCTTCTTTCATATGTAATGTTTTTGAGTTTCACCCATGTCCTTGCATATCTAAGTAGTTGAAGATTTTTTTAAAAATTTCTTAGTAGTATTCCATCTTATGAATATACTACAATTTGTTTATCCATTCTCCTATTGATGGACATTTAGGTAGTTTTCGTTTTTTGGCTGCTATGAATAAAATTGGTATGAACCTTGATTTTCAAGACCTCGTGTAGAAATGTGTTTTTATTTCTCCTGGTGAGCACCTAAGAATGGAATTGCTTTGCAGTATGCTAAGTTTACATTTAGCGTTGTGTTTATTGTAGTTTGGTTTCCCAGCAGAAATGTTTTGAGAGTTCTAGTTTCTCCTTATCTTCACCAGCACCTGATATTATTAACGTCTTTAAGTAAACCTTCCCTGTGGGTGTGTAGTGGTAGCTCACTGTAATTTTAATTTGCATGTCAAGTTAAATCAGTCTCTGATAGACGAATGGAGTTGAGCATCTTTACTTGGGTTCATTAGACATTTATCTTCTTTTGAGAAGTATCTGTTCAAATCTTTTGCCCACTTTTATGTTGAGTTGCTTGTAACAGAGTTGTAAGAGTTTTCTATATTTTCTGGTTACAAATCCTTTGTAAGATATATGTATTGCAGATATCTTCTCTCATTCTATGGCTTTTTTTTTTTAACAAGACTTTATTTTTTTAGAGCAGTTTTAGGTTCACACCAAAATTGAGAGGAAGGTACAGAGAGTTCCCATACACCTCCCCCCCAACCACCTGTGTAACCTCCCCCATTATCAACATCCCCCATCAATGTAGTACATTTGTTACAACTGGTGAACCTGCATTGACACATCATTATCATTCAAAGTCCATAGTTTACCTTAGGGTTCACCTTTGGTGTACATTCTATGGGTTTGAAAAAATGTATAATGACTTATATCCATCATTATAGTATTGTGTATAGTATTTTCACTGCCCTAAAAATCCTCTGTGCTCTGCCTATTCATCCATGCCTTCCAACCCTTGGCAACCACTGATCTTCTTATTGCCTCCCTAGTTTTGCCTTTTGCAGAATGTCATGTAGTTGGAATCATACAGTATGTAGCCTTAGCAGATTGGCTTCTTTCACTTAGTCATATGCAGTTGTCTCCTCCATGTCTTTTCATAGCTTGATAGCTCATTTCTTTTTTGTGCTGAATAATATTCCATTGTCAAGATGTACCACTGTTTATTTATCCTTTTCCCCTCTGGAGGGTGTCTTGGTTGCTTCCAAGTTTTGGCAATTATGAGTAAAGCTGCTGTAAACAGCCATGTGCAGATTTTGTGTGGACATAAGTTTTCAGTTCATTTGAGTAAATACCAAGGAGCATGATTGCTCGGTTGTATGGTGAAAGTGTGTTTAGTTTTGTTTGTTTTTTTATTTTCATAACAGTTTTTTTTTTTTCCTAAGAGCAATAGGTTTTAATTTTGATATAGTCCCATTTACGTTTTGTTTTTGTTTTTGTTTGGTCATTTATGGTTTGTGCACAGTCTGGTGGCAATTTCACATGACTAGAGGAAGAATTCATCCCATGCTTAATATTATTAAAGTTCAGTTACTTGATTGACTCTACATAAGGCAGTAATGTTGAGGATCATCATAGAAGAGTGGTTTTATCTTATACATTTATTAACCAGTGCTCTGGATAATGAAATGATTCATAGGCACTGTCTACCTAACTCCTCATATGTCTAAATAGAAAGAGTTATAGAGCCTCAGGGTTAGGAAGGAAATGATAAGACATTTTTTCCATCCATTGGATAAACATTTTAGCAGTCAGATCATTTTTCTAATGCACTTTCCAGAACCTATTTTCATTATAGGCAGCAACGTAGCATAACTCATCTGGGTGTTAGAGCAGGAAAAGAAATAAGAAACTTCTCTCTGATTTTTCATTTATAAGATGCCTGCCTGAGTTTCCACAGCTTAGCAGCGGAACATTTCTGGTCAACGTATCACTTGCTTCCAAGAAGAATCATGCCTTGGGAGAAGCTACAGTGGTTCTCTGGGCAGAGTGAGAGCTTTCTAATCAGACAAAGCTAGGCATGTATGCTGGGCTAGCAAAATGAGCAAGTCACTGAAATGTCCTGAGCCACAGTTTCCCTCATCTGTAAAATGTAAAGGTTAGGATATATACACCAAAATACAGTAGGATCTCACTTGATGGCTTTTCTTTTTTTCTTGTTTTACTGATTGGTGATATAAATAATGAAATAGAAATTTTATTTCTGGTGCATTTTTATTATTAGAAGAAAGACAGCTAAGAAATTCAGCAGGACAAAACTGTCAAGGTTAAAAATTTGGTCTTTATTTTCAGTAAGACCTACCTAGGTTTTTATTCATGATCAACATCTAATTGTGGTCTATTTTCACAAGAAGCATGTCTTAGAAGTGATGGATATTGCATTATATCCTTGGTATGCACAACCAAAGAGTGAAGTGGTATCACAATTATTTTCAAAGGTAAGACAAAATTAAATATTATTAAGAGAGACCATGTCTTCCTATGGGACCTTTTAAATTTTTGAATAAGTAATAAATTGCCCTGATTCAAAACCCAAACAATAAGGCTACACCAAGAAGACTCACCTCCATTCTTCTCCCCAGCCATCAAGTTCTCCAAACCTCTGTTCCCTAAGCTATCAGTTTTATTACCTACTCTGTGTTTTTTTATGCCAATACAGACAAATATGAATATATAGTCTTTCCTCCCCTTTTGTTATACAAAAGTTAATGCACTACATACTCTGTTGTACATCTAGCTTTTAAAAAATATATGTATAGAAATTAGCATGTCACCCCTAAAGAATGGCCATGCTAAGCTTCTGTGTAGCATTCCAACATTACTGAATGTGCTGCTGAAGGAAAAACCCTGCAAGTCCTTTGCTAAATAAAAAAGTGACCCACCTCTCAGCCTTGATGGCTTGGTTCTCCTCTTGCCTAGAGGCAGAAGGTGGCAGTAGGTAAGAACTCAAGGCCCCTGTAATTTTTGAAGACATATTCTAGATTTTAACTACTCAGGAAAAGAGGCTCTGGGAATTTTGACATTCTTCCTTCTGGCAAAATCAGTCTTGAGGGATTGGTTTTAGCCTGAAGGCTTGTGCTACAAATAAATGTATGTTTCAGCATAGAAGTTAATACAGCTTTTCATTGAAGAGTGAAGGTTTTCATGTGTAAAACTTGCAAGGGAAAAGGAGTCTAATGTAGTCTTATCTCCTGATTAGAACAAATGACTGGAAGGAAATCCTTCTAAGGCAATTGCTTGTAGAGGTGACTTAATTGTCACCCTGGAGGAAGCTGTAAGCTTCTTGGAGCACTATCTCCCAAGAAAGGCCTTTCTCTGAGTCATAAAGGTGGGTGCAGTGCAACGTGGTGTTGGAGACACTCTTACAACTGCAGTTTATTTTGCAGCTAAAATTTCTCCATTCAGTTTCATCTTTCTGAGCTTATAAGCATTCCAGCTTGTTTTTAAAAACCTAAAAGCACGTGTATACAATTATTTTAACTTATAATAATGGAAGGCAGGAAGAAGTTAGTGTCAGATATACAAATATTAAGAAGTATAAGGCCGCTTAAGTCACTCACAATTTATTTCCTAAGAATTAATTTGCATATATCATATAATACCGTTTATATGTGGAATCTAAAAAAGTGATACAAATGAACTTATTTACAAAACAGAAATAGACTCAACAGACATAGAAAACAAACTTATGGTTACCAAAGGGGAAAGAGGGGAAGGGATAAATTAGGAGTTTGGGATTAACAGATACACAACTACTGTATACAAAATAGATAAACAACAAGGACCTTCTGTATAGCACAGGGAACTATATGCAATATTTTTAATAACCTATAATGAAAAAGAATCTGAAAAAGAATAGATATATACATGTATGTATAACTGAATTACTTTGCTGTACACCTGAGACTAATAGAACATTGTAAATCAACTATACTTCAATAAAAAATAGTAATAATTAAAAAAAGAATTCATTTGCTATTTCTGCAATAGATTTACCTTTATTTCTGTGTTTTCCTTCTGCTAATAATCAAGTTTATTTGCATTTACTGAGTACAAAGCAAGGCATTAAAAGAAAAAGAATAGATACATGTATATGTATAACTGAAGCACTTTGCTGTACACCTGAAACTAACACAACATTGTTAATCAACTATACTCCAGTATAAAATAAAAAATTTTTGAAAAAGCACAGGTGCCCTGAAGACAGATGAGTGGTAGGTGTAAACCAGTGTGGTGTCCACAGTTTCTGGATTTCCAGATTGTGAGAGTGAACACAGCCAAGCCACAAGTAGTGACTGCTGAGTTAAATAACAAGACCAAGTGTTCTCGGTTGTATAACATTCTGGTTCCTCTGCAGATAGTGGCCGTATCCCAGGACATCGATGGTAGGTATCATTTCCTTGAGCATGCAAGAAAACCTCGTAAATTTTGCATCCATGTCAACTCATACTGTAGGGACAACTATTTATAGTAATCAGACCCTGTTTTACTTTTGGAAGCCTGCAGAAGCTGGCTATCCTCAAAAGTGTGTCTTTCATTTTGGGACAGGATTTTTAGCAACGTAGACAGAAACAGAGAGAATCATTTTCCTTCCTGGTCCTGTATAACAGCATTTGAGCATGCAAGGACATCAAACTTATTGTCTATACCAAGTATGTCATATCTAGCTCTTAATTCTGTACTAGATTGTGGAATATCATTCAAGTATAATGCTATTTAGCTTTTATATGCTGTAGTTTTCAACATTTTACATCCTCTTAATAAAACTGAATTATGAGGGTTTTTTAGCAGAAGTATTCCATTATTCATTCAGTAAATATTGAGTGCCTACTATGTACCAGATCCTCTTCTAGGGGTCAGTGAAAGAATCCCCATTATCCTGGACCTCTGGATAGTATACCGAATATACAAATACATCTATAATTAGTTAGATGGGGATAATTAAAGGAGAGAAAGAGCTGAGAGAGTGTGACTGATTTAGATTGAATGGTAAGGGAAGGAAACTCTGACCATGTGGTCCTTAGGCAGTGACCTAAGTTCAGTGAGTGAAGGAGCCACACAGATAACAAATGCAGGAAGAGCACCTACGACAGAGGGAATGGCATATGGCAGATGTCCTGGGCTTTGCATGGGCGTGTGTTTGCCATGTTCAAGAAAGAGCAAGAAAGGTACCTATGGATAGAAAAATGTGAAAGAGAGGAGAGTAATAGGAGAGGAGACCAGATACACGAGGGAGAGGCTTAGTGGGTAGCGTGAATAATTTTATGGAACTGTGGGCTTTATGGTGAGTGAGATGGGAAGCCATTGGAGGAGGCTGAGCAAAGGAGAGACACCAAGGCTGTCACAATCCTCTAGACAAGAATAATAGTGCTTACAACCAGTGGCTAGAGGACTAATTCAGACGTAATTGTTATCCAGTGAAATCTGTCAAGAGAATTTGGGCCAAGCAGTGTGCCTGACTCTGTGCTCTTAACCACTGCAGTGCTTCTTGTAAAATAAAACAGTTAATGAGTATTATATTAATGAAATAGATTGATTTCGTTCATTTGAAGGTTTTCAAGCCATGGCTACATCTCTTAGGCAGCTCTCATTGGACTCCTACAGGAAGATTACCGGATACGGATTTTTAATATTCCTAACTCGTTTCAGGACAAGATTTTTAGTTATCTATTTGTATTCCAAAATGTGATAAACAAATCTCTTAAGAGAAGATGAAAGCTATTTTTTTTCCTTTAAGATTTGGACTAAATTGATAATACTAGAACTGTGAGGCCCAGATCATGTGTGACCCTGTATCTCATCACCCACGATCTAGACCTATTAGCTTGTTTCTTTTTTTTATTTATTATTTATTTATTATCTTTATTTTTGGCTGTGTTGGGTCTTCGTTTCTGTGCTAGGGCTTTCTCTAGTTGTGGCAAGCGGGGGCCACTCTTCATCGCGGTGCGTGGGCCTCTCACTATCGCGGCCTGTCTTGTTGCAGAGCACAGGCTCCAGACGCTCAGGCTCAGTAGTTGTGGCTCACGGGCCTAGTTGCTCCGCGGCATGTGGGATCTTCCCAGACCAGGGCTCGAACCCATGTCCCCTGCATTGGCAGGCAGATTCTCAACCACTGCGCCACCAGGGAAGCCCCAGCTTGTTTCTTTTTATAGCAGGATGCATAGAGATATCAGGAGCAATGCCCTCTGAGGAAGAAAAATACTTCAGAAGAAGTTATTGGAAATATTCATCCAGTCAGTCAGTTTACAAATATTTATTGAGCCATGGCAGTGAGCTGGCCACCATGCTGGCCAAGATAGATACAAAGTCTGGTTGGTGAAATAGCACGTAATCTACAGTTATATAGAAGCATGATGCACAGACCACAGGAGGCATATGTTCAGAATGCTGTGAGAGTATAGGGAGGGAGGTATCTCATTGTAAGTGGGAGAGGACTGTTGGAAGTTGTTGATGGATGAGATGAAGCTAGGAGGTTGCTAGGTGGACAAGGAAATCCACTGACTAGTTTTTGAACTTGTCTGAGAAGAATGAAATTACTAGGTGCTTATTCTAAAAAAAGAAGTCTCCAGCTGGGGAAAAACTGAATAAAGATTATGCCAGTGTTATTACACGGCAAGGCTATCCTTTGCTTAGGTCCTGGGTATGAGGTAAGACTCTTAATTGCCAATTAGATGGTATAAAAACCAGGAGGTTGACTTTGGTTTCTGGATGGCAAGAATATTATTAGATATAGCTGCTATTGGGAGGATCTATAGTAAGACCTGAGCCCTCAGTGATGTTAATTTTTAAAGACCTATTTTCAAGTATTTCCACCTGGGTCATAATTTTAACCTGTGAAAACATCCCTGAAATTTTGCAAGGAGGTTTAAAAATAAATTTGAATTTCTTTTATACATGTCAGAGGAGATTGTAGGTATAGGAATCTTAAATTTAAGGCTTTTTATGTAGTTAACACTCTTTCAGTTTTTGAAGGCATTCAAGCTTGCAATTAAGACAAAGGGGATTAGAATAAATCAGACTCGAGTGTAAACCTTGGCTTTATCTCCTACCTGCTATCCTTGTTTAATTAGTCTTTGTTTCATCATCTGAAAAATTGGGAGAATAATAGTACCTTTCGCCATAGTTGAAAGTGAAATTAGTATAAGTAAAACACGTAGCAAAATGGCTGGCATAGATTAAGTGCTGAATAGTTATTATACTCAAACCCCGATTCACTTTTTGTACACTTGCATTTCCACAATGGTTTGGCTTCAAGTAACTTATTCAAAATTTTATAAATCAAGCTTTATCAAAGAATCTTGGCTTGGGGAACCTGAGAAGAAAAGCTTCCTAATAACAAAGAGAAACAGTACAGAAATTTAATGTTTACCTACAAGTAAAATAAAATCAGTCTCCTCTTGAGCTGCCTACTTCTCAGATCTCTATGCAGCGGAGAGGAAATGTACATCTGCTGCAAATTATCTTATAACATTCCACCGGGCCAGGCCAAGACAGACTTTCATGTTCGGCTTCAGTATTCCCCAACCTACTCTCCATCTAATAGCGCCCTCCTCCCTACAATCTTAAATCCTCTCTAACTTCAAGCTACTCCTGAATTGCCTCTACTTTTACTTAAAACAAGGGACTCTATCCTGTAGAATTTTTTCTCCCTCTTGTGATAATCAAAATTTGCCAGCCCAATGTCTCACTTTCTCTCTTCACATTACCTTATAAATAAATACAGATTAATAATATAATAGTGGTTGTTAATATCTACGGGTTACTCCTTCCTGGTGACAGGGTTAAAACTAACAAAACTTTTAATACATAGATTTTTGTTTTAATTTTAAATATAAATTTTTAAAAAACCTGATAAGACAAATTTGCCATGGATATGAATTATGAGCTAGTGGTCGTGTACAAATGACCACAGTGGGTGATTCAGTCCGAAGAATGTGGGAGGATTTTTAAAACCTGCATGCTAGTTCTTGGCATTTCCAGGTGTGTATGTACGTGTGCTCACGTGCGCACATTTAAATTCTCTTTTTGCTTCCCATTCTTGGCCTACATATAATTATGACATTCCAAAAGAGGCATGGATTTCTGAGCCAATGTTAGTTATTAGATTGTGAAATTAGAATTTCCAGCTTGGGTATTTTATATTCTCTTTATTGAGACTTTCTCAGTGGTTGATCCTATCCTGTTTACAATTATAATGTTGTATTACATTCACAAGATCATCTGAGTTCTCATAAGGATTAACACATTTCCTGTGAGGATCGCTCTGGAGGATAAGCCTTTAGGAAGCCTTTTCTAGAGAAAAGCCAGAATGACCGGTGTGGGAGTTCAATGAGCTAGATTATTCCAGAACTTCACAGCCATTCTCACCTCTGAGCCTTACACATATGGGGATTCACTGTAAGGTATGTCACAAGTATTTTTCTTGTAAGTAAAATACAAATGTTTCTAAATGAAATGCCTAAATGCAAGTGGATTGAAGGCTGTCCCTAAAATTATGTGGTTCTCTGGGGTGGGAGAGAAAGGAGCTGTAGTCACAGATGTTTTGTATATGGCTTAAAACAGATGTCCCCAGACTCTAGCCTACCTCTGAATCCTCTGGGGAGATTGGTAACATTCAGATTTCTGGGCCCTACCTCCAAGAAGTCTGATATTGTACATCTGGGTTGAGGTGCAAATGTGCATCTTTAACAAGCAACCCAGGTGACTCTGACCCAGGTGGGTAGAGATCATATTTTCACAAACAGCCACTGGACTTCACAAAAGGCAACCGGTCTCTAACAGATCTCACGACTTCCTTCCAGCCTGACTGCCTTGTCCTAGCTCCCAGTCTAAGACTTGCTGGTATGTTCTCAGTCAAAAGCGGGTTGGCTCAGAGACCTTAATTTCTCATGGCAGGTGCTGACAGCTGTCAGTTCTTAACATGAGTCAACCTCCTCCTCACCTGCGCTAGCAGAGATTGTAGAGGACTTCTCTAAATTAGATGTCACTGCCACCTACAAATAACAGCACAGAAAATGGACAATTTTTTTCATTTCTAAAAAGAACATACTACATGAAAAAAGCTACTAAATGGGTGGGATAAGAGAGTCCAAAAAGGCTAATATTATGAGTGACTTATCTAGTATGAGGAGAGATGATAGGAAGGGAGAAAAGGAGCAAAACTTTTCTAAATATTCATAGCTTTCCCCAGCAATGCTACAGACAATATTACAGTGCTTTTGGTTTTGCTATTTGTCTGTGAGCTATAACAATGTGAGCTATGTTTTATTATAAATTAATACTTCTTATTAATTATGCTCTTTGCTTTGGGCTTTTAAATTTTTTCTACTGTTTTAAAATACCTACTGACAAGTTTTTTTAAAATACTGACTGTTCTTGAATCCCTAATCATTGATGTTTGAGATTTTTGCATCAGTTAGTGTCATCCTTTCAACAACATTGTGCCAGAGCTGAAAAGATAGATGACTCATGCTTCATTTGTATACAGTGGAAGGTCCCTCTTTCCTTACTAGCCATTCTTTCATGTCTCTCTCCATTCACACATGTAAGGAAACTATTTCTTTTGACTTTCTATCAATGCAATTGATGATCTCTTTCAGAATCTTATAATTATTCAATTCTGGAATTAGGCAAATATTCTAATTACAGTCGGATATGTAAAGGCAGTAAGTAGCTCCTTTTTTTAAAAAAATTGAAGTATAGTTGATGTACAGTACTACTTACAGGAGTACAATATAGTGATTCATAGTTTTTAAAGGTTATACTTCATTTAGTTATTGTGAAATATTAGCTATATTCCCCGTGTTGTACAATATATCCTTGTAGCTTATTTTGTACCTAATTGCTTGTACCTCTTACACCCCTACTCCTACATTGCCCCTCCACCCTTCCCTCTCCCCACTTGTAACCACTAGTTTGTACTCTATATCTGTGAGTCTGCTTCTTTTTTGTTATATTCACTAGTTTGTTGTATTTTTTAGATTCCACATATAAGTGATATCATACAGTATTTGTCTTTCTCTGTTTGACTTATTTCACTTAGCATAATGCCCTCTAAGTCCATCCATGTTGCTGCAAATGGCAAAATTTCATTCTTTTTTATGGCTGAGTAGTATTCCATTGTATGTATATACCACATCTTCTTTATCCATTCATCTGTTGATGGAGACTTGGGTTACTTCCATATCTTGGCAATTGTAAATAATGCTGCTATGAACTTTGGGGTGCATGTACCTTTTCAAATTAGTGTTTTTGGTTTTTTTGGTTACATATCCAGGGGTGGGATTGCTGGGTCATATGATAGTTCTATTTTTAGTGTTTTGAGAAACCTCCATACTCTTTTCCGTAGTGGCTGCATCAATTTACTTTCCCACCAACAGTGTAGGAGGGTTCCCTTTTGCACCACATCCTCACCAATATTTTTTATTTGTGTTCTTTTTGATGATAGCCATTCTGACAGGTGTGAGTTGATATCACATTATGGTTTTGATTTGCATTTCCCTGATGATTAGCAATGTTGAACATGTTTTCATGTGCCCCTTGACCATCTGCATTTCCTCTTTGGAGAAGTGTCTATTCAGTTCTTCTGCCTATTTTGTAATCGAGTTGTTTGTCTTTTTGATGTTGAGTTCTATGAGCTGTTTATATATGTTGGAGATTAATTCCTTATCCATCATATCATTTGCAAATATTTTCACCCATTAAGTAGGTTGTTTTCTCATTTTGTCAATGGTTTCCTTTGCTGTACAAAAGCTTTTAAGTTTAATTAGGTCCCATTTGTTTATTTTTGCTTTTATTTCCTTTACTTTAGGGGACAGATCCAAAGAAATATTGCTGTGATTTATGTCAGAGTTTTGTCTATGTTTTCCTCTAGGAGTTGTATAGTATCTGGACTTATATTTAGGTACTTAATCCATTTTGAGTTTATTTTTGTATATGGTATTAGAGAACATTCTAATTTCATTCTTTTACACGTAGTTGTCCAGTTTTCCCAGCACCACTTATTGAAGAGACTGTCTTTCCTCCACTGTATATTCTGTTTTTAAATTTTTATTTATTTATTTATTTTTGGCTGTGTTGGGTCTTCGTTTCTGTGCGAGGGCTTTCTCTAGTTGCGGCGAGCGGGGGCCACTCTTCATCGCGGTGCTTGGGCTTCTCACTGTTGCGGCCTCTCTTGTTGCGGAGCACAGGCTCCAGACGCGCAGGCTCAGTAGTTGTGGCTCATGGGCCTAGTTGCTCCGCGGCATGTGGGATCTTCCCAGACCAGGGCTCGAACCCATGTCCCCTGAATTGGCAGGCAGATTCTCAACCACTGTGCCACCAGGGAAGCACCTCCATTGTATATTCTTGAAGGTAGTAGCTATCTCTTTTTTTTTCTTTTTTAGTAACTCTCTCTTAAAGCTCTAGGAATCTTTGTTTCATTTGTTTGTATAGAGAAGTGAAGGATAATATTACAATTTTATTTGAATTTTTAATGTTTACCTGGCAACTCTCAGCCCTGGCTGCCCACTGGAATCATCTGGGAGCTTTTATTAAACAGGATGCCTTGACCTCCCTGCCCCCAGAGATTATGATTTAATTGCCATGGGGTGGGGCCCAGGCATTCATATGTTTTAAAAGACCCCCAAGTGATTCTCATGCGCAGACAAGCTTGAGAATCACTGCTGTCAAGTAAGGGAGCACCTGCCTTGCCAAATCAGCTCAGCGGGAAGAAATCCAATAAGATAACTAATGTGTGTGAAAGTACAATCCTATTGTAAGAGGGTATTGAGGAATGAAATAGCAAAGTTCTAAGAAACAACACGAAAAGGTGTTTGTTTTTGTTTTGTTTGTTTGTGGTTTTTAACCTTAAAAGATACCTGTGCAAGGGCGAGCAATTGACTCAGGCAGTAGACAGTCTTAGAAGTTTCTGTGCTCCTCCCAACAACCAGGAGGACCATGAAAGCCCTCCTGTCTGAGCAGGCATTTTACGCAGCCCCACCCACTCCGATGGAGTAGCTGTGCTAGCTGTATATTTATAATTGCTTACCTTGGGATTTCTGTGCCTTTTTCCTGTTTTCTAAGCTATCCACTTGCCTCTCCACTTTCTGTACATGTCTCCAGGCAACACATTCCAAGACTTGTATTCTGTCTTGTAGGCTTGGCCACTTAATAATTGTTTGGCCTTGGGCAAGTTATTTGAATTCCTTTCCCATCCATTTCTTCATCTGTACTCAAGTTTGTTGTGAAAATTAAATCAGGTAATACATCTAAAGTGCTTAGCACAATGATAGATAGATTGTAAGCTCCCCAAAATGGGTAAACCACAGGGCTCTGCAGTGCTATACATTAGTTTTACTTTATTTTATTGTTTATTTACCCTCCGCATAGCCCAGATGTTCCCCTTAAACAAAATATGTCTATGAGCATTCACAGATACATTCAATGTAACGAACAACAAAAGAATTAGAAAGATAATATACCTGTGTAAGTTAATTGGTAATTTGTACATAGTTTATTTCATTGCATAATTTATTTCACTTAGTCACATCCAATAGTTTTGCTATTTTATAAAGGACTAAGTTAATTCCCAGACCCCCAATGTCATACACACTCATACAAATGGTGTTTAGAAGAAATATTCATGTTAGCAGATCCTACAGTTTTTGTAGATTTTCTACCGATACTTAGAGAGGTTGGACCTGTTTACAGAGAGATAGCTGATTGAGACTGTTTTCTTTGGATGTGCACCTTTGTTACGTAAGTTGTGTTAGCTATATAAATATAGGTTATTGTTACTGCTGTAATTATTATAAAGTATTGACTTTCCTGTGAAAGGAAAGAAAAATGTTGGAAATGGGACATTTTCTTTATAGGGCATATTGCTCTGTTGACACTTGGAAATGTTTGTTTACTTGTATTTTAAAAAATCACTTAAAACTTTCACCTAAAGGAGAGTTTTTGGATCCAGAAATAGTTTCTCCATAGTAACACACTATGATTGGTTCCTGAGGGATTTTCTAGGATTCCTCCCCTATGGGACAATGTAATTCTCACAACTGCAGATCACATTAAATGACAAGTGGGCAGCGTCCCTTTCAAGGCACTTTGGCATTTAACCTCCTCATAGCTAAAGAGAGCCCCAATAACATGGGCCAACAGTATGGACTGCATGGGATCATCACTTAGCTGTAGTTTTATAACGCAAACACCTGGTCTGACCCCAGATCCCCATGATTATTAATATTCAGTTTGAATTCCTGATAGGAAAAGTTGATGATAGCAAATGCCCCTGTTCCATCTTAGCCATCAGAGTTCCATCAGCCAAATGAATCTATCAGAAGGTAACCTAGATGTCAGTGAGCAGTGATCACGTAGAAACATTGCACAAGACGATGCTGAATATTACGCTGAGAGCATATAACAGTGTTACCACAATGCGGTTTTGGTCCAGAGGCTTGCATGAAATCAAAAGCAATTAACCCGTGGAGACCTCTGTGCATTAATAGTGACTCCACTTTGATTGGCTATTTCAATAGAGATCTGAGTAATATTATCTTTTTGCAGTTTGTGTCTTTATACAAAAGTGAAAACATCTGTCACTGAGTAATGAAGAATGATAACTGAATAATGTCATCAAACTATTGAAAAAAGTGTGAAATGATCATTGATCTGTCAGCCAGGTAATTCTATTGAACTTGACCTCTACTATAGGCGTACCTCAGAGGTATTGTGGGTTTGGTTCCACACCACTGCAACAAAGCGAATATCACAATAAAGTGAGTCACAGGAGTTTTTTGTTTCCCAGTGCATATAAAAGTTATATTTACACTATAATCTATTAAGTGTGCAATAGCATTATGTCTAAAAAGCAATGTAGTACCTTAATTAAAAAATACCTCATTGCTAAAAAATGCTAACCATCATCTGAGCCTTCAATGAGTTGGAGTCGTAACATCAAAGATCACTGATCACAGATCACCGTAACAAATATAGTAATAGTGAAACAGTTTGAAATATTGTGAGAATTACCAAAATGTGACAAAGAGACAGGAAGCGAGCAAATGCTATTGGAAAAATGGCAATAGACTTGCTTGATGCAGGGTTGCCAGAAACCTTCAATTTGTAAAAAAGCACAGTATCTGCTAAGCACGATAAAGTGAAGCATAATAAAACGAGGTATGCCTGTACACAAAAATCAATAGGAATGATCCAGGAATGACAAAAACCTTGCCTGTTTCCCCCCCAGTGATATTTTCCTTAAGTAACAGAACGACCATATGAAAATACCATTTTACATTTCCCTGGAATCATTGCCACCATTTCTGCCTTTTCTTGATGTCTACAATTTGCTTCTCTTTCAACCGGAAGCCCCTCCTTTCTATTACACGTTGCATCTAATTGATTCATTCTCCCAGGTTGTTTTAAGTCTCTCTACATTGACACATTCACTGAGAACCCCGAATGCTAGTTCAATTTTTCCAGATTATAAAATACTGCTTTACTAGCATGCATTTTGTCCCGGCCCCCTCTTCTTGCCCCTGGGAACAACACACTTTGTTCAGAACTACCTATTCAGCGTGGCAGATAAGGGACTGTTCACTCTAGAACTGGTGTTGTTCAATGAAAACCTTCTCTGCTCTGTCCTGGGCTGGATGTATTTATGTGTCTGGACAAGGCTAGTCCCAGGCCAAACTGTGATGTACATTTGTCTAGTTTACCTTAGCACTATGGCAGATACTCATGTTAAATGAATGGATGAATGAATGCATGCATGCATAGATGAATGGATGAAGAATGAAGGTGATAAAGGAATGAACTACTAAGGTCAGTTGAGAAACTATTTTGCTTACAAGAAAATGAATTTCCTATACCTGTCACCTTAATCTTCAGCAAGTTCTTTATTTCCAACTAAGCTTTCATGCTGCATATAAGTAAACAACTTTTAGAGTAATTCTCATTGAGACAATTCATCCAGATCTATCCCACGTGGCGCACAAGTGGTAAGGGCTTCAGATAGGGTGGTCCCTGCAATGGTCGCTAGAGGTCAGGATAGAGCTGGGAACCAGATGGGCAGAGGGCCATTACACTCAAAGCAGCCAACTTAATGGGAAGACCAGGCCCAGCCAGCAGTCCTGATTTTAGAGCAGGAGTAGACAAAATCTCAATTAGGAGCCATACACAAATATCAATACAGGACGCATGCGCAGAATAGGAAGCAGACAGGTCACAAGTATTAAAAAGACACCAAAACTCAGAACAGAACAGGGATCCTGGAAACCCTTGGATATCCAAGCCATTATCAGGGACAGTCAGAACCAAAATTTGGAGATAAAATTAGAACTCTGGGGGGAGGAGGAAAGGAGCTAATGCTCTAACAGCATCTGAGAGGGTTCTAACAACTATTACATGTCTGTTGGATATCAATTAAAAAACTATTTCCTTATAACATTTGCAATTAGTCATAACTTTTGACCTTAATTTTTCATCTTAATTTGAGAGACAGTGATGGATGGCATAGTGGTCAACAGAGAATATGTAATTCAGTCTACTTTTTCCTGAGAAAGTTGTTGATTATCTAATTTTATCATTTAAAATATATTTTGTTATGTATAAAGTGAATCCCTATGTGTATTTGCCAATAACTGAATATTAATAAATTAGTATAAATTATTGCAGAGACAATGTAATTTATCCCAAGGAAGAGTGTTTTGTCAGAACAGAGACTGAAAACGGTTATTTATCTTTCTGGTAAATATTTAAGGACAAAATAATTCTAGTTGAAATTAT
Source organism: Balaenoptera borealis (assembly GCF_965194805.1). Lineage (NCBI taxonomy): Eukaryota > Metazoa > Chordata > Mammalia > Artiodactyla > Balaenopteridae > Balaenoptera > Balaenoptera borealis. The sequence goes on along the minus strand of NC_138875.1, from coordinate 19,450,477 downwards.
CATATTGAAAATGGAAAATAATAGGTTTTATGGGGCCTGAAGCTTGTAGTATTTGGGGGGAGCCTCTTTGATCATAAATAAATTAATTATGAATACAAAATTACATATGGAAGCAAATAATTGAAATGACAAAAACAAAATAAATTACAAGTTCTCTACAAACTGAAAAATATAAGAAACACCATAAAATCTAGAAATATTTGTATTAGTGAATTGTCTGATGCACTTCTGTAATACCTTATTTTTCTATGGATTTTTGGTTACATGTTCTTCATATGTTAAAGATTTGTAGGATCATTTTTTATAGACAGAATGGAGAGATAATTCAGTCTCTCTATTAGCATATTTGATCAGAATATGTGTGTGCAGCCTTGCATGTGTATAGATGCGTGTTTAACTTACTGATTATGTAGAAAAGATTTTTTTCAGTTTCACACCATTTTTGGTAGCATCATATACATTTATAGAATTGTAGACAAATTTGGTAAACCTCTGTCAGGTTTCTCTCATATATGAGCTGTAGGTTTTTAAAACATTTCAGGTTTTCTTATGCAGTGTCTGATCTTTTTTTTTTTTTTTAATAATGTCACATGCCCAGATAAGTCCATCGCTCTTAATTATTTTATTTTATTTTTTAAATTAATTAATTAATTAATTTATTTTTGGCTGTGTTGGGTCTTCGTTTCTGTGCGAGGGCTTTCTCTAGTTGCGGCAAGCGGGGGCCACTCTTCATCGCGGTGCGCGGGCCTCTCACTATCGCGGCCTCTCTTGTTGTGGAGCACAGGCTCCAGACGCGCAGGCTCAGCAATTGTGGCTCTCGGGCCTAGTCACTCTGCGGCATGTGGAATCTTCCCAGACCAGGGCTCGAACCCGTATCCCCTGCATTGGCAAGCAGATTCTCAACCACTGCGCCACCAGAGAAGCCCGCAGTGTCTAATCTTAAGTGCTATTTGAGTTGATGATGCTCATTTACCAGTTTGTCATCACTGTCCTTGTTGTAATGACGTATGTTACATTTTGCGTTATTCTTGTCATCCATATTTTGTGGGAAATCAGCAAGAAATTTAAATCTTTTTCCAGTGTCCATAGATTCACTCCTCTTCATTAATTAAATTATCAAGCTATGAAAGAGTGTTTATTCATTACTTCTCTTTAAAATATATTTCCTCCTCTTAATAAATTGTTGCTTTTGGAAGATAGTTTTTATCTGGTGTTTTTGTTACAATCCTCTTGATACCAGACTGATTTCATTAACTTTCAGTTAATTTTTTATCTGAATTTTCTCTCAAATCTTTAACGAATGCTTTTAAAGAGAGAAAAGAAGCTACTTTTCATGTATATTAAATCAGGAGTTTGTAAACACTCAGACTGTCTAAATTGTGGTTAAAATGGAGATTTTCAACTCAACATTCCCTTAACCAAGTCCCCAAAATACTCGTGGCCACTGATATATGTCTGATGTGAGAGGAAATGTGACAGAGGAAAAGTCAGAATGGAAATGGACAGTGTTCTTATCCAAGGTAGTTAAAATATCTTATTTTTGTAAATTTAGCAAAAAATATATGACCTTTCGATTACCCCATTCAAGTAAGGGGACCTGAAATTTATGCTTCATTGGCTTTATGGCAAATCTTTTTATGGATGACCCCTAACATTTATGGATGACCCCTAACATATGCATGTATAATTTGTCTGCATATGAAAGTATGAAATATGACCCAATCATTTACAATATAATCTGCATGACATTAGGTAATGCACAAAAAGATCATAATTTTCAGTTAAGAAAGATGTGATCCTAAAGTCTTTTTGCAAGCAACATCTGTATTAGTATTTGTAAATTTCCTAGACCTAGCAAATAGGGAAAAACAGTAACATACTTGAAACAGTAACATAACAGAAACAGTAACAGCAACAGAAAAACAGTAACATACTTGAAAGTGAAATAAAAGTGAAATAAATGTTATATACACCACACACATGTACTCACAGAATGACACAGACTTCTTGCAAATACTAACAGTGTGACCTGCTTTGAGATCTGATGAAACACCAGCCAACCATAATTTGATGTCTCTAAACCCCGAATTCAGTATTTCCCTAAATCTTGCCAGTCACGCTCGCCATATTTTACCCAGGAAGGTCCGCTCTAATTTGGATAACGAATCAGAAAGAACGTATGATTCTTCCTTAAGCTCTGTCGCTGGTATATAGCGATCCAGATTATACCTTAAACAGAGCAGAATCTCAATAAACGTGCTGATTTTAACTGAATTATTACTTTAGTCAGGTGCTATTACCTATTTTTAAGTGCAGCTAGTGTCTTACTGTTTAGGAATCTGACTCTTAGAATCTTAGTTTGTCCAAAGCTTGTATATATAAACTTGACCCCTACCACTAAACTCTCAAGAGTTCTGGCCTGGCTCTTTCTCCACATCCTCTAACTGAATAGCATTGTTTCACGTTATGTGAAATCAATAGCAGTGGTTACTAATATCATGTAAAATGCAAAGCACATCTGAACCAAGAATTGATTTTTTTCATAATATTCAGTAGATTAAAAGCTGTATTTACTGTACCTGCCAGAAATAAAGTCAGATTTTGTGTTAACTCAAATCGTTCCCCCAGTAAATGCAAAGGTTCTGAATTTTTACATGTAGCCCACTTGTTTGAATAATTAGATCCAAAACATAATTTGGTTTCTAAAAGCTCCAGTAATTATTTTAATTTGTCAAACATGTATGATCCTTTAAAATTTTTCTCTTTATTTTTGATTTGTATCTTTCCCTAACTTACCAAGTAGGCTTCCTTGAAAGCTCTTTTTAAAGTATTCATGTGTATTATTTAACAGATTCCCCTACCACCACCACCCACAACCACCAAACAAAGAAATACCAACACAGTCTTCTTCAGAAAGGATAGCATACAGTAGGAAACCAGATAATCAAGAATTGTACTTTTCTGTCACTAATCTTGACATCCCTTTAGAGCAGGGAGAATTCCTTCGTGAAATGGGTTGTGATTCAGTGAGTGTGGTATCTTTTCTTTATCTGGGGAATTAGAAGGGTCTTTCATTGGAAAAAAAAAACCTATTTTTGAAGAATCTGATGAATGCTAGGTATAAGAGTAATGCTGTGTTTTGTAACCTAGGTTTTTCCCTGTGTTTTCCAGGCAATTCTTTGTCCTCTATTAGATAATAACCAAGTGTTCTTAAAACAGTTTCTAGTTGGAGGCATGACAACTAAGATTGTTAATTCCCTGGCTATTTGATTGAGAAACTACCTTCACTGTAATTTACAGAACAGGTACAATATGTGGTAATTTCTCATTGATTCCATTCAATTTACCAAATACTCATGAAAGCCATTATGTGTACAGTACTGTGTTATTAGTAACTGCAAGTGATATGAAAATAGAACAGATAGAGGTTTTACCTTCGAGAAACTGACAATGCAATGAAGAAAATTAAACAAGCATCCAAATAAATATAGTACAAAATTCAATAATAGAAATACCTAAAATGTGTTATAAACAAAGTATTAAGAGTTAGAGAGGGGAAAATATATCAGATTTGGGAGGAATTAGGAAAGACTTCATGAATGGAGGACCATCTGAGATGGGTCTCAAAGGTTGGGGATGGAGTGATCAGTAGACCAAGGTGCCTCTGTCCAGCTTGCAAGTGACCACAAACAAACAAAAACAGAGGAAGAGGATGGAGCCAAGAGATCCTGCTGAATTCTAACATTAATTTTTGCCCTCAGTCCACCACTCCATGTCACTCTAGATGAATGAAGATGTTGGACTCGTGATTCCAATGTGCTCTGTAGTGTGTTGAAGTAGGAACAAACATCAGTGTAGCAAATAGGAGTTAAAAGAGTGGTCACTAATTAGCTTTGTGTAACTAACCTGTTCAGGCCTTGATACCTCCTTTTAAAATGAGTTTGAGGGAGTCAGGAGACTTCAAAATTCTCTCTGGAGTATTACACAATTAAACAGAAACCCAGCACCAACTTCTATTATCATATTCTTACCAGAGGTAACAGTATGTTTCCTTTTCATTTTTTTAGATTGTGAGTATGCTATTCCATCTGTGAGTAACACTGATCTTTGCACACAGTAGTTGGTCAATAAGTACATATTGAATCACCGGTAGTGTCAGGAAATGTGGCAAGTCACTCACTGGCGCCGAGTGTAGATGTGCTGCTTTGCAAGATGCTGTATATTCAGAGGGCTGTAAATACAAAGATAACTAGGAATCCTGGGTAAAACATAATACATATCAAAAAAGTGGTAGAGAAAATGTGTTATTCATTTATTAAATAAACATTTAATTAGCTACGTCTCTGTTCAGGGTGACCGCCAGGACACCTAGAGACAATCTTGACTAACTCAGATATAAACCAAACTCATAATCACCCAAGCATATATTTCAGGCATGATAAGTGCTATAAAAAATGTAAGATGCAATGAGCACAAAAAAGCAGGGTACCTGATCTAGTATGATGGATTGGAAAAGTATTTTCGAGGATGGGATGCTTGAGCTTAGATCTAAAGGATGAAGAGAGTGAGGCTAGGAAAGAGAATTATTATTTCAGGTCAGATGAAGTAGGTGGGAATGTGTACACAGAAGATCGGGCCAAGAGTGAGTAACTTGTGTAGCAGGTAAAGATGGGGCTGTAGCTTAGAGAGAGAACCTGGAATTTTACTCTATGTGAAATGGAAAGCTATCCAAAGATTTTAAGCAGTAAATCACATAAGTTAACTTATGTTTTGAAAATATCATTTTGGCTGCAATGTGGAAAATAGACTAGATGAATTAGTCAGGAGGCTATTGCATTAGTCCAGGCAAGAGATGATGACTTAAACTTGTTGCAGGGTTGCCCCAAACTTACAATTTATGAAAAACACAGTATCTGGGAAGAGCAATAATACAGGTATGCTTGAATATGGAATCTAAAGCCAAAACAAATGAACAAGCAAAACAAAACAAAACAAAAATCACAGATACAGAGGACAGAATGGTGGTTGTTTCCAGAGGGGAGGGGGCTTCAGGATGGGTAAAATGGATGAAAGTTGCCAAGAGAATAAATGTTAACCATTCTCATCACACATATTAAAAAAATAAAATTGTAACTTTGTACTGTGACTGGATGGTAACTAGACTTATTGTGGTGATCATTTCATAGTGCATACAAGTATTGAATCATTATGTTGTACACCTGAAACTAATATGACCTTATATGTCAATTATACCTCAATATATTAAAAAAAAGACTTAAAGATGTTTCTAACTAGTTACTTGCAAATTGCTTTCAGCTCAGTATTTTTTCAGTGAAAGGAAGTGATACCCGTACTGTAATGAATGTAGTGAAATGTTTAACAATAATTTTAATAGAAATGTTTCTAACTAAGAAAAAAAAAGAAAGAAAGAAAACCTGGAGAATTCTAAGTGAGAGAGATGGTGTCCTCTTCAGGTAGGGCAGGCAGAGCCTGAAGGCAATCTCGAGGACTCCATGTTTAGAGGACATGGCTTTAACTGGAGCCTTGAGTCTCTTATGGAAGGAGGAGAAAGTATGAGAGTTAGACTGAATACCAATCTTAGAAAATGGAAGAATATTCCTTAGATAATAAATAACAAGAGACCATTGTTGAATCAGTGGGAAAGGTCCGTGGAAAGGCAATTGTTAAATAAGGGGCATACTTGGTCTTTATTTCGTACTGAATATCAAGAAATGTGCTTGAGGACCTGACATAACAATGGGGATAATTTACAGTATTTCATTTCCTTCATTCTCCCTGCATGTCCTGTCTCCCTGAGGTTATAACTTGGGAAGTGAATCAAGATTTCAGCTGAAACTGTTACCAAAGCACTCAGAAGTTCATATTGATTCTCATTATTATTTTTCCAGCTGAGCTTAACTTCTGAGGTTCTTTAAGATGCACGTCTTGTCTTTCTTCTCAGATGGGTGAGATCAGTTTCCTTCCCTAAAGAGAAATATTTCCATTCAAATAGATTCAGTGAATCAGAATATAGAGTTGTTTTTGTTCAAGGGTTTGCATAAGAAATGTGGTACATTTATCCATCCCTGTCATGTGAATGTATTTTCCTCCCTCAGAACAATCTATTTATCTTTAAAGTTTTGCTCTATTTGAATTGCAACAAAATGCATTACATCATAGTTATACTTAATAAGAAACACCAAATATTAAAGCTGGAAAAGGGACCCAATGTCCCCTGCCTACATACAACCGTTTGTAAACCATCATTCAGGTTTATCCCTTATTCACAGCAGACTCAATCAGGCAATAGCAGCTACTGGGCTGCCACATAACTTTTTCTTTTCCTAATACCAATGCTTCTCTTATTTACAAAGCAGTGAAGAAGAAAAACCCAATAAGTCAAAAACGCTATGTGTCAATAAACCCTATTGGCTTAATTAAAAATAGATCTAGTAGGACCACTTCTCACCACATGTCTACTGTTACCAACTCAAGCCACATGATCCCACAGATGGATTGATGGCATCTGAATCCTTTCCTAACTGCTCTGGATGCTTCACCATTGCTCCCTGTAGTGGACTGAATAGTGGTCCCACCCCTACCAGCCCGAGATTCATGCCCCCCCCCCCAGAACCTTAGAATGTGGTCTTATTTGGAATAAGGTCTTTGCAGATGTAATTAAGGTAACGATCTAGATGAGACCCTACTGGATTAGGGTGGGTCCTAAATCCAATGAGAGTGCTCTTGTAAGCGACGGAAAAGAAGACGCAGAAAACACAGAAAGGAAGGAAATGTGAAGATGGAGGTAGATATTGAAACAATGCATTTACAAGCCGAGGAGTGCCAAGGATTGCCACCCACCACCAGAAGCTAGGAGAGAGGCATAAGACGGTTTCTCCCTCAAAGTCTTCAAAAGGAACCTACCACGCCAACACCTTGATTTTGGACTTGTGATACATTTCTGTTGTTCTAAGCCACCCAGTTGGTGATAATTGATTACGACTGCCCTAGAAAACAAGTCAGTCCCTTCCAGTCTAACCTTATTTCCTTCTACTCCTCTTGCTCACTCTGCTTCAGCCACAGTGGCCTCTTTGCTACTCCTTAAACCACCAAAATAGACTCCCGTCTTGAGCCTTTACACTTGCTATTCCCTCTCCTGGGAATAGTCTTCACCCAGATATGTGCTTGACTTGCCCAGTCAACTCCTTAGATGCTTTGTGCAAAGATTACTTCTTTCTTGAGGGCTTCCCTGATCATTTTACTTAAAATTGCACACCTCCTTCCTCTCCCCACCCACTCCTTATCCTTCTCCCTGCTTTATTAGTCTCTCTAGCATGTATCACTCTTTGGCAAATATTTTACTCCTTTATTTGCATATTGTATGGCTCCTTCCTCTGGTCTGTAGGCTGTGTGGGTGCGGATCTTTACTGTTTCTGTCACACTCGTGTCCCCAACACCTGTAACAGTATGTGTCATAGCGTACCCAGGCAGAGAGGAAGAAATGCTTAAACTAGAGAAGGTTACTCTACTTCTTCCAACAAAAAATTGGCACTTGCCATCTGCCTCTGCAAGGATGAAGTCACTAGCCACTGCAGCCACTGACCCTCAACACACCCTGAAAGGAGTTCAGGGTGGAGATCAGGGGTGAAGCACTCTGTGCTCTGCGAAAACCTGGCAGAACAAGCCTTTAGTTAGATATTTTCAGGAGAAGATTTTATGAGCCCAATTCTCACATCTTATATCTAGAAAAGCACTAAAATCATTAACAGTGACATCTGCTCCTCGTGACTAGCAGCCAACCTCTGCCAAAATGTGTGCTTGACTGCACGTCCCCCCTTCACTAAAGTCATATATATACTGCCCTTCCCCCTGCCTCTCCAGAGCAGTCTCTCAGAGCTTTCTGAAATGCTGTCTCCCGGGCTATAGTCCTCATTTTGCCCCCAATAAAAATTAACTCACAACTCTCACGCTGTGCATTTTTTTTCAGTTGTCAGTTGACCTTCACATTTATTTTTCTAATTAATTAACTCATCCATCCATCAAATATTTGTTGAGTCTCTAAGCTCAATGATTTGATGAATACTTTGATCCATAAAACTTGGTCCTTGCCCTCAGGAACCTTAAAACTTAAAAGGGTAAATTATATATACAAAAAAAGTAAGTGAGGGTAATGGAAAGTCTCTGAAGTGAGAGTACCATGGTTCACATACTGCATCTGACATTATTTTGAGCATTTAAAATATTTTATTAACTTCCTAGTTTTGTAGATCATGCTTTTTGAAAAGCCACAATACAGACCAGTGAGTGACACAAAAACACAAAGTCCTTCCAAAAGCACAAAGTGCTAAAAGAGCCCAGGAAGGGAGAGTTCATTTCAGGCAAAGGCATTCAGGGAAGGCATCCTGGAGGAGAAGGTATTTGAGCAAAGCTATGAAGGTAGGCATGATTTCGGTTGGTAGAGATTATCAGAATGTACTTCAAGTGTAGCAAATAATACTACAATATACTGTATGTTAATACATCTGGCAAATGTGCAGCGTCTCCAGCTTTAGTGGGAGAGATGCCCGGGAAGGTTAGGTGATAGACTGAAATATCCTTTACATGATTTGATTCCTCTACTTCTGTTTGATAGAGAGAGAAACAGGGATAGGAGGAGTCTCTGTCATTCAAATACATTTGAAAAAAAAGTTATGACTCAGGCTTTCGCCCTGAAACCCCTACGCATCATTTGTTTCTTTTCTCTTGGCCCCATCCCCTTTAACTACTGAAGTCCCATACTCAATCCAGGACTGCAGCAAGAGTCTGGTCCTAGTAGAAACTGGCAAATTGGATGAATGAGAGGTATTAATTGAACCTGTTTTTCATTCTTGGTTTGCCTGAAAAGGACCAGAATTGAGAAAGGAAAAGTTTCAAAGTTCTCACTCCCTAGTTTGGGCATTTGTCACCTCTAATCAAGCCATCCGTCTTTGGCAGCCTTGACATCTTAAATATTGAATATTCTTCTTCAGTCAATCATGCGCTGTCTCGCATGTAGTAGGTACTCATGAAACAGTAGTTAACCTTGATTTATATTTAATTTGGCTTGTTTATTGATTGCTCTCTCTTCCTCTCAGCCTTCCCTAGATGTAAGTCCTTGATCTACATTCATCATCTTTCCATTCCTTCATCGAGGTCACAGAACTGAGCACATATCAGGTACCTCATTAAAGCTCATCTAACTGAACTCAGTTCTCATGGAATAAATACAATGTCCCTACTCCAACTTTCATATCTATGTGGGTAAACTTCAAGTCTGTATCTCTGACCAGGCATTTTCTTACAATCCTATACCTCCTGAAATGTAATATTGTAAAAGAACGTTAAATATAACATCATGAGATTGGGATTAAAGTTTTGGCTATACTCCCTGCTGAGTGTGTGTGTTTAGAGCAAAACCTGATATTTCTGCTATACAATTTTCTTACCTGAAAAGTAGAGGTGATAGTGATCATATCTATATCTCATTTGGAAAATGAGCTAAGATGGGTGAGTGTGCTTTGCAAGTAGTTGTGCTTTCCTCAGTCACCATTATGGTGATGGAACATCTCTCTGTGGGTATTTGCCATCATGTCGTCAACGCTCTGTTAATGACACTACCACTCTCTTAGGTTTAAAGTTGATTGCTATCTTTTTCTACCGTCCCTTTTCTTTGTTTTCTTTATTTAGTTGCTCTGCAGGTGTATTGATTCTTTCTTCAAAATGCATTTCAGACTTGTCCACTCCAGGGTAGGTTTGTCCTAAACTCCTACCTTTGTCTTCTAACTGATGGCTACTCCTTTGTGATATCTCACAACCCCAGCCCACCTCAAACATCACCAACCAGATTTATTTTCAGAAAACCCTGCTGGGTCATCTTACTTACCAATCAGAAATCCTCCAGCTGTTCTCCATTGTACATCTTTTATTTATTCATTTGTTCTTTTCAATGCCTATTTCATGCCCAGGCTACGTAGAAGGTGCTAAAGATGAAGAAGACCCACAACTTCAGGAAGACTCTTGAATTCTCATTAAAGACATTTAAATTCTGCATGTACCCTGTCCCTCCAATCTTAATTTCCTTTCCCCTCAAGCTCAATGCTCACCCCTAACCCCACTCCAGGCAACCTAGATTCTTCACTTTTCTATGACTAAAACATTGCAGTGAATCTGATTTCAAGATACTGTTCATGCTGCTCTCCAGCCCAGAATGCCCTTCATTTGTTAAGCAAATATGTATCGATCAAGGCACTTTGTGCAAGGCAAAATCCTTTCTGCATATACTTGTGGGTCTAATTTAAAATGTACTTTGTCCCAGTTGAGCTCAAGTCGAAAATTCTAATGGCTTCATCTGTGCCTTATGGGGATACTGGATGCTGAATTATTCACTGCCTTATGATTTTGCTTACTTGTGTGTTTGTCGAGATTATAAACTCAAGAGGTCTAGAGTCTTGTTAACTTCCTACATTTCCTTCTCCCTCCCCTCTCCCTCTCCCCACCCCCACCATACGATGAGCTGCCTACAGAAAACATTTTGCAAATACTTTTTAATAAAATGAAGTATTGAAGGAGGAGATACTGGGCCACACCCCACTGCTCACTGTGATAAAGCAACCTACTAATGTTTGTTCTGTAGAAGGTTAGTTCTGTCAGAAAATGGTATTAGGTGCACACACACACACAAAGACTTCCATATTCAAATATGTTTGAGAAATAATGGGTTAAATAAAATTAAACTAGTTTATTTATAGCAGGACTCCTCAGAGCTTTTAATATGCTGATAAACATTGACTTCTTCCAGCAGGAACTATAGTTTCTCAAACTTATTTAACTACAAAACACAAATGTTTTTGTTGTGGCACATTTTTAGTAGTAGTGCACAACAGTCCCACCTCTGGAATCGCCAGTTTTAGACTCGGTAAACCCACTAGTTCCTCGAGTTTAGTTCCAGATTTGTAATTGCTGCAGGAAGTAACACATGGCTTTATTCCATTTCACCATTTTATCATCTTCATGCTAAACCCTCCAGAGATTAGCAAAAGCAGCAAACAATACAAACAAATATAAAGCAAAGCAACATTGGAACATTAAAAATGGGGTCAATATTGGAGAATGAAAGGGCAGTGATGGCCCTATAAATTTAGCTTATTCAGGTTGCATAGCAGGGAGAGTAAAAGCCGGCAGACTTATGCAATGAGCACCAGATCAGGATTCAGGAGAACTGGGTTCCATTCTTGCCTTTGCCCTCAATTGCCCTAGGATTTGACCAGGTAATTTAATGTGTCCAGTCGTCAGCTTTTTCCATTTATAAAGTGAAGGGGTTAGGTTAAATGAGTGCTAAAATATATTTCGGGTCTAAATGTCTGTTTCTGTACTGAGGTTCTTTTCATTTCAGTTGTGTCTTACCTCTGCATACAAACCCATGAAATATGCCTCAAGACATCGACATAGTGCATGAAATGCTAGAAATCTCTGATAAGGGTTGTGCAGGTGACTGGCTTTTGTTTCATATGACCTCCGGTAGTTTGTGTGCTGGTTCCCCAGAGATAATAAACTCAGCTTGTTGGCTTTGAAATGTCATTTCAGTTGCTCATTCTAAAGTGAAGAAGCGATGCCTCCCTAGGGAATTTTTAATGTGAATCAAGGAGCTAAATCATCACTAATACATCGTAATGTGACTTTCCTAATGGCTTCTTTAGAAGGTTGCTGCTGGTTTGCTTTTGGCTCTTCCTTTAATTGTGCCAAATGACAAGAATGTAGGCATTTGGCCACAGCTGATGAGGAACTTTTGATGACTATCCAATTCACTTAATTTGTGAATGAATACAAATTTAGACTCTAGACTCAAACAGGGAAGGTGGGAAAACTTTATCACAAAGGTTTTTCCCATCCTGAAAGCCAAAGATTTTCCTTTCTTTTATCTAAGACTTTTAACATATTACCTAAAGGAAATGAAACACTAAACTACTTTCTCCATTTTCCCTCTGAAATGTTTGCTCTAATACTCCCCAAGCAGGTTTTCACATGGGTAAATAACCTGGAAGGGCAAATAACTCTACACACAACCAAGGTTTACCCAGTGGCTCACACTGACATGTGGTAGGCAGTACTGACTTTTCAGGAGTCGCCCAGCTGTTCTAACTAAGTGGTTAGAGGTCACAGTATAGTGCTTTGGTGAGATAATGGCTGTGAGGGCATTTGACTGCAGTAGCTATTTTAACTCCCTGTATTTTCGAGAGAAACACCAGTAGATGGTGACTGATTAATGGTCTTTCTTTAAAACAAGATACAGCTAAAAATAATCTAGGTAGGAACAGTTTGTATCAAGGTGTTCACAAACACAATGAGGCAATCATTTTAGTTTTATTTTAGATAATGACACTGAATACTATGAAGTCAGCGAATGTTGTTTATCTTCCATTTTTATCTTATTTAATGTACACTCATTTCATTCCATCTGGTCAGTCCTCAACCAGCTGAAGTCAGACTTTGGTTCTTTTGCCTGTTTCCCACAATTCACCAAAGAGCACACAAAATACCCACAAGTGCCACCCTCTGCACATTGAATGTTGCTATTGTTGTATGATTGCGCTTTACCTACTGTGTGGACACAGCAAGCTCAGCCTTATCTCCAATAAAGTGATCAGATTGTAAGGGAATGATTTGCTCCATAAAAGTAACCTGGAATCATTTCAGGGAATGCCTGTATTGAGGAAGCTAGTGAGAAGATTCAAAGATGAACAGGGACATATGATAGGTAAGAGACGATCCTTTCTTCCAAGAATCCCAGGCCAATAAAGACATGGAGAAGAAAGACAGGCAAGCAACAATCACAGCAGTGCCTGGTAGGAGCCATTGCAGAGTAGAGACAAGGAAGGTGTGTAGGAACTGGATGGATACCCTGGAGGAGGTGAAACTTGAACTCCCATTGAGGGATGAGTAGAAATTCATCAGGTAGTTAAAGAGGAAATCGTTATAATGGTAAATCCAAAGAAAAGGTAGGGTGAGAGAGTGGAGCATGTTCTAGGAATGGAAAAATGTTCCCTATGGATAAAGCACGAAGGTGTTTGTGAAAATGGAGAGCTGTGATGATGGAATAACAGGTGATGGTCAGATAGTGAAGAGGCTTGAAGGGCAAACAATCTTTAAATTAAAAAAATTATTGCCTAAAGCTAATAAAGAGCCATGGAGAAATTTTAAATTCTCTTTCCTTCACTCAAAGTATATATTCTTTTCATAAATACTAAAAGTGAACACATACAGGCTTTCTATATTTGATTTCCCCTCAGCCTCTTGTCTTCTGTATTCTCATCACCAAACTACCCACTCGGGATAATCGATGTTAACGCTCTGATTTAACCTTCATGCTTTCTCACGGTTTGTATAATCATATACAAATATGTAAAAGCACACATAGATGGAGTTATCATTGTTTAATAAGAATTTACTCATATTGTCTATACTTTTCTGCACCTTGGTTTTCTCACTTAATGCCTCTTTGGAACTCCTCCAAATTAACTTACATTTTCGAGGCTTCATGAAATGTGAATGTATCATATTTTCCATGTTTATTTAATAATCCACCTATTCATCTATTGATATGCTTTTTCTTTGCCTCCAGTTTATATATACACATACACATTACATATATATTCTTACAAACTGGTGTTTCTATTTCTAGGGTAAATACTTAATTTTAATAAATTGCCAGATTATATTCTCAGGAGGCTATAACAACACACATTTCTGCCAGCAGCTTATGAGAATACCTTTTATTACAGAACTTCGTTAGCACTGGATGATATACTTCTTTTTTGTTTTGGATGGTCCATTGTGTATGAAATTATTACATTATGCCACCTCATTAGAGCACATTTTCTTATATTTCTTCACCACTAGGATTTGATCTTTGGGGAATAGCTTTCTATTCTTTGCCCAGTTTTGTTGTTTTATTTTTTTTTCTTGTTAATTTTTTGAGAGCTCTTTATCTATGCTCTGAGATAGTAATACTTATTCAAAATTTATTTTGTCTAGTGAGTTTTAATAATAGTGTATTTTGTCATACAAAAGGTTTAATTTTTATATGGTATCTTTTCATTTCTAACATTGGGGTTTCTGGTTGTGGTTAAGAGGATCTTCCTTTCTCCTACATTGCACATGTATTTGCTGAGATAGTCTTTCATGATTTTGTGGTTTTATTTATTACAATTAATTATGTAATTCATGTGACATTTATTTTTGTATATGATGTATGTCAGGGGTCCAATTTCTTTTCCTTCTAGTTAAGTAGCCTACTATTTATTAAGTAAACTACCTTTCCCCCCACTGCATTGAAATACCACCTTTATCATGTGTTAAATTCTTCTGTATTCTGGGATCTATTTCTGCATTCTCAATTCTGTTTCGTTGATCTATTTCTCCGTTCCTATACCAATACCATGTGTTTGAAGAGCAGCCTTATAGTACTTTCTACTATCTGTAGAAAGGGCAAGGCTTATCCCTTCCTTAACATTCTTTTTCAAAATTTTCTCCTGCTCTTATTATTCCATATAAATGTTAGCACCATTTGATCCAATTCAAAAAATCTTGTTTGGGCTCTAATTAGAATTGAATTAAACTTATACATTAATTTGGGGAGCAAAGGCATTATAGTTTTCCTCATTTACATTCTGCCCCTTTTTTGTTAAACTGGCTAGGCATGACCAGATGTGTATTTTAAAGGTTCAGTGCAGCATCAGAATGGAGGAAGGATTAGACTGCAGAAAGACTGCACAAGGAAGATCATTATGTGGATATTGTCACCATCCAAAAGATGCTGAGTCCAGGCTAAGGCAGTGACAGGTGAGCCAAGAGGGGACTGAAAAGAGAGTTATTTTGCAGGTAAAGATCAACATAAATTTTTAATGGAACCGATTCAGAAGTTGAAGATGTAGGAGTATTTAATGACTTAGAACCTTGGCTGGATTGTGACTGGATTCACGTGTGTGCCATTTATAAGGAGGCATCAGAATAAGGTAAACATTTCCAAGAGTAGAGAGACAATGAGTTCAATATTGGATGTATTTCATTTTAAAGTGCCTAGAAATAAATAAGAATTTGGAGTTGAAGTGAGAGATCTGGGTTAGAACTGTAAAGGGACTATCATAGGGTGAAGGTTATAGTTGAGGCGCGTGCGTGCGTGTGTGGTGTGTGTGTGTGTGTGTGTAGAGGATGAGATTGCCCAAAAAGACCATGCAAAATAAGAAGATAAAAGTTCATTAAAGGAACTCTTCCACTCTCTCTTTAAAACGTCACATCTGATTCATGTTTGGCAAAGTGACAACGGATATTTCTACTTGTAAAGAAGCCAGACTGAGGATAAATCTTCACTCGGTTTTCCTAAAATAGTTAGAAGGATGGACTAAAATCCAAGCAGCCTTGGACCCTGTGATCTGAAGACTCTGGCAAGAATAAATATTTGCTTTATTTATGGTGTTGAGGAAGTCTTGTCACTAATTTAGTCAATAAAAATCATCCGTATTACTTGACAGAGTAAAGACTTTCTCATTTGTGTACATTCATTGACACACATGCAAACCCACAAAAACACACTGATTTATTTAAATGTTCCTCTCCGATTTCTTCATCTTATGTTTGATTTTGATGAGCTGCCATGTTTATTTCTAATGATGAGTTTCTTTAGAGAATGTGTCTCTTTACCTCCAGTGATAATATTATCAGTATAGTCACATAGAGGTCCTGGATGGGGACTGCTTTGTTAGATGACATTTGGCAGCTGGCTGACGAGGTTTAGCCAATTGCCATGCCAGATATTTAGTAACATAATGTATCATGGGTTGGATGCCAGTGGTTCTTGGACCATTTCCTCTCCGTGCTTACGTGCTATGGACCCAGGGGGTGACTAACAAAGTGGCACGCTTTATTCATCTGTGAATAACAGCATATGCAAATGAAGCCTGGGAATTAGAACTCTCCTTCCTTTGCTGGAGAAAAGAGAATGCTTTGGTGGCTCATCCTTAATTCTGCATTGGTCTCTAGGCTTATCCTTATTGATTGTTCCCACATTTCCCTGCAGTAATTTGAAACAAAACGTGAAATCTTTCATTTTAAAAGTTGTATGCATCCAAACTTCAAATAGACATATACTCTGAGAATAAGAGATGTTTTGCACTGAACTAGGACAGTTAAAATCCTTACTCTAAACCCAGTTCTACTTTATTAATTACTGCAAAGTAATACTTAAGATATTAAGTATCTTAAGATATTATATTTTATACTCAATTTGTTGCATACTTAGTAAGCAATGCTTCTTATTCATTCACTTATTTAACAAATTTTTATTAAAGATATACTGTGTGAGGTCACTAGGCTGCATGTTGTCCCATGCCATATGCTTTATTACATGTGATTCTTACTGCTTTCATTCGTTTGCTCATTTCTTCATACAACTTACCTTTGCTATCTGGAAGAATAATACCAGTTTCTTTCATAATTTAATTCCATGATCTTTTCATACATTTTGTACTTGATTATTTATATGCAATTTCAAATCCAATGTATTTTCAGAATTTTTTTAAAAGCGGGTAGACCAGTTGTCAAGCCTGTATATCCTTCTTTCTTCATCAATCATTTTTGGTTCACTTGGCAACGATCATCTCATATTTTGTCCTGCATTTAATTGAATTGAGCGGTTATTGGCTTTGAAATTTAATTTTCTAAAACACAAAAGAAAATGAGTCAAGCAAACAGTTAGAGGGATCAATATTTATTGCTCCTTAGGCCAGGATCCAATGTAGTAATGTTCATCCTCTTTAAGGATGCTCCTGGGTAGATCTTCTAAACAGAAGCTCAGCACCAACATCATTGGCCTGATTCTCCCCAAAGGAAACAGCCCGTGGGGCTCTACAGGGGAAAGAGAAGGGGGTATTGCCATGGTGGTGAGCCCCAGTTCCATTTTATACAAGTGTGGCTCAGTACGATGGCCTCTTCTCTGTCACTTGGCTATTATTTATTATTCCTTTCCATCAGACTGTCAGGTCAAATTGACCTTATCTTCTAAGCACTTAACTCTGCCAGGCACTGTCTTAGGCGTTGCAGATACACATGAATACGGAAGTTTTCTTACATAAGAATGCACACTCTAGCAGAGGATACAGATACATAGAGCAGGATATATGCTACTTCCTAAGGCCAGAAAGTGTCAGTTATTTAACTTTTGACTAGTAGGAAATATACCTTCTATCTTTTCTAACATATTCATTTTCTTCAAATGGTAACCAGAAAAGTCTTTAAAGAAACTATGAATGAACAACTAAAACACACAGTAGGTATCTCTGCCTATTATACTATCAACTGACACTCTATACTCTCCCCCCTCAAAAAAAAGTGAGTGCTATCAGAAAAAAAATCATGGATTATCATTCAGAAATAATTATAGCCCTGTAAGGTTGATTTTCATGCTGGGAACATATTTCTGAAAAGGTTACTGTATTAATAGATAACATATTGAGCATCTATTCTATGTGACCAGCTCAGAGCTAAGCACTTTGTATGTAATATTATCTCATTAATCATTCCAATAAGTCCACAAGGAAGGTACCATTATTACTTCATTTTACAGACAGGAAAGCAGAGATCTAGAAGGGTAATTTGGGTTCACTGACTAAGGCTATGTGGATTTGAAGGCATGGAACCAAAACTGAATGCAGGAAGTTTGGCAGACTTCTAAGTTCTAAGAGAGTTTAACTACTCCAATGTTCTCACCCTCAATAATTATGTAAACTACCCATTATTCACTTCTTGCTATATTCCAGAGAGATGGCAAAGCCCTTCATAACTCTGTTGCATTCATTTCTTGTTATAACTTAGAGAAATTGAGACTATTCATTTCTATTTTCATTTTCATTTTACAGTGAAGAAACACTGTTTAGTAATTGCTCCAGATCCTAAAATAGCATCTCTTCCTGCCATTCTTTATCCTCATATCCTGCTTTATTATTTTATTTTCATAGAACTTACTTCCATCTGACAGTTTTGTATTCATTTGTATATTGTCAGTCTCCCCTCACTCCATCAAAGGCTTCTTGTGTTTTGTTCACTGCTGCATCTCCAGAGCCTAGATCTGTGTCTTAGAAACACCATGCGCATAACAAATATCTGCTGAGAGGTTGAATGAATAAATACAAAAGGGTCTGTGTGCTTTTGGGGAGCTGTCAGTCACTGCTCTTGCATCCTGGGAGGAACTTGGCCTCTGTCCTTTCCACTGCGTCTTCAGAGGGCCTGGCCCTGTATTGGGCAGTTCAGCTTCACCCAGGCTCAAGTTAGGAGTGTGTCTGCCATTCTTCTTTTGGATGGCCCCCACCTGGAGGAGGCCATGATCACAGTGTCAACATGAAGCAGCTTTGAAATCACGTAAAGCCCAGAAATGATGTCTGGTACATTCTCAAGCTCCCATTAGCTAAATAATGGAATGTAGCAGTTGCACTTTAGACCTTTTTCTTGAGGCTGGAATTGATGCCAATTTGACAATATTCTATCCATTACACTTCCAGAGAACAGGTTGAATTTCTTGGCCTAATTTTTGTCCTCTTGGCATCATATTGCCAAGGAAAACATATCTAGGGATTTGTCCGCCCAAACCTGCTGCCCCAGCCAATAATGCGGTCCTTGCAGCATCCATAAACTTTCCCCATCTTTTCAACTGCCAAGCTTTGAACCTTAGCCCTTAGGATAACACTAGTGTACGTGGACCACATGGAGTCTGACCCCAGAATAACTGTTCTAGTGAATTGAATCAAATAGTCCCCTGAAATCTAGCCCTTGTCTATTTCATCTTCATCTCCCACCACCCCCTGATAGAACTACTTGTAATGTCCCCCATGTCAGCCATGCTGCCTTCACTTAGAGCTTTTGCTCATGCTGTCTCCTCTTCTTGAATGCCTGAATATCACCCCTCCTCTTTGTGACCTAGCCAATTTCTAGTCTTCTCCAACTTTCTCCCTGATGCCCCCACCACTCATATGAGTGTATGATCGGCCTCGGTGCCATCACTCACCATCATATACACATTGAGCGTCCAGGTGCCTTGCAGTGTGCCAGATTCTGAGAAGCATAGTGATGCTATAAGGCAACCATAGGAAAATGCTGAGACCCTCTGGCATTCCCACAAATGATTTCTCATGGAAAAGATATGGAGTTACTATACTGTGATCATAGCTGTTAAGTATGTTACTCCAAGATTTATGTGCTGCTTATTCAGAAAATATGTCAGATGGGACACAAAGACCAGACATGTAGTATTTTCAAATCCCTTGGTATAAATCCCATTTGTATGCAAACTGAATTTGTTTGACTGCAATGTTTTTAGAAAACAGAGAGAAACTGGTCCTTCAGTGTTTCCAGTGAGGAAAGGAAGTTGTCCGTAATCGCAGCTACGAGCTAGAGCACCACCCTTCCTAGGAAGGGTTTCCTGCTCAGACATGCAAGGCCTGACTGCAGGCAGAGGCCCCACCCACTACTCTCCACACACCTTTGCATTCCATCCCAAAATCAAGTGAACTGATCCCTCGCTGAGACCTCAACCATTCATGAAATCAGGCTTGATAAAATCACCTTCAGGGAGCAGGAGCAGCCAGTTGTATGTGAGCATTTCTGGGCCCCGCATTTTGTAGGCAACAGGGGCCAGTCAAGCTCAAGTGTCTGGTCTCTATCCCTTGGTTTCCTGAAATCTCCACCTTCTGTGGTTGAATGACTCATAGCAAGGACAACCCAGAAGAGAGGTGCCATCACTGCTTTGGGGAGATTGCAAAACCAGCAGTGAACAAAACAGACGACTTCCTTATCTTCCTGGAGGATAGATTCTAGAGGGTGTTGCCATGATGCCCTCTGCAGATTTCTATGTGGGCCCCTTCAACACTGTTCTATATCAGTTTATGTGCCTGTCTCTTGGACTGTGAAAATCTTTGGAGTCTTTTCATTTTGATGTCCACAGTGCCTAAAATAACTCCAGCTCCTAATCAGTCACATGGGGAATATTTGGTGAATAAATGAATCTGATCACAATAACATAATCATATATAAAAATAGGGTGCTTAGAAATACTCTCATATATACTCCGGGAAAAGTGAGAGGAATTCTTAAATGTACAATAACTTTTATAAGGTGAAATAATTGTTACAGCTTTGAAGAATATGAGCTCTGGCCTGTTAAAGTAAAGTAGTCAAAAAGGATAAATGGGGACTTCCCTGGTGGCGCAGTGGTTAAGAATTCACTAGCCAATGCAGGGGACATGGGTTCAAGCCCTGGTCCAGGAAGATCCCACATGCCGCGGAGCAACCAAGTCCGTGTGCCACAACTACTGAGCCTGCGCTCTAGAGCTGGTGCTCCGCAACAAGAGAGGCCACTGCAATCAGAAGCCTGTGCACTGCAACGAAGAGTAGCCCCCGCTCGCTGCAACTAGAGAAAGCCCACACACAGCAACGAAGACCCAACACAGCCAAAAATAAGTAAATAAAAATAAATAAAAAGTTTTTTAAAAAAAGGATAAGTGGTGAGTGGTGAGAAAGGAGAAGAGAGAGACCGTTCAAAACACAGAACTGCAATCTCTTAGGGCTGGGGATGGGGGCAGGGGGCGAATGAGAAAATGTTACTAGAAATGCACTGATGTGAAAACATTTTTACAGAGTTGGAAACAAGGTCAGTATTTTTGCAGCCCAGCATGACTGCATAGTCTGTGCTCTGGCTGCACTTAAATTTGGTGGAAAGTTCTCCAATAAAAACTGGAAGGATTTAGGAGAAATTTAGTAAGCAGCATGGAGATAACTTACCTTTTGTTTAAGTAATTAGCTTGTGTGCTCAAGAAGTATATTGTCTGTGTTCTTGGCTGTAGTTCTTTAGGGTGTCTGTATTTAACATGAGGTATTAACTTTAGTTTGTTTGCTATTTGTCTTAGTTTTCCCTTTTACCTCCTTAAAAATAGATTTAAATTGCAAACTGTATTTCCATATTTCCTTCATGATATAATCAAAAACAAGGTTCCTCACAAATTTAATTAGGAATTGGCTATTGGTTTTTAAGTACTTCTTTGGATATAATGAATGGCATTTTTTCTCTCAGTCTAGCTTTCACTTTCACTTACTGATTCTGGTAAAAACATAAGATAACAAGACAAGAAAAACTTGCTATAGAGGTCAGTGTACAAATGAAGAAGCCCTTCCCCTGCCAATTTGCTATAACACTTTACAACTTTAAAAAAAATTTTTTTTCTTTTATTTATTTTTTTTATACAGCAGGCTCTTATTAGTCATCCGTTTTATACATATTAGTGTATACATGTCAATCCCAATCTCCCAATTCATCACACCACCACCATCCCCCGCCGCTTTCCCCCCTTGGTGTCCATATGTTTGTTCTCTACATCTGTGTCTCAATTTCTGCCCTGCAAACTGGTTCATCTGTACCATTTTTCTAGGTTCCACACATATCCGTTAATATATGATATTTGTTTTTCCCTTTCTAACTTACTTCACTCTGTATGACAGTCTCTAGATCCATCTACGTCTCTAAAAATGACCCAATTTCATTCCTTTTTATGGCTGAGTAATATTCCATTGTATATATGTACCACTTTTTCTTTATCCATTCGTCTGTCGGTGGGTATTTAGGTTGCTTCCATAACCGGGCTATTGTAAATAGTGCTGCATTGAATATTGGGGTGCATGTGTCTTTTTGAATTATGGTTTTCTCTGGGTATATGCCCACTAGTGGGATTGCTGAGTCATATGGTAATTCTATTTTTAGTTTTTAAGGAACCTCCATACTGTTCTCCATAGTGGCTGTATCAATTTACATTCCCACCAATGGTGCAAGAGGGTTCCCTTTTCTCCACCCTCTCCAGCATTTGGTGTTTGTAGATTTTCTGATGATGCCCATTCTGACTGGTGTGAGGTGATACCTCATTGTAGTTTTGATTTGCATTTCTCTAATAATTAGTGATGTTGAGCAGCTTTTCATGTGCTTCTTGGCCATCTGTGTGGATGGATTTTCTCTGGAGAAAAGTCTGTTTAGGTCTTCTGCCCATTTTTGGATTGGGTGGTTTGTTTTTTTGATATTGAGCTGCATGAGCTGCTTATATATTTTGGAGATTAATCCTTTGTCTGTTGACTCATTGGCAAATATGTTCTCCCATTCTGGGGGTTGTCTTTTCCTCTTGTTTATGGTTTCCTTTGCTGTGCAAAAGCTTTGAAGTTTCATTAGGTCCCATTTGTTTATTTTTGTTTTTATTTCCATTGCTCTAGGAGGTGGATCAAAAGAGATCTTGCTGTGATTTATGTCAAAGAGTGTTCTTCCTATGTTTTCCTCTAAGAGTTTGATAGTGTCCAGTCTTACATTTAGGTCTCTAATCCATTTTGAGTTTATTTTGGTGTATGGTGTTCGGGAGTGTTCTAATTTTATTCTTTTACATGTAGCTGTCCAGTTTTCCCAGCACCACTTATTGAAGAGACTGTCTTTTCTCCATTGTATATCCTTGCTTCCTTTGTCGTAGATTAGTTGACTATAGGTGCGTGGATTTATCTCTGGGCTTTCTATCTTGTTCCATTGATCTGTATTCCTGTTCTTGTGCCAGTACCATACTGTCTTGATTACTGTAGCTTTGTAGTAAAGTCTGAAGTCAGGGAGTCTGATTCCTCCAGCTCCGTTTTTTTCCCTCAAGACTGCTTTGGCTATTTGGGGTCTTTTGTGTCTCCATACAAATTTTAAGATATTTTGGTCTAGTTCTGTAAAAAGTGTCATTGGTAATTTGATAGGGATTGCATTGATCTGTAGATTGCTTTGGGTAGTATAGTCATTTTCACAATATTGATTCATCCAATCCAAGAATATGCTATATCTCTCCATCTGTTGGTATCATCTTTAATTTCTTTCATCAGTGTCTTATAGTTTTCTGCATAAAGGTCTTTTGGTAGGTTCCTAGGTAAGTTTATTGCTAGGTATTTTATTCTTTTTGTTGCATTGGTAAATGGGAGCGTTTCCTTAATTTCTCTTTCAGATTTTTCATCATCAGTGTATAGGAATGCAAGAGATTTCTGTGCATTAATTTTCTATCCTGAAACTTTACTAAATTCATGGATTAGCTCTAGTAGTTTTCTGGTGACATCTTTAGGATTCTCTATGTATAGTATCATGTGATCTGCAATAGTGACAGTTTTACTTCTTCTTTTCCAATTTATATTCCTTTTATTTCTTTTTCTTCTCTGATTGCTGTGGTTAGGACTTCCAAAACTGTGTTGAATAATAGTGGTGAGAGTGGACATTCTTGCCTTCTTCCTGATCTTAGAGGAAATGTTTTCAGGTTTTCACCATTGAGAATGATGTTTGCTGTGGGTTTTTCATATATGGTCTTTATTATGTTGAGGTAGGTTCCCTCTATGCCCACTTTCTGGAGAGTTTTTTCATAAATGGGTGTTGAATTTTGTCAAAAACTTTTTCTGCATCTATTGAGATGATCATATGGTTTTTATTCTTTAATTTGTTAATATGGTGTATCACATTGATTGATTTGTGTATATTGAAGAATCCTTGCATCCCTGGGATAAATCCCACTTGGTCACGGTGTATGATCCTTTTAATGTGCTGTTGGATTCTGTTTGCTAGTATTTTGTTGAGGATTTTTGCATCTATATTCATCAGTGATATTGGTTGTAAGTTTCTTTTTTTGTAGTATCTTTGTCTGGTTCTGGTATCAGGGTGATGGTGGCCTCATAGAATGAGTTTGGGAGTGTTCCTTCCTCTGCAAATTTTTGGAAGAGTTTGAGAAGAATGGGTATTAGCTCTTCTGTAAATGTTTGATAGAATTCACCTGTGAAGCCATCTGGTCCTGGACTTTTGTTTGTTGGGAGATTTTTAATCACAGTTTCAATTTCAGTGCTTGTGATTGGTCTGTTCATATTTTCTATTTCTTCCTGGTTCAGTCTTGGAAGGTTATACCTCTCTAAGAATTTGTCCATTTCTTCCAGGTTGTCCATTTTATTGGCATAGAGTTGCTTGTAGTAGTCTCTTAGGATGCTTTGTATTTCTACGGTGTCTGTTGTAACTTCTCCTTTTTCATTTCTAATTTTATTGATTTGAGTCCTCTCCCTCTTTTTCTTGATGAGTCTGGCTAATGGTTTATCAATTTTGTTTATCTTCTCAAAGAACCAGCTTTTAGTTTTATTGATCTTTGCTATTGTTTTCTTTGTTTCGATTTCATTTATTTCTGCTCTGATCTTTATGATTTCTCTCCTTCTAACTTTGGGTTTTGTTTGTTCTTCTTTCTCTAGTTCCTTAGGTGTAAGGTTAGATTGTTTCTTTTAGATTTTTCTTGTTTCTTGAGGTAGGCTTGTATAGCTATAAACTTCCCTCTTAGAACTGCTTTTGCTGCATCCCATAGATTTTGGATTGTCGTGTTTTCATTGTCATTTGTCTCTAGGTATTTTTTGATTTCCTCTTTGATTTCTTCAGCGATCTCTTGGTTATTTAGTAATGTATTGTTTAGCCTCCATGTGTTTCTGTTTTTTACGTTTTTTCCCCTGTAATTGATTTCTAATCTCATAGCGTTGTGGTCAGAAAAGATACTTGATATGATTTCAATTTTCTTAAATTTACTGAGGCTTGATTTGTGACCCAAGGTGTGATCTATCCTGGAGAATGTTCCGTGTGCACTTGAGAAGAAAGTGTAATCTTCTGTTTTTGGATGGAAGGAATATCCTATAAATATCAATTAAATCTATCTGGTCTATTGTGTCATTTAAAGCTTGTTTTCTTATTTATTTTCATTTTCGATGATCTGTCCATTGACGTAAATGAGGTGTTAAAGTCCCACACTATTATTGTGTTACTGTTGATTTCCTCTTTTATAGCTGTTAGCAGTTGCCTTATGTATTGAGGTGCTCCTATGTTGGGTGCATATATATTTATAATTGTTATATCTTCTTCTTGGATTGATCCCTTGATCATTATGTAGTGTCCTTCCTTGTCTCTTGTAACATTCTTTATTTTAAAGTCCATTTTATCTGATATGAGTATTGCTACTCCAGCTTTCTTTTGATTTCCATTTGCATGGAATATCTTTTTCCATTCCCTCACTTTCCATCTGAATGTGTCCCTAGGTCTGAAGTGGGTCTCTTGTAGACAGCATATAGATGGGTCTTGTTTTTATATCCATTGAGCAAGCCTGTGTCTTTTGTTTGGAGCATTTAATCCATTCACGTTTAAAGTAATTATCGATATGTATGTTCCTATTTCCATTTTCCTAATTGGTTTGGGTTTGGTTTTGCAGGTCCTTTTCTTTTCTTGTTTTTCCCACTTAGAGAAGTTCCTTTCGCATTTGTTGTAGAGCTGGTTTGGTGGTGCTGAATTTTCTTAGCTTTTGCTTGTCTGTAAAGCTTTTGATTTCTCCATCAAATCTGAATGAGATCCTTGCCGGGTAGAGTAATCTTGGTTGTAGGTTCTTCCCTTTCATCACTTTAAGTATATCATGCCACTCCCTTCTGGCTTGTAGAGTTTCTGCTGAGAAATCAGCTGTTAACCTTATGGGAGTTCCCTTGTATGTTATTTTCCTTTTTCCCTTGCTGCTTTCAATAATTTTTCTTTGTCTTTAATTTTTGCCACTTTGATTACTATGTGTCTTTGCGTGTTTCTCCTTGGGTTTATCCTGTATGGGACTCTCTGCGCTTCCTGGACTTGGGTGGCTATTTCCTTTCCCATGTTAGGGAAGTTTTCGACTTTAATCTCTTCAAATATTTTCTCGGGTCCTTTTTCTCTCTCTTCTCCTTCTGGGACCCCTATAATGCGAATGTTCTTGCATTTAATGTTGTCTCAGTGGTCTCTTAGGCTGTCTTCATTTCTTTTTTTCTTTTTATTTTAAAGTTTAATTTTTATTTATTTATTTATTTATGGCTGTCTTGGGTCTTCGTTTCTCTGTGAGGGTTTTCTCTAGTTGTGGCAAGTGGGGGCCACTCTTCATCACGGTGCACGGGCCTCTCATTATCGCGGCCTCTCTTGTTGCGGAGCACAGGCTCCAGACGCACAGGCTCAGTAATTGTGGCTCACGGGCCTAGTTGCTCCGCAGCTTGTGGGATCTTCCCAGACCAGGGCTCGAACCCGTGTCCCCTGCATTGGCAGGCAGATTCTCAACCACTGCGCCACCAGGGAAGCCCTCATTCTTTTTTCTTTATTCTGTTCTGCAGCAGTGAATTCCACCATTCTGTCTTCCAGGTCACTTATCCGTTCTTCTGCCTCAGTTATTCTGCTATTGTTTCCTTCTAGTATATTTTTCATTTCGTTTATTGTGTTGTTCATCTCTCTTTGTTTGTTCTTTAATTCTTCTAGATGTTTGTTAAAGATTTCCTGCACCTTCTCGATCTTTGCCTCCATTCTTTTTCCGAGGTCCTGGAAGATCTTCACTATCATTATTCTGAATTCTTTTTCTGGAAGGTTGCCTATCTCCACTTCATTTAGTTGTTTTTCTGGGGTTTTATCTTGTTCCTTCATCTGGTGTATAGCCCCCTGCCTTTTCGTCTTATCTGTCTTTCTGTGAATGTGGTTTTTGTTCCACAGGCTGCAGGGTTGTAGTTCTTCTTGCTTCTGCTGTCTGCCCTCTACAACTTTTTAGAATTATACATTTATGTGTAGTTTTTATCTCAAAAATCTTCTTCTAATGTTGCAAGGCCTGGCAAGTTACCTCTGGCCAATAATCCATATGCTCTTTCTCTGAATATCTCACAAATGCCGTAATTGCCATTCCTTTCCCTGGGTACTTCCAGAATTTGCATTTGAACATCCTGCCATCACCGCCATCTGAACACACTTAAAGCCATATTCATTTTTTTCTCCAAAATCGCTACTTAGGATGACCCCACAATTACTCCTGCTCAAAATCCTCCCCTGCTTCCCCTTTTCCTGCAACATCAGAATGTAACTCCTGACCTCAGAGAGCACTGCATGTATGAAAGCAACTGGTCTTTGACTCAGAAATCCTGGTTGCAAATCTGCCTGTGACTCTTGGACAAACTGATTAACCTGTGTGAAACTATAAAAGAAGATGAAACACTTGAGCACATCATTGATGTAAACCAAATAAGTAACATAGGGCTTTACATTCCTTCATTCAACCTATTTTTACTGAGCACTTACTTTGCAATGTGCTTGGTTCTAGGGATAAAAGACTCTGTCCTCCTAGAGTTTATAGTCTAGCTTTTAGTAAATGTTCAATATATAGAAGCTATTAGCCATAAATGATCATTATCTTATATTCAAGGCTATCTCATTCTGGGTTAACTCAGCTTTCGGCCCTTATTTCTCTCCTCTCCATTCTCCTTCCAATAAAGATGATTTGTGTGTGGTCCCTGGATACAACTTGTGCTTTCTTTCCTCTCTGCTTTATTCACCATGGCTTCTACTAACCTCTAAGTTCTTTCTCATTACTTTCTATACATGTAAACCTTTTTCACCCTTCAAGGATTAGCTGGCTCTTTTGAAGTCATTCTAGGTTATTTTAGATAACAATTCTTTCTTCCTCCTCTAAAATTTTGTAGCATTGGTTGTCACCATTGAGTAAGATACAAAACACCCAAAGATGTTGTTGACAATGCAGTTCTTACACACTGCGTTATACTCCACACTGCATAGTATTGAAATAAAAAGTATAGGCTTTGGAAACATACAAAGTAATATCCATGACAAAACATTTTTCTATTTTCCCATTAAGAATTCCAGGTTCTGGGACTTGAGGGAAGCTGGTCTCATCAACCAGGACTGCTCAGTGGGGCACAACACAGATAGAATCCCAAGATTGAGGTCTCATGTTATGAGGGTGCAGGCAAAATCATGTTCAGCACAGCCAGGGAAGAGTATACATGGCAAAGTACAAGGGTCCAGAACTGGGAAGCCATTCCATCAGCTGAAAGGACCTGATTAGTGACCCTCAAGGTGTGGTTCTTCAGGTCCGCAGCATCAGCATCACTAGGAATTTGTTCGAAATGCACATTATTGAGTCCTATCTCAGGCCTACTCTATTAGTTTGCGAGGGCTGCCATAAGAACATATCACAGCCTGGGTAACTTAAATAACAGAAATTTATTTTCTAACAGTGCTGAAGGCTAGAAGTCCAGATCAAGGTGTCAGCAGGGTTTGTTTCTTCTGAAGCCTTTCTCCTTAGCTTGCAGGTGGTCACCATCTCCCTGTGTTTCTTTTCTTTCTTTTTCTTTCTTTTTTAAAGTCTTCCAACAGTGTATTAGAAAGAATATAGACAGTTTTAAAATCTCCACTGTCATGATCATAAATGGAGGTTTTTAGCCTTGGTACAAGCAGAATCAAAAAAAGAAATGAAAAATCCAATAGTGTATTAACATTTTTCACTCATTTGCTATACAATGCAAACATAAATTTGGTCTAAATGGACTCTCAAGCAACTCAAGCAACCATGTACAGCCTTTCTTTGCCCTCCACACTAAAAGATGTAAGAAGATGCTTTTTTCAACAACAATGTAGTGTGTTTTAAATAATCTAGGAAACTCTTCTTCCTACCCTCTTCCCTTTCTATTTCTCTTCTTGTGTTAAACAACACTAAGATACAAACTTATGGCTATTCTTATATATTTTCATCACTGATTGTCACATAAATTCCAAGAAAACCTCTACAGTGATTTTCAAAATTGTCATTAAATCCAGTGATCCTTTAAATTTGATTGTAAAACATACAGTTCATACATGTTCCATTTTCTGAGCAGTAGTGATGTTGACTCTTTTGTAACTTCAGAAAACCATAGTAACAAATCAATCAATAATAGCTAGGGCAACATGTTTTTTAAACTGGAAATACACCTTGCAGTACTCCCCTCAGTTCCATTGATGAGATAAGTATACAGTATCAGAATCCTGTATGAAAACCAGAACTAAATGTGCAGCTGACACAATGA
This sequence comes from Balaenoptera borealis, assembly GCF_965194805.1. Taxonomy (NCBI): domain Eukaryota; kingdom Metazoa; phylum Chordata; class Mammalia; order Artiodactyla; family Balaenopteridae; genus Balaenoptera; species Balaenoptera borealis. Next base: position 19,421,507 of record NC_138875.1, on the reverse strand, counting down.
CAGGGTCATTATGGATTTCTTAGGATAATAATGATAAGATTTTGCAATAATATTTTAAACTGCTTTTGGGAACGCACCAAACTGATGCTTATCATTAGCACAATTCTTTCAGAGTTTGAAGAGTGTTTTATCACCTCCCCTACTGTGATTTTGCAACTCTGATATCCATTTCTAAAAAGCATTTCGAATGTGGTAGCTGAATTAGTAAATGTTTTGCTTCCAGCTTTAGAATGTTAATCATGGAGCCTGTGGAGATATATATATTTATATTTATATATTTATGTATATGTATGTATGTATGCACAGTAATCATCATACTTTTAGATCTTTAGTTGTCACACCAGGGTCTTATGTTAAAGTTTTCTGATTACATATAGTTGTAACTAATTCTAGGCAATTTATTGCGAGGATACAAAGATTTCTCATGGAAACCAAGGAAGGCACCACACAGATGTCCTGGAAGCTGCTCTCTCCCTCTCTTGTCTCTTTGCTACTCTTTAGGTATGGGCTTTATTCTTCCCTTCCTCTCAAAACCAAATTCTTCCTTTTCATGGTGGAAAGTCTCCATGGTGGAAACTGATGCCAACCACGTGTTCCAAGCTTACACCTCCACTCTTCAGGAGAGCAGTCAGACTCTGGGCTCTCAGAACTACAGATACCCTTGGGAAGCAGCCCATTGGGCCAGCGTGGATCTTGTGCCTGACCGTGAACCAATCAGTGCAACAAAGGTGGAGTCACATTATCCAAATGTAATTGCCCCCATGAAAATATGAGAAAGAAAGGAGGGGAGACAGTTCACAGAAACAAGTGGACTGGGAGAGTTATCCATAACGAGTCTACCATGGTATACCCATCTGGTCATATTCCAGAAAATAATTGCTAAGCTGTGGCTGAAGAGTGATATGATTAATTGAGACAACAAGGCAGAAGTTGGAGTGAGGGGGATTCAGGGAGAGATGTCTCATCTGGTTCTGCCAGGCTGCCGAGGAATCAAATAATTTCCAAATTTCAAATTTCTGTCGATGTTGGCCTTACCTCTTTGCATCCCATTTTCAATACAGCAGCCAGAGTGATTGATTCTCTTAAAACATATGTCAAATCATGTCACTCCTCCACTTAAAACGCTCAAATGGTTTCTCCTCTCACTCAGAGTGGGAGCCTCTACCATCTTGCTCACAACCACCTTCCTGACCGTATACCTTTCCCCATCCCCTTTGTTCATCCCTCCAGCCATTTCCAAGTTTAAAGTTGTCAACAAGTGCCTGCCCGATCAATCAACAGACACACCTCTATCTCAGGACCTTTGCCCTGGCTTTTGCATTTGACTGGAATGTTCTTTACCCTCAACTTTCTCAGATCATTTCTGAAAATGCCACTCTATCAGTGAGACCTTGCCTGACCATTCTTTCAAAAATTGATTCTCAGGACTAACTACCTCCCTTCCTGTATTTCCCTTGGTAACACCATCTTAGATAATGAAGTTTATAGTCTACTTATTTATTTTGTTTATGGCTATCTTCTCCCATCAGGATATAAGCTCCATGAGGGTTTTCGGTTTTGCTTTCTTCCCTGCTGTCTGCTCAGCTACAGGAACATGGGAGGTATTCAATAAATATTTGTTGTTCAAATGTATTAATGCATATTGTATAGACACTGTCTAATAATAAGGACAAAAAAGGGAATGCATGTTTTTGAACAGCTGTGGGCCAGCTACTATAGCACATGCTTCTAATGCCTTAAGAGAAATCTAAGATCAAATCAATGAATACGGGATTTTTCCCACCCTACACTTGTGATTATAGAGGCCCCTAACATGAAGTAGCATGTCCAAGCGAGGTGTCAGAAATGGGGTGTAAACCTATGCCAGTTTGACTGGCGTTTTCCAAAAACACGTTCTCTTTCCATACTTTTTGTGGCTAATCTGCCTCTTCCTTCTCCTCTTCCTCTGCTTTCTCTTCTTCCTTTATATTTTCTGCTCCTCTTTTTCCTCTACTTTTCCATCATTTTTGTCTTCTACAAAATACGTCCTCCTCCCTCGGATAATGTGGTGTTTGCTTTCAACTTTATGAAAAAGCCAAAGTTCCTTCCCTTGTGTCTTTTCAGAATTACTCCAACTAATTCTAAGTTGTTGGAAAAAAGTAACATCAACAACAACGTGTCTTTGACATTTCCTGCCTCCCCAGACCTGTTCTCAATTGTCTCTTTATGTGCAAATCTTAGTCTAGTTGAAATGGAAGTTCACTGGGAGCAACCAGAACCCAACTTTCCTTTCTGCCTAAATCCCTGGTGACACACTAACTCATTACTTTGTTTCATATACAAATCAGCAAGATAATACAGCTGTCTGAAGGAAGAATGTACCATCTGAAATACCATTGAAATACCAGGTTAGATTAGATAATATCTTTCTTTTTTCTAAAACTTAAAAAAAAAGTTTATAGTTGATGTACAATATTATATGTTACAGGTGTATGACATAGTTATTCACAATTTTTAATATATATATTCCATTTAGAGTTATTACAAAATATTGGCTATATTCCCTATGTTGTACAATATATCCTTGTAGCTTATTTTATACCTAATAGTTTGTGCCTCTTAATCCCCTACCCATATATTACCCCTCCTCCCTTCCTTCTCCCACTGGTAACCACTAGTTTGTTCTCTAATCTGAGTCTGCTTCTTTTTTGTTATATTCACTAGTTTGTTGTAATTTAAACTCCACATATAAGTGATATTATCTAGTATTTGTCTTTCTCTATCTAACTTATTTCACTTACATAATACCCTCCATTTGTTGCTGCAAATGGCAAAATTTCATTCTTTTTTATGGCTGAGTAATAACATTTAGACACACATCTAGACATACATATTGCATCTATAACACATGCAGTGGAAGTATAAGAGAATAGTCTTTAAATTATTTGATAGACTGATGCCATTCGAAGTATTAATAAAAGTTTGAGAGTTTAAAAATCACTATAGAACCTAATTTTCAGTTAATTATTTTTTAATATTCCTGAAATATATTTATTTGAAAATGATGTATTTGAGGTTTGACAACTACAACTGGAGGAGGTATGTTCATAAGTAAATTAAATTAAAGCACTTCAGCTATGATGAAGTGGTCTTATGATTTATCACAAGGTGTTATATATTGAATAACAGTATTTTAACACATATCTTTGCATCAACAGAGATCAATAAAGTTCTGTTGTGCTCATATGCACTGATTAATTAGAAATTGATTCAGGTTTATTTGCTTTGCTTAATTCATCATGCCCAGAGCAATTTCACATTTCAGGATACAGTAAAGATGCTGAATAGTGCAGCTCAAAAACTCGGTTCCACTCTTGAAGACAGAGTAGTAGCTATGTAAAAGAAATATTTAATAGAAGAGTGAGCAGAAAAGAGTTAAAGCTTTTCTCTAGTCCCTGTGTTAGTCCAGTTCAGAAAAGTCTTCCCTTTCGTTTCACACTCTGAAAGTGAAAACAAGAGTTGCCTTCTTTAGATGGCATCAAATGTTGTTTTGAATGTTTAGTGTTTCTCACAAAAGCAGGAGTCCTGAAAGGTTTAGGAGCAGAGTGAGCTGCAAATAGGGATAGAGTCACCATCTGAAACTGTCATTAGGGTCATTCAATCTCCCCCCATATCTAGGCTCAGCTGTCCTGGGTTGACTCTGTTGATAGGCAGTTCTCATCTGTAGGGGTAAGATAGCGGCCAGCTGTTCCAAGTTTATCACCTACTAACACAAAAATATTCTAGAATTGTGCTCATTGCCTTTGAACCTTTTGCGTTAGGTCATGTGCCCACTCTTGATACGTGGGAAGGTTCTCTTTCCCACAAGAACCACGTGGTCTGAGAGTGAACAAAGTATAACTGCAGTGTTGTTATCTTCAAAAGGGGAAGGAGCTCTGAGTCAACAAAAACAATAGACCTCTGCCTTACTACCTGTAACTCTATGATAGGGAGAGATGGAGAGGATCACCTTGCTTCCTGCTCAGAGAGAAGGCCTTATCTTTTGCTAAGCAGACAGAAATTTTGACTTCTCAGCACACTCACCTACACACACACAGAGGTAGAGAGAGGATAAAAAGAAAAAGAAAGTAAAATCTAAGAAATAGTAATGGCATCAAACTTCAAGAAATATAATAAAATGTGGAGAAAATCTATAAAGATCAGTGTAAGTTTCCAAAAGAACATATTAACTGGCTAGAAAACTGCTAAAAACTTGCGAATCCCTAGTGAGATGATTAAAGTTAGATTTATGCCTAAATAATGACTTTAGCTTTATATGTATATGCCCAAGTTAAATGTTCATAACTTGCACTATATAATTTTTTCACATGAATTCTTTAAAAGTCAATTTAACTGGTCTTAAATTTCAGTAAAAGAGTCCATTCAAGCAATATTAAACCAAAAATATTGAACCTACAGAGTCCCAGTTGTCACTCAGAAGTCACTCTTCTGGGATTCATGAAGAGATCTACTTTGAGTATATTGTTAGCACCAGTTGTGCGTATCTATATTTTTGGTATATTTCTTCCTGTGTTCCTCCCATTTTCTCGGTGAGACTAGAAAAATACTAGAGTGGCAAGAATTAGCCCAGACAGAATTAAAATGGTTAAACTAAACAAGCTCTAATAGAGAGATTTGATTGGAAGAAGTACTGATTTAGAGACTTCTAAACTCTCTAAATATTTCAGTGTTTGTACGCATCATGGCTGATTGCACATGGTGCTGAAGTGTGGTGATTCCGTTGATTATTAAAAGCACTGAGACTACAACCATGGCTCTTGGAAATCTGATAATTCTACCATTGGCAGTCTTCCTCAGCCTTAAAATAAAATTAGGAAGGAAAAAAAAAAAGAAAAGAAGAAACAAATGATCTCTTCTTCTGACCTCTTACCCTAATTCCCAGCTGTTTCTTACTTCTCTGGGACTGTCCACAGTTTCTTCTTCTTCCAGTTTTGACCTTTAGCATCCTTGTCAATAAAAGCAAAACCCTATCCCAACTAGTTTCTTGTTTCCTTAGAATCAACATCAAATGGGAAATAAGCAAAAGGAATAAACGTCACAAGAGAATTTGCATTTCAGAGTTCAATTAACTCAATGAGCTCTCCCAATGGTGGCATCTGCAAAGGAGCTACTTTTGAGTCGGAATGTTTGTTCTATCCCCCAACTATGCATCAGGAAATAAAACACATAGAGATGGCCAGCATCTAGTCCCTTTGCCAGAGACTTACATCCCAAGGAACTCAGTAACTGAAAGGTCCTTTGAATAGAGTGTGTGCTGATTTTTTACAGTGCATAAGAGAAGTCACTGAAACTGCAAACTATGAATTCCACAAGTTCTGTTTAACTCATGGTTCTAAGTAATTGTGACATTTTTCCTAGCATTATTTATTCCAGATATTGGGTCTGATTGACTTTCCAATAATGGAGATCTTAGCCACTTAGCAGAAAAGGTTAATTTTAATTCCACCTTTGAGGTTGAAGAAAAGTAGATCATCTGGGTCAGAGCTATAAGAAATTTTTCAATTCTTATTTATGGTGATATCCGTAATATCCTTAAAATACTATTATGAACTAAAAGAGCACATCAACATTGAAATGTTTTATTTTTATATTCATACCAAGGACATTAATTTACACTGTTAATTTTTTAAGTATCAAAATTATAAATTTAGGTATATTATGGAATGCTTTCATTCAAGCCGATCAATATTTTTCTAAATCAGTGTATAAATACTGTTTAAATAACAATTATTTCTTTTTAAATTATAGTCAAACAAACTACTGGAACGCTGTCTAGTTGTTATTGCCCCAATAGTTTATAAATGATAGATGTTTGAAAAGTAATAAAAATTCCATGGTGCTTCATAAATATATATGTATATGTATTCATTTGATCATATTATTACCCAAATATAGTTTTCAGATGTCCTATCTTGACATTTTTTTCCTGTTTTCCAACAGCAAGTAATGTTTCATGTTTGCACTAAGTAGCTTTAGCAATAATGTTTTACATGTGAACTAAATAAGTTGTTGTAAATGAGTAGTGTTAGAAAAAACATACACTACAAGGGGCCTTTCATATCTTTCAGATGGATTTTTAGATCAAACATCTCTGTAATGTAATTATCATATCAGAAGAACTGGCCATGTTCAAATTGAAATTAACTTCTGCTTGCTTCCTATTTCATTAGCAGAATTGAAATGAAACAATCTGTTACTAGGATATTTTTATATTCACACTCCAATCCCACCCTGGTCTATTCTACATTTACGAAGATTTTGCTTTTACATTTGAACAATGGACTATTTTGATTAAATTTGAGCTCAGTTGCTATAAGTTCTTAAAAGTAAATTGTCTAGTTTTAATTGACCATCAGTTCATTCAAAGTGGCAGATTTCTTAGGTCTTTTTTGACATAGCTTAACATGAGGCAAACTTATTGATGGAAAATTAATGAAGTAGAGGAATGAACTATTGACATTCTGTGTTTGTCAGAAAAGGAAAAATAGTATTTAAAGATAACTTTGTTAAAGAAACACACACTATTTGTAGATATTATAAAGTATTCTCTAAGTGCTTATTTCTATAGATGAACTATATTAATGGATGAAGTATGGCATATTTTAAAAAGAAAAAAAAAGACATTAGGTATATAAACCAGACAGTTGTAAAAGTGAAACTTAGTTACAGTGTTTAAAAACAGAATCCAAGAAGCATTAATAACATTTCTAAAAGAGTGAGTACATTTGTGAAAAATTATTCCTTCCAAATACTCTGAATGATCTGGGCCCCTGCCATGACCATACCTGAATTTATTTTGGATGTTGACTACATAAAGACCATCAGTAATTTAATCTTGCATGGTGCCAGAAGACAAGCACATTAAGATTGTCTTGTATATTAAAATATAGCGGTAAAAATAAAAAATTCAATAAACACTTAGATGTTTTCAAAGAGCCAGATAATTAGCATATATTCTTAACAGATGTAATTTTCAACAAAGAAAAATTTCAATTTTTCTTGAAGATGTTTTTTATGTAATATGTCCACAGTCTTAAAACATTATCTAGAGATTACTCCAACATTTATTATGGCAGAATAGCTATTTGTAGTATTTTTTTTTTTTAGTTTTGAAGGAAGCATATAAGAATTTAGAAACTCAAATGAGTGTTGTCCCTAAAAAATTGTCCTAGAAAGTTACAACACTTTAAAAATGCCAAAATTTCTATAAAACATTTTAGCACTTGTAGAATTATCTTTAAGGCTTAATTTTGAACCATGCAGAGCAGGACATGACTCAACTTCTTGAACTCCTCTCTTTACCACACTTGATTCAGAATGGTTTCTGACTCTTTATAAATATCAAATTCAGCATCAAAGTACCAAGATTTTTGAGTGCTAAGATTTGTTTCAAAGATACTTAAGACAGTTTAAAAAGTGGAATTTGAAAAACATCTTGAACAGGGACATTGCAATAAGAATATGGTCTTAGGTGACTAATCATTTGTCATTTGGATTTTAGAATTCTATATAAGTTTTTTTTAATCCCTCTCATTATTTTATAGCCTTATCTCATAATAAAGGGGGATCTAAATCATCAAAAAAAAAAAAAAAAGAAACAAGAAGAAACCTCAACTCTATATGGACCAAGAACATCAGATTCACAAACTAACTTTGCTTGTTCTCCCTAAAAATTGATTCCTGTACATGGCTATTTATGTCGTCAAAGATGCAGAAGTAAGGCCAATAAATAACAATCAAAGCCCCTTGATTCAATTGTGCAAACTGAGCAAAGGTAAGAGATAGGAACTTAGATGAACACTTGTGTTAATGAGCAAAAAATATATTTATGTTTGTAAGATAGTGGATAAATGGAATATATCCTAGTTTTCTAAATAATCCTTCATTTGTTTCCTCTAGTTATTACTGTAATAGATATTACTATATTCATTTATATTCAAAGCAGGAAATAATTTTTCCTTCCATACTCCAATAGATAACACTCTCTAATAATAAGGAATTCATGAAACCCTCTGCTAGATTACTACCAGAAGAAAATTTGCTCTACAAATTTCTAACAAAAAGTAGGTTTTCTTAGGTTCTGGTAAGAGTCATAAAAGGTAAAATATTTGGATATGTGGGGTTTGTAAAACTGTCATCAGTGTCAATAGCATAATAGTTGTCTTTTTTAATAGCAACATAACAGTAAATTTCTGATATTATGTGAAAATCAAGTCTGTCTCAACTCCTGATATAAATACTTGGTAAATTAATGGACATTGAAATATCCTTGGGTCTTTGAGCAAAAACTCAGCAGAAAAAATAGGAGAATACTTTGGATTTAAAATATTTCAACTCTACTACTTAACAGACTTTGACAGAAGCCATTTGACCTGATTCCTCCTCATTTTCCTCCCTGGAGAATTCTCCACCATCAGGAAATGACGTCCTTTTTCAGGTGGTGTGCAACATAAAGAGAAAGGAACATAGATTAGTGACAGAGGAAAAGGACTCCCCTATATTCTCACTGAATTTTGGTGGTCAATGGAAAGATAGATGTCCTAATTCTCATTTAGTTTTCCCAAGTTCTCAATCAAGGGTAATTTGGACTAGATGATCTCTATGGTCTCTTCCTTCTAATTTTTATTCCTTAACATTTTGTGAAATATTTGAAATGACAACAGCAAGTGAGCAAATCAAATGTTGCCATAAAGTAATAAAGTCTTCCTTGTGTTGCATATTGGACGGAAAACACTGTCAGTGGTTCATAATGGATTCAGAAGATGGCGCACCGGAACAGTCCATTCAGTTACAGAATAGTTACCTCCTATATACTGCATCACAGGAATGCACCAATCTGAGATTCTGCTGTAGTTTTCATGGTTCACATAAAGATGGACAATCATTTTGATATTTATTAACTTTTTAATTTGAAAAGCTGGCAGAGGTATTAACGTTAGACTCCGGAGCCAGACTGCTTGGGTTCAAACCCTGGTTATACCACTTACTAGCTGGGTAAGAAATTAGACAAAATACTTAAACCTCTGTGCTTCAGTTTCTCTATCTGTAGGGAAATGATAAAAATAATACCTACATCAGGTAGCTGTTATGCGAATTAAATGAATTAATACACACAGAGTACTTAGCATAGAGCCTGGGGCCCAGGAAACACTATATAAGTGTTTGTCCTCATTACACACGCTAACCTTCTAAGAACTCTCTATAAACTCTGAGTGCCGGATGAACACTTCGGCATATTTTTCTGAGTGCCCTTATCAGTGACATTTAAATAGGGCTGAATTTTCATTAAATAAAAAGTTGAGAATAATCAAAATGAGCTCCAGTGGCTGTATTAAAAGGCATGCTTTTTTCTCTTAGTTAAACTGGAATGGTGAAATGCCATTCAACTCTGATGTGAGCTCTGATAGAGTGAAACATCTTTACACTTTTCTAAGAAATGAGATCTGAACCTTATATATAGGAGAATTCTCAGTCTGGAAATACCAAAGTAGTTTTACAACAAAGGTCACAAATCAATGTGTTTGATCCATACACTGTTGAAAAAATATTGGAATTACTTACTATTTTTTAATGAGAGTTCACATAAATATCTTGATTTCCCACTTCTTTTGAAAGAATCATAAACCTGGCAATATGTGCCATGATAATGACCAGCTGAGTTGAGCAGATGTAGCCCCCTTTGGAGTAGAGGAGTAGTTTCCAGAATGCCAGTCCCCAGCATTTCCTCATTCCCTTTGTTTTTCATACAGTGTCTAGACTGTCCCTCCAAATATGTTTGTGTTCTTGCTTCCTTCTTTTAGTGTAAAATAATGAAAAATATAAATAGAAACAAACGACCAGCAATCCGGTCACATAACACACAAATGATGATTTCCTTCGAATTACATGGCTGGCTACTCTACACGTTTGTTGCTTTCTTGGCTATTCCACTTTATTGCAGAGACTACGAGCCATATATTTCAAAGTGAGGCCCTCCGTTTCTCACTGCAGCACAACAGCAGGCTGATCTGTCTCCTGCCACCAGCTTTGCAAATGTCCCATCCTTATATCAGAGTAGAAGTTGAGCTTCAGAGTGATTTTTAAAGTTTTTTATTTTCCGCTTCAGGTTAATGTTACAGAATTTGTGATGCTACCATGATGTCACTCCCTTGTCACATGCCTGAGTTGATAACTTGGACGTATAGCCTCAAGACCCCTCATTCTGGGACGAACACCTCAAAATCTGGTTTTAAGTTCGACATTATTAATTAAATTTTTGCCATTATTACTGTTCTTATCATCACCATCCAAATCTAGTCCTATCAACTTCTAATGGGAAAAATATGGATATTGACTGATCAAACAATTGATAGATGAAACAGAGTAAGTTTGAGGAATGATCTTCTTTCCCAGATGTTTTAAACAATCAGAGACTAGTGCTCTGTGAAAATATGTTCTCCTCATACTTTCCCAATTTATATCTACAGTTGGGAAAACTATAGTCAGGAAACAGTCATTCTAGCAGATCTGAAATTAAGACAGTAGCCATGTGACAGTTGTATTAACAGCTGTATCATGTGGTACTTGGTCCTGAGCAGGGTGTAGAGGCAGAGAATTTTCCAAAATATCAGAGTCTAAGATGACTCATTGCAATCCTTACCCCATTTCAGAAACAGGGATCTAGAGTTTTATCCATCTGATTCATTTCTGATGTGACTAATATCTAACTCTGTCAACAGCAAGAAAATATATTTCTAGCCCTATAAACGTATGTGCACAGTAATTATATAAACACGTGTAGGCATTTGAATGTGCAAGTGTGTGTACAGGCCTTTAAGAATTTGGAATTGTTTATCAGGATCCACAGCTTTTTTAAAATGCAAAACATTAATTCACTCCTTCTTTATTCAGAATATTTGGGTCTAATTTACTTTCTTCATTTACGGTAACAGACTAAAGAAACAACTATCTGTCTCTATTTTCCAATGACTGAAAACTGGAATCTAATAGGAAGCAAATTTTAAAATACTGCTCACTTCCTTACACTCTAGAGAGTCTCAACCCTGGCTGCCCAATAGACTCATTAAAGGAATGACTTGTAGTTTCTTTGTAAACCAAGAAGAGTTAAGATTTTTAGGTTTGTAGATATTAAAAAAAAAATCTCCATTTGCATAAAAGTATTTCTGCATTGACTTATTTTCTCTCTTTCTCAAATAATTCTCTCACCATCATCTTGTCTTGTGATTCTCAGTCCTGGCTGTGCAAAAGAGGTTCCTGGGAGTCATTATTTTCATTCTTGTTTCAATATCAATGTCAGCCCTATCCTGGAAGATTCTGATTTAATTGATTAAGATAAAGCTGAGCATCTTGTTTAAAACTCCCTAGGAGGCTCTAATTCTAATGTGCGAATCACTGGTCTATTCTATAATCTAACAATTGAATTCTCTTTCCATTTCTCTGTTCTTTCTGCTTGTCTTTCCCATTAATATTTCAGATTGAGAGTTTATCTCCCCTCTCTTATTGTTTAACAATTCATTTCCTATTTCCTAAGAACATTAGAAGCCCAGGAGACAACTTTCCAGCTCAGAGCAAGTGGAACATACAGACAACCCTCCTCAAAGGCTGAGAGATGTTAAAAGAAGTTTCCAAGGAATCCAGGATTAAAGCATATTTCCCAATCTGGTCATAGAATCAGAGAGGTTTGGGGCTTGAAGGGACCTTATCTATTAGGCTGCAGAAGTCTTTTATTTTGCAGATGATGAAACAGAAGCGTGAACATGTAGAGATCAAAGAGCTAGTGATGGCAGAGCCCAGATGAGAACCAGGGTCATGGGGCAACCAGGCTTACTCTGACTCCACTCCATCCCAAAGCCACCCCTGTTATAAAAGAGCAGATGTGTCACTTCAGGTAAGTATCAAGGCAGAGAAAAGTCCCAGTCTTTCCAAGCCAAACTACACTTGTGAAGTTTCTCTGTGTGTTAAGCCCTCAAAGGAAGTAGGAAAAATATTGTCAGCATGGCAACATTTCAAAGTACTACTTACTATGAAGAGATAGATCTTGTAAGTTTTAGAACTTCTAAGTTGTTAACATTCTAAGTTAGATTATATTCTATGATCCAAACTTTAATATCAAAGAGTTCCTTGTTGTTTGAATACCAAATACTATTATTTATTTATGAAGCTATTGTTTTCACTCATGGTATTAGATATTAATGTAGTATATCTCACAAGTCTTGTAAATTAAAAGCATTTTTTAAAATATTCTTTTTTGAAGTGTATTATTGACATTCAAGAGATTACAAAAACATTGAAATCATCAAGAGGAGTGGAGATGAAGATGAAGATCAAAATGTACATTTTTTTTCAAAGTTACATTTACTTACTCTAGGATTAGTTGCATAAGGAAGCATCTTTTGTTCAATTTCTCTGGCAGTTTTCATGTAAAAGTAAAGTAAAATAGCCATCTCCAGTTGGTTTCTACCTGCAAGTGATTTCTTATTTAAGGTTATGTTCAGCACTAGTTATAACAATTTAAAGGTTCTATAATGGTAGACTAATACTTATTTTTTTAAACCAAAATTGTGATTCACTTCCAAATTGGTGTTAGTTGATGAAGCTAGAATTTGGGAGAAAATATGATGTTTACATGTTTTATTTGGACCACTTAATTCATCATTAATGACAAAAAATGTCTCCTTTTCTAACTTAATGGCACTTTTTCTTTCTCTAACTATGCCTTTCTCAGACTTTTAGAGACACAAATAAATCTACTGGAATTTTCTTGATTGCTAACAGAACAAGTAAAGTCTGGTATTAATGATCTTTTAGGTCATGACATACAACTTCATATAAAAAAATGCTACACTAAATTTTCCCCGAGGGTATAATGTATGGATATTCTACCTTTAAATATATATTATGTTTCAGATTGATTTATGCATGAAAGTAATAATATCTTATGCTTTAATAGCACCTTTTATTCCTTTTTTCTTATTATAGGGGGAAGATATATTTGCAATATATATAGGAAAAAACCCCAGAAAATATAGACAGTAGTTTTTAAGCAGAATAAATAACTATTATCTCACCACCCAGAAACAAGCAGTAAAAACATCAGTCAACAGAAACATGAACTATTGAGAACATTTCTTTCAGTGCCTCCTTTCATTCACTCTCTCTCATGCCCTCCCATCTATTTTATGCATTTATAGTATTTTGAATATTTCTTTTACTTAAAAAAGGCCATAAACTATCTTCTCCATACATATGGACATCTCATTCTCTTCGACTGCTGTTTAACACTCCACTGGGTGATTGTTAATATCATTTATTTTATGAATGGGCATGTGAGTTATTTCTAATTATTTGCTATTATAAACCATGTTACAAAGAACAGAATTCTATGTACGTCTGTATCCACTGATTCAGTTGTTTCCTTAAGATATTTCCTAGATGTGGACTTGTGCATGAAAGAACGTGTACATTTTCAATTTGAGAGCAATTTATTTTATTTTTTATAGGTTTTTTTAAAATATAAATTTATTTATTTATTTATTTGTGGCTGTATTGGGTCCTCGTTGCAGCGAGCGGGGGCCACTCTTCACTGCGGTGTGCGGGCTTCTCATTGCAGTCGCCTCTCTTGCTGCAGGGCATGGGCTCCAGGAGCGCGGGCCTCAGTAGTTATAGCATGCGAGTTCAGTAGTTGCGGCTTGCGGGCTCCAGAGTGCAGGCTCAGCACCTGTGGCTCACGGACCTAGTTGCTATGTGGCATGTGGGATCCTCCCAGACCAGAGATCGAACCAGTCTCCCCTGCATTGGCCAGCAAACTCCCAACCACTGCGCCACCAGGGAAGTCCCTTTTGAGAGCAAGTCTAGATAGCAAAAAAAAAGTTTATATTTGCCAAGAGTGCACTAGTGTGCCTCTCTCTCTCCTCATTGCCAGGCCACACTGGGCAGTACTTCCTTTTTAATTTCAACAAGGAAAACTGTCTCATTTTAATTTGCATAGATTTGATTATCATGGAAACTGAGCATCTTTTGCGACTGTTTGCAATGCTTTTTTTGAGATTCACCTGTTTGTATTTTTTTCCCACTCTTCTACTGTTTATTCTTTACATCATCGATCTGAAACAGTGTTATAGATCACAGATTTTAAGACTATGGCCCCTGCTTACCTCCTTAGGGTCTTCTGTAATCTTATCAAGTACGTGATACTGTTTAAATTTTGTTCTTTATTTTTTAAATAGAATTTATTTTTTTAATTTAATTTTATTTATTTTTTATACAGCGGGTTCTTATTATCTATTTTATACATATTAGTGTATATATGTCAATTCCAGTCTCCCAATTCATCCCACCACCACCCCTCCCCACTTTCCCCCCTAAATTTAGTTCTTGTTTTTTTTTTTACTGGTAGGCATTTTCTCTAGTTATTGTTCGGACTAATGCCCATTTTTAAACTGCTGTCTGTCCTCCTTAATTGTGTGATTATAGTCATCTCATGTATAATAAATAAAGTACTAAATCTGCAATGGCAAACCAGCAATCCATGGGCCAGATCCAGACCACTGACATATTTTTTTTTGGCTCATGGTGTGGCTTTATGTTTTTTAATGTTTTGTTTCTGCGTTTTAATTTGAATTGGTTTTCAACATTATAAAATTGATTTCCAAAATTTATAAAAACCATTATAAAACTGGTTCGCAACAATATAAATCACCCATTAAAAACCCAGATTCCTTTCCTCTCTTCGTAAATTGTCATCACTGGGCCCACATTGCTGTATCCCAGCTCACCACCATCCCCATGATGCCCTATTGATTCATGGCCAGCTTCACATTTACTGTTGTCCATCTGAGCCCATTTACCTTTGAGTGGGATTTCTAAATCTCAGAACTATTGACATATTGAGCCAGATGATTCTTTGTTGGGAATTGGAAGACTATCCAGTGAATGTTAGGATGGTTAGATGCATCTCTGACTTTTACCTACTAGATGCCAGCAGTACACCCTCTACTACTCAGTTGTGACAACCAGAAATGTCTCTAGCTGTTGCCAACCTCTCCTGGGGAGAGGGGGTCAAAAATAACCACTCTGTGAGAACCGCTGTCTTAGAGTTTGGGAGCTCTGATCTAGATTGGTTAAAGCCTGTAGAAGATTTGAACCTAGCCAGCATTTGTGTTGGTCACTTTGTGCTATCCCCTCTGGAAACTGTCCCTCCTATGTTTTCAGTGTGGAGGAGGGCTACAGAAAACCGGGAGTGAGCCTGAAATTAGGACCTGTGTGTAGATGGAGATGGAACAGCTGATGGACTTTCCTTCAGAATATGTGTAGATCAAGAGCAATCAACAATTGGGTGTCCTGGTGCCCTTTTTCTTCCATTAAGTAAGTTACTTGATTGTGGGATTCTCTAAACGGCAAAGCCTCCATTTCTGTCGGTTGGCCAACCACAAGAGTAAAGCGGAAGTCCAAGTTATTAAAGGTGCAATAAAGCTTGGCCCTAGCAGAGTTCACAGAGTCTTTTTCTTTGCTCCAGTGCCTTCTAATGGTATCACTGGAGAGTGTATTTTCTTCTAACGGTATCACTGCAGAGCGTATTTTTCCTCCCAGCAATAATTATCAGTGGGAGGTAGGAAGGACATTTCCAGAGAGAGAACACTGAGGTTTTACTCCTGGGCTGAACCAAGTTTCTTCCTTTGTTTCTTTGCTTTGGAAAACTGTAGGGAGCTGGTGTTGGGGGCAGTGTCCTTGTTCCCTTAGTCTTTCTGTTGACCTTCACCCACTGACTTAGTCCTTTCCTTTGCATCTAGTATGTGGTGACCCAAGATTGGACATTTTCCTGGAACTTGTTGAGAAAACCTCTGCATCTATGTCTAAGGTGGGTTCTTTCTTTTCTTGACTGGATGTATAGACTGGTCAGCATGGGTCAGATATTCTCTCAGGACAAATCCATTATCTTTACATCCTCTTGACATTTTTCAAGTTTCTTGCTGAGGATTTTACCGTTTTCTATTTTCCCAAACTGCTCCAGATATTTTAAATCTTTAAATTCTTTAGTTATTTCAATGAAATATGGGGCAAAAGGAGTATAAACATGTAGGCTCAATTTACCTTCTTGAAATCAGGAGAAGTCAGAAGAAATTCCCTGGCAGAAATGAGGGACGTTGGGCTGCCAAAGAGTATAAGGTCTAAATGGACTGGTGTCATTCTGCAAAACTTTAAGTAGCCTCCTGGACATAGCAAGAGGAATTGTCCAAGGGCTTCACATCAATGTCATTCCAGTCTAAAATCTATGTTGATGGAGCGTGCACAGATTGGAAAGGATACACTGGAGGTGAGCAATCATGTGAGAAGTGATACCTTACTGATTCTTCATTGGCAATCTTTTGCTTACCAAAACATTTTGACTTAGGCTAGCACTCATTTATTCCCTCTTTCATTCATTTTTTTCCAGTTAATATTTATTGAGTGCTTATGGTATATCTGGCATTGGAACTTAAATACATCAATGAAAAAAATACAATGTTTCTTCACCTACAAATAAATAAATAACTTAGTTTCACAGAGTGATGAGGCTTACCATGAAAATAAAGGTAGAGAGTAGAGAAGTACAAAAATTGGGGAAGGGGCCATTACAGATAAGGCAATCAGGAGGTTCTTGGTGGGGTTGGTTTTTGAGCAGAGGTCTGAATAATATGGAGTAGCAAGCTATGCAAAGTTCAGGAGGAAGCTTATCCAAGGCAGAAGCAGCTTGAAGCTTGGCTGGTCAGAGAAAAAACAAACTGGCCAGTTTACAGTACAGGCAACGATGAGATGAGAGAAGTCACACAAGTCCTTGTGAAAAAGAAAGGAGATTGGATTTTTTTTTTTTTTTTTTTTTTTTTGGCCTAAATGTAGTAAGTAGCCAAGAACCTGGTATGCTCTTTCAAAAAGATCTCTCTGGTGGCTGTGGGGAGGGGGACAAGAGTGGGAGCAGTGAGACCAGATGGGAAATAATTTCAGTTGTGCAGGAGGCAGTGGTGATATGCAATGCATTAAGAGCAGCAGAGACAAATAGAAGTGAACAGATTTGGGGTGTTTTGGAATTAGTGTTGCCAGATTGGCTGTGGGAGCAGAACAAGAGAGAAGAATTAACGATGACTTCTTGGTTTTGAATTTAAACAACTGGGTGGATGAGGGAATTATTCACTAAAATGATGGTCAGGACAAGACTGGGAGTTCATTTTGGGATGGAGGAAATCAACGGCTCTAGAAGGCTGGGATTTCTGGTGATGAAATCAATAATTTTGGAAGGTTTGAGCTTCTGGATATGACAGCATTAAACAAGCATGAAGAATGGTGGGATTAGACCCGATGAGGGGGGATGTGGGTAATCAGCCCTAATTATAGCTTCCTTTTCTTGACTGGGTGTCTTATGGGCTCTTTTTAATCAAAGTGTGGTCAACACCATCAATGGCCTGGGGGCTTGTTAGAAATGCAGAACCAGATAAACAATGAGGACCTACTGTATACCTGTATAGCAGAGGGAACTATATTCAACGTCTTGTGATAACTTATAATGGAAAAGAATCTGAAAAAGAATATATATATATGAATCACTTTGCTATATACCTGAAACTAACATAACATTGTACATCAAATATACTTCAATTAAAAAAAAAGAAATGCAGAACCAAGAATCTCACCATAGTCTTATTAGTCAGAATCTGCATTTTAACATGATCTCTGTGAGATTCCTATGTACCTTAAAATATTACTGTTATTTTGAGTGGTGTTATAGGAAGGAAGGGGGAATTCTCATCAAGTGTCAGAGAGGTAGCAAGAGGAAAAACTTGGGTGGACAAGGGGGAAACTATGGCATTCATTCCCAGAAAAGGCTCTACAAGAAAGCACCATAGAAACATTTTTAATTCCGGATCCCTTTTCCTTCGGGTTCATGTTTTTTCCCCATCAATGCATAATGGTAAAACGTTCTATTTGTCTTTTTCTCCACTTGTAGAAATTTATGTCTTTCTATTTGAAATTGTCAAGGTACTACCCTAGGTATATCTTCAAAGCACAAAACAGTTTTCTCAACCTTAAATGGTAATGATTTGCTCCATATACTTGGATAATCCATGAGTAGGTTTGTCTTTACCCAATGTGGTTGAAGATGTCCCTCTCTGAAAAGACTACAATCCGGTAGTGATGCCTTGAAAACCCTAGCATGAGATTGTGAGTTTAGAGATCATGTGTATCATGCCCTGAAAACGAAGGGCAGATAATTCTTAGAAAATATTAATAGAGTTGAATGTGATCTCAAGGTTGACTCACCATTCCCTAAACAGGTACCTTTAGTTGTTGTTTGCCGCATAAGTTTCTAAACTGAAGATCAGTTTCAAGAGATTGGGTTTCATGTTGAGTAATAAAAATGCTTCAGAAACCATGTATTTTTTACTCCACTGGAAAATAAAATTTAGGTCCCCAAATGCATGGATCGAATAAGTAAACACTGCTCCATTAAAAGCATGCATTTCTTTCTCATAAGTTGAGACAAAGCAGTTACATATGAAATTGTGTTCTCATTTGTTTTTGTGGCTCAGTTGCACAGCATCTGATTTAGCTGCTTCTTCAGGATAAAAGTGAATGATGTATTCAGTCCACTGGATTTTCTTGCAGGCTGTGGGATTTCCTTCAGAGATATGAAACATTTTGCTGCTGCTTCCTTATTTGTTTCCGATGCCCACATCCTGTGCTCAGAGGAGAGTCACGTTTTTTGAGATAGTGTTGACAGCTAGTACAGATAAGCAATGTACTTAGCCTTAGGTCAAGGACCGGAAATCGTGCTGGTATCTGAGTCATCTGCTTAACTCAGAACTCGCCTCTTCTTAAAGAGATGAAGCCTGTTGTGACACGGAAACTATTGTGTGTTACCTTGTGGGGGGCATATAAGACTTTAATTAGAGGAGCCGTCTCTCTTTTTATCTCCTTGTTTAGGTAGTCACTTTGATTTCAAGTGTATACAAGCACTGAGGATCCAAATAACAAATGAAAAAATTCAGCCTACCTAACACTCTTGGGTGCTTAAATGTATGCCTAATTCAAAAGTTATTATTACAGGAATTATCACAATGAAAATTATCATAATAATGATTCTCTAGTTCAGGCTCCTTCTTTTCTGTTAGGTCTGTTAGGTGTTAAAAAAGCATGTTTTCTTCTCATCAGTCACTTGAAATGTTTCTCACTTCCAAGGTGACCTACACATGGAGAATGTGTTAGGAATAAGATCGCATTTACCTGAATGGATCTGCAGAAAGATAAACACGTTTCTAAGACTCCTATCAAAGAGGGAAGAAGTTAGCAGGGACTGAAGCAGTGGCAGATGGGGCATGCTTTTATCACTACCAGGCAGTCTCTGGTTAGTCTATGTATTTTCAAAAATATTTAAAGTTTGTTGACCTAAATGTTTCTAAAATTGCTTGCTTCGTACAATAGTGTAAAGAGCTGCTGGTTGTCTCTACTTGTAGGAGATACATTTTCTTCTGTAATAAAGGCATTAGATGTATGACTGCTCATACCAACGCAAAGTATCTGCAGATTGTAAATTCTTACAATAAAAGGCATGTGACTTTCATATAACCATATCTACGTACTTCATTTCGGATACCCTTTGCTGTTAGGCGCTATGAAGCAAATATGAGTTTCCCTGGAATCTGAGGGAACAATTGACAGCTAATACTGACCTGTGACTTCTCTTTGGGCTGATTAGTTGAAGTTATTGCCTCTCATGGATAGCATAGAAAATTTCAAGTTCCATTTTGCAATCCTTACATCAAGAAATAGTCTTCATTTAACAACTTTTCTGCAGTCATCTGCTCCTGTTAGGAACTTGCCATTCTCCTTCTAGTTGCTAAATCTAGGGAAAACAAGAAGTCACCAGGATTGTTTCTGCAATCAATGAATCAATGAGTGGTGGTAAATCCAATCTTCATCAGTTCCTCAAAGCCATACCAATTAAACCTATCATCTACACAAAAAAACTAGCCTTCTCATTTTGCACACTCATTGGGGAATTTGTATAATATCTCACTCCACCTGAACACAAATTGATCAAGTTTATGAAGGCATACTAGTCCCCTACTCTCCTTCAACACCTCTTTGTAAGAATTCTCAAGTTACCCTTCTGAGTGTCCTGTTTTTTTTTTTTTTTGGCTGCGCCATGCAGTCTGTGGGATCTTAGTTCCCCCGACTAGGGATTGAACCTGGGCCCTCGGCAGTGAAAATGCAGAGTCCTAACCACTGGACCACCAGGAAATTCTCTTGAGTGTCTTTATAATAGGTCTTAGTATGTAACATGTAATCCTTCTCATGCTAGAAGCTTATCTTGCTCTCAGGGACCTTACAATCTGGTAGGGGAGAAAACACAAATAAATATGAAACAATTCGGGTGTTACATGATCAATCAATTCAACATAGGTTTTGTTATCTGCTGTATTTTTCAGAGAAAACTATTTGAGAAAGTGGGACCTGATCTGATGCTGTAGGAATAATACATGAAGGATTTGAACTAGTCAAGGTGATGGGTTTGGTATCCATGAGGGGAAGGAGACCTAAAGAAAGATACTGAAGTGGAAAGGGATTTGCTCTAACAAACTGTGAGGAAATTTATCCCATTTATGTGAAGAATTTATGTGAGAAATTACTAGATAAGAAATATCAGATTATGAAAGTGAGGCAGAAATGTACGTTTAATGCTGTAAGAATTAACAAACCAAATTTTGAGAAATGGCAGCACATGATTAAAAAACCCACACTTACACGTTAAGCTAACTGAAAGAAACCATACTAAAAAGGTTATATACTGTATGATTCCATTTATTTGACATTCTTCTTTTCTTTAAATTTTATTTATTTATTTATTTATTTTAGCTGTGTTGGGTCTTCGTTTCTGGGCGTGGGCTTTCTCTAGTTGCGGCGAGCAGGGACCACTCTTCATCGTGGTGCGCGGGCCTTTCACTGTCGCGGCCTCTCTTGTTGCGGAGCACAGGCTCCAGACGCGCAGGCTCAGTAGTTGTGGCTCACGGGCCCAGTTGCTCCGCGGCATGTGGGATCTTCCCAGCCCAGGGCTCGAACCCGTGCCCCCTGCATTGGCAGGCAGACTCTCAACCACTGCGCCACCAGGGAAGCCCATATTTGACATTCTTGAAAAGGCAAAACTATAGAGACAAAAACCAAATCAGTAATTGCTAGGATGTTGAGGTCAGGTAGCGTGGAGGGTTTTTTGAAAAGATGGAACTGTTCTGTCTGAGAGTGGTGGTGACTAAATGACATTTACCAAATACATTTACCAAAACTTGCAGAATTACACACCCAAAATGGTGAATCTTACTGTCTCTATATTATACTCTTAAAAAATAGAAAAAACCTTATTTAAGGACAAATATGGGTTGAAAATGATAATGAATGTTGACAGGAGCAAATAGAAGAAAGAATTGTTAAAATTAATGACAATATATTAATCAAAAACTTTGAAATTTTCAAACCTATGAAAGAAGATAACATACGTAGAATATAAATACATGTCTGAGGACTATATACATGTAATTTTATAAAACTTTTCGGATGTATAACGGCATAGTTAGATTAGCTTTCAGGATGTTTTGTTAGTTGCTATCAAGCTGGGATGGTTAAGAGAATAGGAAACGAGTCTCTAACGCTATGTTTGATCTGTTACAGACTAGAAAAAAATAACATTCAAAAAATTAAAGGATCACATCAATACTGACCTGCTCAATATCAGAAATAAGCATTCTAGGTCTCTTATAAGCAAACAAGAGTAGGTCTGAGCAAATTTGAATTGACTAGAAGGTGGTCAATTCTGAATTGCTGAACCACTTTCTGAGGTTTAGTTAAATTAACTGGAATTTAGTTTTCATTAAACTGCACTTGTCCTGCTTTGAGATATAGTCCATCATGTGCAGTGTCAGTATTCAGAAAAAAAAAAAAGTTTCCAAACATTGATGGGCACTGACTTTGAGAATAATATTCTTTCGTGAGGGTTAAACTTATCATGTAGGAGTGGGCAACAGAAGAGTTGGGTAGGCTTTGTATAAGCCCTCATCTTTTTGCCCTAAGAACATAACCTCCCCAGAAACTTGCAGCTTCACAGGGGCGACCACAATAACTTGACTCATACCACTCACCCCCAGCCTTTGACAAAACCAGCTAGTTTCTTGACTCTGTCAATATGCATACCATTTGACAGCCAGCTATGGAAACAAGCTTATCTTATTCCTGGTGAATGCGTGTCAGTAATGATACCGTTGTGGGATTTAAGTACCACCTGCAATGTCTTGTTAGTGATGTACTGGTTTTGTTCGTGAACACTCAGTGGGGAACAGACCAAGTTTCCCAAGCCCTTCATCTGCACTTGCGTCCCCAGATGAGTTCTGAAAATGGGGTAACTCCGTGCTGCGCTGCAGGGCACACGCCGTGAAAACCACCCATGTCTGACCTAAGGGGAAAAAAGAGTTCAGAAAATAAATGAGAACTTAAAATTTGTCTTATTATTTCATCACCTCAAGGGATATCATCTCTCTCTGAACATAGACATACATGGTACTAAGCCTGAGTCTTTTAGATCTTTTTCTTGTCCCCAGTCGTCTTGTATCTTTAAAAATTGGAGTTAATTTGGCACTATCTACATGTTAAACATTGATAAAAAGTAGTAAAAAGCCAGAGGAGCTTCCATTATAATGAAAGTAAGGTATCCTGTAAGAATAAACAAAACTGGTTACATATCATGCCATTATGAATATTTAAAATTTGTTTATTGTTTACTACTTAAGGTACTATACATTCCTTGTACTCATCTGGATAAGTTCAGTAATGCTGTGGTAACAAACAAGTCCCCATCTCTGAGCAGTTTATTCCTTATTCACATGTGATCTAGGCGACCCTTCTGGGCAGCTGTCCTCCGTGTGTTTTTCCAGCATCCCAGGCTACTGTGGTCTCATGGCATCTCCAACTCAACTCATGCTTCTGTGGTCCCTGAGGCAGAGTGGGCACCAGCTCAGAAATGTTTCCTCCTGAAAGTGGCACACATCACATCACCTCTGTCTATATTTCCCTGACCAAAACCAATCACATAGCCAAAGCAGACCTCAAAGGGCAAGAAAGTGCCACTCTTCACCAACACTGAAGTAGAGAAGAACTAGCTAGTGAGAAACATCAGAAATTTCTACCAGTCATCAACAAGTAAAGATGCCACAAATCAACGTATTCAAACAAAGCCAGTATACTAGTGAATGTGTTTTAAAAATATATTAATTTATGATTGATCAAGCAGTTCTTTACTGAATAAACCAAACCAATTTATTTTTTCCAATCTATGGTCAAAAATGTAAAATGATTATCATGTGTACATAAACACATGTACATAACTTTAAAAGCTTCCAATTTTCAATTAGAATACCCAGTTAAATACTCCCACCTCACTAAAGTAACACAATTAATATGAAATATTAATTAAAATAACAGAAAAAATATGAAAAGTAATCACAATATCTAGCCATGCTCAAAAACGAGATGGGCGTTTACTAAACCAGGAACTATAACAAATTGCTAAGAGAAAGCAAAAGAAAGGCCACGATGCCAAAAGGAGGCCACTGTGAAAAGATGCAACCCAGGGTCCACAGAAAAAACTTTTCCTAAGGAAAGATAGTTATTAGAGCAATTAATACGTGATCAAGTCTTTTGAATGAAATTTTCCCAATTAGACAATAGACATTGGTTTAAGGCACTGCAGTTTGGAGTGATTTATTATATTGCATTATTGCAGTAAAAGCTTAGCCAGTACGAAAGTCAAAACCAAGGGTCTGGAGTCAAACATGCTTAGAAACACTTTTGTGAAATAGACAGCAGTTGATTATATAAAATAATTATTCACTTCAGTACAACACCACATTGAGCATCTACCTACATGCCATATAAGACACTACTAAAAATTAAGTATAAATATTATTAAATAGATCCCACATTAAGATTAATTTTTTTGGAACATTGGGCTATCTTTCTTTAATTGCTTTGTAGAGTACACTCATGCCCATTTATGTACAGATAATCCTATTTTGGATGACACTGATTTTGAAAAAGCTTAAAAAGTTAGGTTTTCCTATTAAGAATCTAAATAATCATAATCTTATTTTTCTCACTGTCCAGCTTTTCAACATTTGTGTAAGGTGAAGTTTTCAGAATATTGATCTGAAAGTATTATTGAAAATATGCCATGTGAGAACAAATAAACATCTTCAAAATATAAAATAGAAGAACCAGTGCTTATAAGGCACGCCACACTGAGGGAGTCAGAGTAAGGGGAAAGGAGTTAAATAAAAAGATAATGGTGTCTCTCTTTTGTTTTTTTTAATTTTATTTATTTATTTATGGCTGTGTTGGGTCTTCGTTTCTGTGCAAGGGCTTTCTCTAGTTGCGGCAAGTGGGGGCCACTCTTCATCGCGATGCGCGGGCCTCTCACTATCGTGGCCTCTCTTGTTGCGGAGCACAGGCTCCAGACGCGCAGGCTCAGTAGTTGTGGCTCACGGGCCTAGTCGCTTCGCGGCATGTGGGATCTTCCCAGACCAGGGCTCGAACCCGTGTCCCCTGCATTGGCAGGCAGATTCTCAACCACTGCACCACCAGCGAAGCCCGATGGTGTCTCTTTTAAGGGGTTACTATTTAAGCCTAGTTTTATGTTTATGTTCTTTTTTTTAGACAGCTTTATTGATATTTCACTGACATAAAATAAACTGTACATAATTAAAGTATACAATTTGATAATTTGACACACGAGTATATGTACTAATGAACCTTCACCACAGTCAGGACACTGAATAGATCCACCATGTTTAATGTGTCCTCCTGCCCATTTGTAATCCCTTCCTCATTCCCCACTCACTTTTGGTAAGATTAAACTTTGGGGTTCCATTATAAGGCCTCTCTTAGTAGGCACTTAGTAGGCACCACATAAATTTGGTTGAACAGAACTTTATTCTAGGAAATACTGTGCTTTCCCATTTTTATTATCAGAAATATCTATCAAAGTATTTTCAGGCATGCAACTCTCTGGAAGAGTTATTGTTATTATTCTTATTTCTTTATATAAAAGGGGAAACAAAGGATTAGAGAAGTTATGCAACTTATTCGAACTAATATAGTTTTGAAATTCAGACTCAGAACCTCACAAAATTTGTAGATGCTCACTAAACACCTGTTGAATAAATATCTTAAAAGGTCTGCAAAACTTTGTGAGCCCCCTGAACCCCTGCAGTTGTAAATTTCTTAAGACCAGGAATATGGCTGTCATATAAATTTTACTGTTAAGGAATCTTTGTACCCCCAGCGTCTAGTCCATTGTTTTTACGTAGTCAGTGCTCAGCGATGGTGACCTGCAACTAATGCATTTCCTATGAAACAATGAATAATTATTCATATAAGAATAATTCATATAATTATTCAATATTCATATAAGAATCTAGATTGACTTATTACTTTTCAGTTAGCCTTCCTGTGCTTCATCACCCACCTGATCACTCAGAAATAGCTACTTCCTAAGCTTTGGGTGGGAGAGGAGATTCTCTGTATAGTGATGTTCACTCAATCCTTATATATCAGCTTCATACCACGTGTCTCCAATGAATCCTTCACCCTCCCCTGTGTCCCCCATGCAGGGACTTAGAGGGTTCCCTCCACTCTGCTAAGGCAGTGAGCACACTTCCATCTGATTGCTAACGTCAAAATATCTGTTGCCCATTTCTCTTGTTCTTGTCCTTATGCATTAATACCTTTCTAATTCCTTCATTGCCATTTTATGGCATTTTGGGATGGAGAGAAGATAAACGTGTATTCAGCAGGACTTCGGGATCTAGAAAACATTTAGATTAATGGTTGGCAAACATAAATGAACTGAAGACATGAGTTGCAGTGTTCAGTTTTTTGCTATACATGATGATATTTCACTATCTATAGAATGAGTGAATTAAACTAGATGAAGACTTACAGATGTTCTGGGAAGAATACTTCCAGGAGATGTGAAATAGGAGTTTATGAGTAAAGAAAGTTTATTGCCAAATTACTTAGGATAAGACAGGCTTAATACGATTGAAGAATTTTTTGCTGCAGACACTTCAATGTGTTTGCACTCATTGTGAATTTAAAGAGGCAGTAGCAGAAGCAGTGTTTCCCAAAGTAGTCTGACTAAGGAATGCTTCTTACACATGCACACAATTAATACCTCTCCTATATAGTGTTCCTTGGAAGAGAGTTTAGAAAATTCTGACCTAGATGATTGCTTTCAAATTTTGAGTTTCTGTGACTCCAAATTAAGTAACAAGGACATTTTAGGAATTACATTTGTTAATAACTTTCTTATTTCTAATGATTTAAAGATAAAATGAAGAAGGATTTCATGTAAGGAAAAAATACATACAAATATGTGTGTATATATACACAAGTAGACACACATATATACATATGTATATATATACATACATATATAAATATACAAAATAATGGCAAATAAAACTAATAACTTAAGACTTTTTTTTTTTAACCACTTCTTGATGCAAATGATAATTCTAAGCCTCAGCACAGGGAATGGAATGAATAAAGAAGCATAGTTCCTTTGTCATCCTCTGCAATTATGGCCTTAATTGACATAATTCAGAGAAGAAACCGGATGTCATGGCATAGAAATATATTATTACCCTTTTCTCATGTTGCTGTCAGTGGTGGCTTTTTTCTCTGGGGCTCTGTGGTCCTTGTCTATCACTGTGGTGAGGAATGCCCCAGCCCTTGAAAGGGTTTTCTTTACTCCTTTCTCTATTCCATTTGCTTATTGAAAAAGAAATAATAAGATAGGAGTTTCTTGCCTCTTCTCTTGTCTATTTGAGGCAGCGGTAAGAGGAAAAATTTTAAATGTAGTATGCCTTGCTATGTGCTGGACATCACATTAAAACTTTTATGCATTTAATTTCATAATTAAAATCACCATAAAGGATAGATATTGTTATGTTAATTCACCTCAAATCAATTTTTGGAAGGGGGGGAGAAATATCCATATTTGAACATCTCCAGTGTATAAAAAAGAAATGGAACAATAAGGTAAGGTAACTCATCTGTTTCAACACAATTGGTGATTGGTCGGGTCAGAAATGGAATTTGGGCCTGTCAGACTCTGACAGTTGGGCTCCTTCAATTCTAAGCACCCCACATAGTGCACCCATGATTTTAACAAAAATTGACCTCTACTGTGTATATTGTTTTCAATTGCTTGGTTCATATGTATTGTGAATCTATTTTCATCTATTACACATTCTTTTACAGTAACATTTTAACAGATTCAGTCTTGCATCAAATGGATAAACAAGAATGTATTATGTATGGTCTACTGTTGGGGACAACAAACTTTCTTTGTAAAGGGTCAGATGTTAAGTGTTTTAGGCTCATGTGTTACTTGGCAACTACTTTGTCACAGCAACTAATCAACTTTGACATTGTAACGGGAAAGCAGTTATAAACCCAGATTTATGATCCAGATTTATTTACTATAACTACTCTTCTTGAAAAAATTCCATATATGAACATTAAGAAGCTTGTGCATACATATAGTGGTCAATTAATATTTGAAAAGAAAGTCAAGAATACTCAGTAGAGAAAAGACAGTCTTTTCAATAAATGGTGTTGGGAAAACTGGATATTCACATGCAAAAGAATGAAACTGGACTCCTACCTTTCTCCACTCACAAAAATTTACTCAAAATGGATTAAAGACTTAAATGTAAGACGTGAAACTGTAAAACTCCTAGAAGAAAACCAGTAAAAAGCTCTTTGACATTGGTCTTGGCAATGATTTTATGGATATGACATCCGAAGCACAAGCCACAAAAGCAAAATAAACAGGTAGGACTACATCAGACTAAAAGGAAAGTGATCAATAAAATGAAAAGGCAACCTACAGAATGGGAGAAAATATTTGCAAACCACATATCTGATAAGGGATTAATATCCAAAATATATAAAGAGCTTATACAAATCAATAGCAAGAAAACCAAATAATTCAATTTATAAATGGGCAAAGGACCTGAATAGACATTTTTCCAAAGAAGATATTCAAATGGCCAACAGGTACATGAAAAACTGCTCAATATCACTAATCCTCAGGGAAATGCAAATCAAAACCATGAGATATCATCTTACACCCATTAGAATGGCTATTATCAAAAAGCCAAGAGATAACAGGAGTTGGGGAGGATGTGGAGAAAAGGGAAGCCTCGTGCTCTGTTGGTGAGAATGCAAACTGGTGCAGTCACTATGGAAAACAGAGAGTTCCTCAATAAATTAAAAATAGAACTACCATATGATCCAGCAATTCCACTTCTGGGTATATAACCAAAGGAAATGGAATCACTATCGTGAAGAGATATCTGCACCTCCTTGTTCATTGCAGCATTATTTACAATAGCCAAGACATGGAAACTATCCAAGTATCCATCGATGCAAGAATGGATAAAGAAAATGTGATGCACACACACACACAATGGAATGTTGTTCAGCCATGAAAGAAGGAAATTCTGCCATTTGCAACAACATGGATGAAACTTGAGGGCATTATGCTTAGTGAAATAAGTCAGACAGAGAAAGACACTTATGATCCCACTTAAATGTGGAATCTATAAAAACCGAACTCATAGAAACAGCAGATTGTCAGGGGCAGGAGGTGGAGGGGGAGAAAATGGTAAAGGTGGCCAAAGGGTACAAATTTCCAGTTATAAGATGAATCAGTTTCTGGGGATGTAATGTAAGGTAATGTACTGTACGTGAATATAGTTAACAATACTGTATTGTATATTTGAAAGTTGTCTAAGAGAGATTTTAAAAGTTCTCTCCTCACAAACACACACAAAATTGTAACTATGTGAAGTAATTGCTGTATTAACTAACCTTATTATTGTAATCAGTTTGTAACATATGCATGTATAAAATCATTACATCGTAACCTTAAACTTATACAACGTTATATGTCAATTACATCTCAATAAAGCTAGAAGAAAAGAAGCTCATGGAAATACCTTTGGTTAACTCGAGGGCATAGGATGAAATGGAATAAGGGAATTTATGGCTTTTCTTTATGTGTTTTTACATTGTTTCACCAGTTACAATGAGGAAATTCTATTTTTAAAAAAATTAAATTTCAAACAGTGATTCCACTTCAGTGATCCAGAGCATATTACCCTCTGGCTACTTTTTATTTTTAACAATCACAAGATACACTTCTTGGGTGAGCTACATCTACTCCCTCCTACTGCATACCATAAAAAGACAGGGATTGTTAAGCAATATAATGCAATTTTTTATTTTCCCAACATAGGATTGACATTAATAGAACAACAACCAAACCAAAATATTAATATTCTGAAACCAAATTCATCTTTTTACTAGACATATTCCAACATTTAACTGAGTTAACTTATTCCTTTACCTGAGGATATACAATACAAATTATTTATATTGAAGGATACTGAATGAGGTTATGGTGATCCAGTTTAAATGTTTAAATGTCTGTGGGTTGGGGCTGGAGAAATGTAGCTGTTATTATTTTGTGTTTACATTTGATTTCATCAGTTTTTATTAACCTTTATTTCACATACAATCCCCCACCCAGGGAGCATTTTCACTTATTTTTCCCCCTAATTGCCCCCCCACCATGAAATATTAATACCACAGTTATACTGTATATCTGTTTATGTGCTGTATGTATATCTATGTTTTATACATAAAAAGAGTAAAATTATTTCACTCTGCAAGAATGAATTTCATCCACTTACGGGTAATATTGTTCCCATTGAAAATGCTTAGATTAAACCTACTTCAATTCTTTTCCAAGAATTGGACTGATGGTCCATGAAGTAGAACTTCAGGGACGTGATGACTGTTTAGTAGCGAAGACCCCTAACTGCTTCTTAGGAGCCTCCTTTGGTTTAACCTTGAGCAGAAATAGGGAACTCTTCTATCATACACACACCCATGCCAGCTTCTCAGCTTTCATAACAAGGTGTCACTCTTTCCCTCATTGGCTAAAGCCCATGGATTCTCATTTAACCAGCAGTATAATGGTTGCTGTCTATGTACTCCTGAGGAGATATAGTCTGAAATCCACTTGCCTCAGGACGTATCAAAATCTATGCACTGAGGATACAGTCTATCAATTCCGTACTCTCAAAATCAATTCCTCAATTAGATTAAACCTGCAAAGAACGCCATTTTGTGAGCCCCTCATTTGCCCAAAGAACTACTTACTTACTTTTACTGAATGAAAATCTACTATTAATACCATGCTTCTACACTAATGGCCATTTTAAGAAATCATCCCACACAATTCATTATGGTATTTTACTATCAGAAAGTTCCAGAAGTCGTAGCTCATTACATAGGATGACTCCTCTTTACAAGCATGGGAGCAGAGATCTAAATTCTATGAATGGGCAGGTGTCTCTTGAGCAACACATTTGTTTTTTTATGGACATAATGAATGATATTAACTTCATGGTCTCTAACAAATATAACAAATGTTAGAGAAGGTATTTTTCTATCCTAGTCTAACTTCTGACTTCATCCGTCCATATTCTCTTTTTCACCTTAATCTGATTTCAATTTTCACTTGCTGTTAATTTATATTTTAAGATAATTTTATGGCTGAACAAAATGCATGCAGAAATGTGTACAAATTGTACATATGAGCCTGAGTAAACTTCACAGAACAAATGCGTCTGTGTAACCAGCACACAAATGAAGAAATAGAACATCACCAGAATCCCTCTCCTGTCTCTTCTCGGTCAGTACCCCCAAACCCGACAAGATAATCACTGTCTTGACTGCTAACAGTATTGATTAATTTTGCCTGACTTTGAAGTTTATATATATGAAATCCTATAGAGCATATGGTTTAGTGTCTGGATTTTCTCATTCAGTATTATGCCTGTGCAATTCGCTAATGTCACAGGTAGAAATACTTTATCCCCACTGATGTGTAATATTCCATTTTATGAATACACCTAAGTTTAATTTTTATCTTATTATTAATGGACATTTAGGTTGTTTTCAGTTTGCAGCTACTACAAATAGCTCTTGTAAAAGACTTCTGGTGAACATACTACAAAATTCTACAAATCATATATTTAAAATGAGCCATATCTCTGCTCAAGTTCAGTTTTCCAAAATAGTCAAACCAATTTACACTCCCACTAGCAGTAAATAAACATTTCATTTGCTTCACGCCCTCACCAACACCTGGTATTTTGTTTTATTCATCCTAGTAGATGCATAGTTGTATTTCATTATGGTTTAATTTGTATTTCTCTGATGACTAATGAGGGTGAGCAACTTTTCATGCTTACTGGATATCTGGATTTTCTCTTTTTGTAAAGTGCCTTTTCAACTTTATTACCCATTTTTCTATTAGGTTATTGATTTCAATTTTATTTTTCTTACTGGATTTAATGCAGTTATAAAAAACTATCATCTTTCTAAAACAAATTTGGGTATAAACAGACACAAATAAGTGAAAAAAATAAAGTAGGTGTCAAATCCAAACTAACCATAAGCAAAGCATTTGGGGCATAGGACTTGACAGTTTAGTACTAATAAACTGTAAAGGAGGTTTGAAGGGTTAATAGCACCATTTTTATGCAGAAAGGACATAGCATATCCATCCTAAGTCTGATGTTATTGTCAAAGGATCCCCCGTGATCCTTTATGCTGATCAAGGTTTAGTTGTCACTGAAGAACTTCATGAAACTTACTCTAAATAAGTTAAGAACCATTGGAATTGGGCAGTCACATATGAGAGGTACAATTAGTAACAACATTCTTATGCCCAGTATACTGCAGAATTTCATTGTGTAAATTACTATTCATTTAAAAATATTTATGTGCTAATGGATACATCAGCAGCAGTTACCTTTTGGGGGTTAAAATGATAACTTTAAAAAATACAGTCTAAATTTTCGATTATAGATTAGTCACAGTGTATAAAATCTGTGCTAAGCTATGGCTTTAGGAAAATTAATCAGTCTAGAACTAGGAACTCTTTAGTTATAAAAGGACATTATAGTTTTAATTTAATGGATAAATCAATTAAGCTAAAGTATACAATAGAATGCTTCATATTTTCAGGAAATATGAAAACTTTTTTAATGGTCAAAAACAACACTGAGGACTCAAGAAAATAGTTATGATTATTACATGGGTCCTAGAACAAACCATATTATACTTAATTTAATACCACCTACCAAATTGTTAAAAAATTACAACATTTCAAAGAAAGAAATTTAATAAGAACTGTTGAACAAAAGTATTTGTTAAAACTCAAACCTTCCCCTCTTACCAGTAGCACAATAATCATGAGAGCTATTCAGTCAAACAATGCAATTTTAAAATTATAGGTAGACATTAATTGAATGAAGAAACATGCATTAAACAGGGACCCCTAAAAAGACAAAGTGGAGACTAAAGGGTTTTATTTTGAGGATCAGTAAATAAATAGATGAGATAATTATTCTAGCCAATGGAATCCAAAAATATGAATTTCAGTTTTCAAGGTTAAAGCACATAAATGCTTGACTTCTGGGACATCGTCAGGGAATTTGATATTCTACTTAGTATTTTTAATTTATCAGCTAAGTAAATCTTGTCTTTTTAAATACAAAAAAATTTTTGTCTTAGTGTTTGTATTTATTAAATTTGAATATATAATCCTTTGCTTTCTTCAACTGGTTTATTGACTATAATTTAATTGTTTTTGTGAAAACACAAATTCAGCCGTATAAATGAAACTATTTATGGTTTCTATTAATAGTGCAAAGCACTATTACAACATGCAGAGGTGTAAGTAGCAAGCCCTTTTAGAGTTACTGTGGAGAAACAGATTTGGTAGTTACATGTCTTAGCTAAAAACCGTCATTTGTGCCAGCAAGAGTCCTAGGAGGGGATTAAGGGACTACAAATGCTTTATGGTCCCCTAGGACCAAATTGAAAGCAAAAAGCCAATGTCAAATCAAAAATAACTTACATACAATAATAGTTGGAACTACGTGAATCATGGGGTCATGGAGTTATGGGGTCAGGAATTGTATTCAACTTTGACATACTTTACAAATTTCCAGTGTTATCAAAAGGCTTTATTTGTGCTATTTTTCAATCTGTAAATATAGTTATCCCCAAACAACTGAGGAATGACCATATGTGGAGCTATATACTAAATTTTTTCTCTAACTTACTGGGTGGTTATTAATAATTGAATGAATTATTTAAGCAAACATTTCATTTTAATTTAATTCCTAACTTTAAAACAGAGAAGCTTGAAGGATAATATTTGTGTCTTTACAGTGATAGTCTCAAGGAGGAAGAAGAGATTAGAAAACTTGCAATCACTTGCCATTAGTTGTAGAAAGCAGATTCCAAACTGTGATGACCAATGTTAAAAGATCTTAGATCATTAAATGCAAGTTGGGCCGTGCATTTCTGATTGTTACAGATCCAGTTTTGTCACTGATGGAATGAGTCAAGGCTGAGGGTTCCCAGCAATAGCCAAGGCATTTCTGTGATTTATTTATCTTAACGTTAAATAGTAGGAGAGGGAGTTGCCAATATGTTTACCTTTAGTTGTGACATAAGGTCATAATAACTGAAATGAGAGAGTCAAAGTCTCTCTTTCTAATTTTCATTGAAAAAAAATGTACACATTTGTATCATGATGCCTCAAGGAGTTTCCTTAATTTGCTATGAACCCTTTTATTTCAAATCACGTTTACTTTGAGAGTCCGATATAGAGTTCCTTGAATCATTTTCACAAATCAATTTTTCCAACTCTTAATATTTCAGTTATGGAAAGTAAGACTTGATGAAATACAAAGGACAGATGGACAAGAGACTCTTCTCTACCCCACTCCCCCACAACGGCTTTTTTTTTTTTTTTTGAAAACTTCCTAGCTAAGGATGTCAAGGTAGTGAACAGATTCATTTATTTATTGACTCATTCAACAAACATTCATTCTTTGGACACCTATACTGGTGTCAGACATGAAATTTTTATGAACAGAACAAATTATTTTAAATCCCTGTTTCTAACATGTAAGATCAAAGACGAATCATCACAAATGTCTTTTGGCTAACTATGGAGTGAATGTCAAGCTTTTTGATTTAGAATTCTTGTTCTAAATCAAAGCAAGTTGTAACATTGCTTTTCCCAGGTTTGATATTTCATTGTCCCCTCTCCAGGGCATGCTGGCATAGAACTAGAGTTATAAGCCTAAAAGCATTCGATCATGTAATTAGAACACCACCATGGGAACCACTCAATGCTATTGCATCCAGACTCTGCATACTGCCACCCCTGTCATGAGTATCCGACCCCTTTGGCTTTTATAGGGGACTCTCACCAAGACATGAATTGGAGAAGACCTCACAAACAAAAAAGGGGTTTGAATGCCATATACCAAGAAGATGACTAATATTTACCACATTTTACAGGTGGAGAAATGCAAGAAAGTGAGAAGTTCTTATTAGCTGTTGTATCTTCATTCTGATCATGTGTTCTTTTACCAGTTCTTTTAAAACTGGTAAAGAGAGTCTTCTTTCCCGAGACTCACACTAAATATATGACTATAAAAATAAATTATTTATAATTTATTTAAAATAAGTTGAATAGTTCTAATGAAATATATATTTCATATGAAGTACACAGAGATTTTCTTCCATTCCTTCAATCTACAGTAGTAATAAAATATGTAGCTAAAAATTCCACAGAATGGGAACCTACTTAGTGGTTATGGCAGTGATGCATATTTCAGGAAGTAATATATGGCTATGGTACTTAAAATTTTCATGTTATTTTGGAAATAGGACATTTAAATATATCTTAGAAATATAATAAAAATTATTATGGGTATATAAACTTTTACCATACTGATTACAAAAATAAATTAGATGATATTTCATGTAATTATAATGTAAGATTGTTTAGTAAGACAGTCTTACTATTTCTTAAAAATATAGTTTTAAAAAGTAATCAGTTAGCATGGGATTCTTGGCTATCACCAAATCTTCATTTGCTAATTGTTATTTTTGCAAATTATCTTTTAATATCATATATGATCAAACATAACGAACATCATTTCCCAAATTATACCTTAAAAAAGAGATGTTTATCTTATATGGATGTCATTATAGATCTCTTATAATGGAACATCCATGAAAGAACTTTAATTTGATCAAAAAAGTATTTTAGGAAAAAGACATATTTGCCTGAAATTACATCAATCAGTGTTAGTTTGGATGCGTGGACAAATTACCTGATAATTTGTTAAAAGGCAGACAAAAGAATGTAAGACAGATTTAATTATTCCTAAGTGTATGGCATCACAATCTGAAGTGTTTGCAGTTAAAAAGTAGCAAAAGTTGTGAGGAAGAACACTGTTTTTTGATAACATATTTTGGGAAAATGAAGGAATCACCATACAGTTGTTTACACTTATACAGTAGGCTCATATGACATTTTATTTTGTAGCTCACTATAAAGCTAGCATTAAGCATATATACGTATATACTTTGCATGAGCTTGTAAAGGACTATACTTATGTTCACACATGCAATTATATATGTAGATATATGACTATATTTATGTGTATGTATATATATTGTCATTACATTCTTTTCTACATTATAGAAAAGAATGCTTAGTTTTTATGATATGAATTTATTAATATGAATTAATTATTATTTTAATTAATAATAAAATTATTAATTTTATTAATATGAATTTATTTCTCCTTAATCAATTTGATAAATTGATTTAAGTTTTATAATTGTAATTTTGTCCATAATTATAGCATTTTTTTGTTTTTTGTCTAGATGCAAGCATTACTCATGAAACCATTTGTTCCTTTTCTACAGAATGTTCCTTTAACATAAAAAGAGAGAATTAGCCTAAGTTACATAATTTCCATATAAGGTTCCAGTGTATGTCCATTTCACATTTTAAGAAACTGAGTCAAAATGAAATTAGAAGTGGGGAAGTTAAGACCTCACCATAGAATAGATGATGTACATATAATTATGTGAACAGGTCCACTTCGATGCCTAAAATAGGTCTTGATATGCTACACATTTAAAGTAATTTGCCAGTAAAACTTCACTTAAGCATATATATTCCTTGACGTTATATCTTTAAAAGTAGTTAGGAAAACTAGCATGACCTGGGAGACCAGGCTTGTGATTTTGAGCCATGCTGTGGGGTTTCCTCAAGCTGGGAAGGGGTTGATTTTTATTTGTGATTAGACGACATTGTATGAACTGCAAATCAGCAGAGGGTGGAAGCCAATCCTTGTGTGACTACCTGGCAAAGCTTTCACTGCAATCCCAGGAGTGGGGTGAGTTAGCAAACCTCTGATCTCATCAGCGTGGGGTTCAACTCGAGAGACAAGATGGCAATTTTTAAGAGTATTTTGAAGGATGAAAGGCAATATCTTACCCTAAAAGTTAAGTCAGTGGCTCATGTCACCTAGGACAAGAGAGAAGAAACCAAATGTAGTTGTTCTTTAAGGCTTTAACATGCTTATTTTCCCAGAGTACCTTATGTTTTTCCTTCATGTTCTCCACTTTATCCCCCCCCCGTGCCTGATATCCCCAAGTATCAGGCACATGTTACTTAATAAACGTTTGTTGAGTGAATAAATGACTGTGCAAACCTCTCAAATCTATCTTCAGTCTGCACCCTAAATTCACTTTCTCCATTGCTCATAGGTTATTATGCAAAAAATATGCAAATACTTTAATAATAAATTGTAATGTTTTCTCTATTGAACACAGATCTTTTGTTTTCCTATGTATATTTTAAAACTAATATTATTTTTATTAAGGTAAAACATCTCATAGTGTTCAAAAAAAGGGTGTTCAAATTCTTAAAAACTAGCACAGATTTCCTCTTAAGTCCCAGTTTCAATCCCGACAGGAAAACATTTGACTCTTTTAGTGGATTTTTATTGTAATACTTACATGTGTATTTCTAAATGGTTTGCTTATCCTACTATTTCTTTATTTAGCAATTTCACACATTGTTTATTGACTATGTTATAATAGTTGAGAATTTAATTGTCTTGCACATACATATACCGTCTTTCCCTATGCCCACCCTCCATATGCAGTTATGTTGTAGTTTATGGTTACTCTCTTGTCAGTGTTACCATTGTTCTGATTATATTCACATTTGAACGAAGTGCTATATTATTATTGTTTCTTTTCTCATAACCTTTTGTTTTTCCTGGAGTTATTAATATCATTTTTTCAATTTGTTTAGTATACTTTGTACCTACTGTAAATTTTTCATAAATGCTCCCAAATGATCTTTCAAACTGAAACAATCAGAATAGTCTAACTGCGGGACTTCTCTGGTTGTCCAGTGGTTAAGACCCCATGCTTCCACTGCAGGGGGCATGGTTTCACCCATGGTCTGGGAACTAAGATCCCACATGCCGCGCAGCACAGCCAAAAAGAAAAAAAAAAGAATAGTCTAACTGCTTTAACAAACAACTCCTAAAAATCTCAGTGGCTTATCTCAGTGTAAGTTTATTTCTTGCTCGTATCACAGCCCAACGTGTGGCAGTTAGGGTTTCTATGCCACAAAATCATTCAGAGCCACAAATATCTTTCATCTCAGAACTTTAATGTCTTCTAGTGCCTCAGAGGTCTTCACTTAGTCTTTGTGTCTGGATGCTAATAAGGAAAGAAGGAAAGCATGGAGGATGTCATAGGTCATTTTATGGGAATGGCCTGGAAGTGGTGTATGTCACTGCTGTGCACACACCATTGGTTGGAACTCAGTTACATGCCTTCTTGCTGTCAAAGGGCTAAGTATTGAAATCCAGTGGGGTGCACAGGAAAAAGAGAATGTGGAATCGGATGAGCACTTCCAGTCTCCACTACACGGACGTTATCAAAGATTTTTCAAATGTACATGTACATTAAGTAATTATTTTCTTTTTCTTTTTTTTTTTTCTGGAGACTTTCCCTCTGCAATCCAGCCTTCTGCTTCTCTCTAGTCCTGTTGTTCTGGAGAATTCACTTCACTGTCTCCTGTGTTGGACCTTCATTTCCTGGGTTCCATCTCTTCCTCTTTCTTGATTTATAAGTTGGTTGGGGGACATTTCCTTAGAAACAGTAAAGGAAATACATTTTTGAATCCTTATATGTCTAAAAATATCTTTAATCACACTTGGTTGACATTTTGTATGGGTACACAATTCTCATTTCAAAATAATTTCATTTATAAATCATGAAGGCATTTAAAGAATCTTCTGGATGCATTGCTCTTTTTTTTTGGTTTATTTTTTAATTTATTTTTATTTTTGCCACTGTCACCTTTTTTTTTATTATTGGAGTATAGTTGCTTTACAATAGTGTGTTAGTTTATACTGTACAGCAAAGTGAATCAGCTATACGTATACATATATCCCCTCTTTTCCGGATTTCCTTCCCATTTAGGTCACCACAGAGCACTGAGTAGAGTTCCCTGTGCTATACAGTAGGTTCTCATTAGTTATCTATTGTATACATAGCATCAAGATATGCAATGAAATTTTTCTTCTTTTCCTTTGTATGTGATCTGCTTTATGTTCCTGGAAGATGTCTTTTGCTCTTCTCCTTATTCCTGGGCTTCTATTATTTCAGAATGATATGTCTTGGTGTGTTTAATTATTTAACTAAAAAATGTATTTTCCTGGACATTTCATCTTATAACCCATCTTTCAAATTTGTAAAATTTTTAGTATATTTTCAATTTCGAGAGGTTTTTGTGTTTTTTTTTAAGCATTGGAAATTGAGCAAGTCCGTGCATAACAGATTTGGGGAGTACCTAATGGCAAAGGGAGCTATTTCCAGTTCATTTTGTGGTCCAGAGTTTTAGCCAACATTTTTTTTTTTAATTTTATTTATTTATTTATTTATTTATTTATTTATTTATTTATTTATTTATTTATTTATTTATTTATTTATTTATTTATTTATTTATTTATTTATTTATTTATTTATTTATTTATTTATTTATTTATGGCTGTGTTGGGTCTTCGTTTCTGTGCGAGGGCTTTCTCTAGTTGCGGCAAGCCGGGGGTCACTCTTCATCGCGGTGCCCGGGCCTCTCAGTATCGCGGCCTCTCTTGTTGCGGAGCACAGGCTCCAGACGCGCAGGCTCAGTAGCTGTGGCTCACGGGCCTACTCGCTCCGTGGCATGTGGGATCTTCCCAGCCCAGGGCTCGAACCCGTGTCCGCCGCATTGGCAGGCAGACTCTCAAGCACTGCGCCACCAGGGAAGCCCTTTTTTACTGTCTTGAAGGTACATTTCTTTTTAATTCATTTTCTATAGGAGCAGAGTAAAAATGCATGTGTTCAGTTCATCTTGCTAAACCACAATTTACTCTAGTTTACTTTCTCCAGAAAATAAACCTCCAGTCTCCTGGAGGCTGGGTTGAGCAGATGGAGGGACTTATGGTTGGTTGATTGCACGACAGTGGGGAAGGGAACATTGGGTCCAAGCATCCTGAATACAGACGTCTAACCAAACCCCTGTGTTCACCCCACCAGCTGGCCTCCTTCTCTGGTGGTATTTCCGCCTCCTAGGCGTAAGCCTCCCAGGTTACACAGGGAATTAATGCTTCTCATCCATCAGCCCTCCTACAGGCATGCAGTGTCCAACTCATCCTCTTCCAGATCAGTTACCCAGCCTCCATCTGACTTAGGTTTTTCCAAATCATCCAATGCAGTTTATTTTGTCTCTTGATTTCTCCTCTCCCTTTTATTTGTCTTTATGGTTTCATAACATATAAAAATGTATTTATTCTTGTGTCAGAGGAGTTTGGGGAAGGGGAGATGAAACACATGTGATCAATTTACCATTTTTAACTAGAAGTCACCCATGTACATTTATATATCCGTTTACCTCAGTGCTGTGTTTATTCAGTGATAAAACTATTGACAGAAATTACGTCTGATTTGTGCTATGTAAACTCCAGGTGCAGAAAGACATTTACTTTTTATTACAACACAGGATGCTGTCACCTTGTTTTCATGGTTTTCCAGGGTCTTTTATTCTGCTCTATCTCTGGTCAAAGTGGCCAAGAATCATTTTGCTCATATTCTCCCACTGCCGTCTCCTCCTTGGAACCCTCTGCCCACAGGGAAGGAAAAGTTCCACCCTCTCCAGCAGCTGAATAACATCACCATGTAACACCCGTACCTCTGAGCCTTGGAACCAGAAACAGGATTTCTGTGGCAGGTGACTCCAGGAGAGTTGTCCCTGCAGGAGTTAACCTTACGAGGCAGCTGACACACTTACTTATCCGGGGAAGGGAAGGGTGACAAAGAGAGCAGACGATAAACGTGTGTGTTAGACTTTATCCCAACAGGAACTTTGTCCATAAACAGAAGGGAGGCAGCACGGTGTCCTGACCACTGTGAGCTCTGCCTTCCAGACCAGCAGACCTGCGTTCTACATTCATGGACCTTTGTGATTCTCGGCACATTGCTGGGACTTCCTCAACCTCACTTTCTTCATTCTTAAAAATGGGGACAATAAAAAATAATAGACGCCTTGCCCCTTTCAAAGCAATATTGTGAAAATCAAATGAGATGATCTATGGACAATGGCATTATAAAAGCTGTGGAGTATGGGAAATAATAGCTACTAGGATTAATGTAAGTGAACACATAAACTAGGTGAAGAATACACATTACCATTTTATATCGTGTACAGAGAATCATTTTAAATTAATGTGCTATAAAAAGAGGAATAGGGCTTCCCTGGTGGCGCAGTGGTTGAGAGTCTGCCTGCTGGTGCGGGGGACACGGGTTCGGGCCCTGGTCTGGGAGGATCCCACATCCCGCGGAGCAACTGGGCCCGTGAGCCACAACTGCTGAGCCTGCGCGTCTGGAGCCTGTGCTCCGCAACAAGAGAGGCCGCGATAGTGAGAGGCCTGCGCACCGCGATGAAGAGTGGCCCCCGCTCACCGCAACTGGAGAAAGCCCTCGCACAGAAACGAAGACCCAACACAGCCAAAAATAAATAAATAAATAAATAAAGATTTGGAAGAGGAAGGAAGAAAAAAAAAAAGAGGAATAAAGTCAAAGTTGTTTATGTATTTCTTTTATCTCTCTCAGGCCCCATAGATACACACAGCAATAAAAAATATTGCGGATGGTGCAAAATAGATTTACTATAAATGTATATTCCCAGCATATGTATTTTGAAAATCTACAACCCAAACCTCCAGTAATTTTTCACAGTAGATCAGAATAATTTTTATGAATCGGACCTTACTTTGGAGGAATGGAGTAGATAAGTGCTACCAAAATAATAAGTATAGCCAACATATATACTTTACTGTGCCAGGTGCTGTTCTATGCACTTTGCTGATATGAACTCATTTACTCACAATAACCCTATGAAGAAAGACATATTATTATCCCCATTTTCAAGATAAGAACATTGAGGCACAGAAAATAGAACTTCTCCCATATTTTCCTAGTAGAATAGACAGATTCCTGTGAAACCAAATGTTTTCTCCAACACTCCTCTTCTCCACTGCTTTGCTATTGTTTGTTTATTTGCATTTGGTTTTGGTTTTAGGTTCTTTCTTTTCACACCCCTCCCACAGCACTTCTCCAGGAGATGGTCCATAGCTGATGTCAGTGCCTCTCAGATTGTCTCTAAGGCACCTTGTCAGAACTGGGTCAAACAATTAACATTTTAGCAGTCACTTCATCGTTTACCAACATGAATGCAAGCAACATATTTGGAACTTTTTGATTTTCTTCACAGTGGAAAAAATCAGTTGCTATTATATGCCTTCAACCTTGGATTCTTACTGTTACCATCAGTCTGTACATCAGGGATGTCAGAGTCTGTCTGAAATGTGACCTCAAGAGAACCAGCCAGGACCTTGATTGTGGACAGATGAATCCAAAGTGTCTAGAACAGGGTCGGCCACATAGTAGGTACTTAATAAAGATTTGTTCAGTGAATGTATGTGCTCCTGATTTCTTCTGATCTCATAGACATGACCCCTATTTACTAACCTTCGTACCTCTGAAATGACTTTAGGAGGCAAAGATTAGGGCGGTGCATACTGATTAATGTATTCATATTAACAGATCCTAACTTTTAAAACACGGGTTTCCTTCTAAGCCCTTTTACTTCCGGAAGCCTTTGTTTGCTTTCCACTAGCAGTTCCTTGCTTTCTCTCTAGTTAATGAGACATCTCCCGGGAGGAGAGAAATGCAATGCATTGGAAGCAGTTCTCCCAGTGCCCAGGGCTCTATGAAAAAGAGAAATCAAAGAAAACACGCAAAAATAAAGGACTAAAAATGAGCTGCCTGCTAGGGCTTGGAGCCCTGCAGTGAAGAGAAGTGAACCAGAAGCCGAGCGCCTTTGAGTCACCACCAAGATTAGCCTGAGGTGCGCTCCGCACGTCCGCGTTAGGACCGGGAGACACGCCTTCTTCTCACACAAACCTTCCAGATCCCTGGTCTCCGCGGACTCAGGGGTGGTGCTACAAGTCCTGCCACTTGCAGTCGTGACTGGCAGGGGCTGGGAACCGGCCGGTGTTGGACCGATCCAGCGCCACAGGTTGGAAAAATAGGAGCTGTCCCCAGGACTGTCGCCCTGGAAGGCAGATCTCGGGTCGTTGCTGGTGTCGGACCCCAGGAGTCCAAAGGCTTGGGAAAGGGGCAGGAAACCTCTGAAACCTGACACCTCTTGCCGCCGAGGAAACTTCGCAGGCTGGTGAGTTTGGGGAAGCCGGGCTGTTATTGCTGGAATGTGTTCCCACCAATTCGGGGTTTGCTGGGCGGCTCGCCTGCGGAAAGGGAGTGAGACAGGGATGAGGAGCCGCGGGCTCGCGGCGAGGCAGCCGGGTCTGGAGCGTGGTTTTGGGTGTGAGCGCAGTAGGCGGGCGGCTTCCACCGAGATCCAGGTGCAGACATGACGGGTACGCGGACGTCATCAAAAAACTAGCTGGTTGTCTTTCTTTACTTTGGCCCTTGCCTATCCAACAGCTGGTTCGGATTACAGAAGAACCTAGCACAGCAATGTCAATTTCCTTCCATCTGTATCTCCAAAAAACCCCAAAAACAAACAAACAAAAAAACAAAAACAATTCATCATCATAATGTGTTTAGAGTTTCATTGAAGGAGAAGTCATTTCGTGAGGCAAGCCAGGCAAGCGATAGGACATTTCTATGTCCGTCCGTAGGTGAAATAGCCTCAGAGAGAGACATCAAGAGTAATGTCTGCCTGCCAATTTTTTTTTTTTTTCCCCGTGTTCCTTCTGAATTGTGATCCGGGTGTTGCAGTCCTAGAGGGTGTGTACATGTGTGTTTGTTCAACTGGTCACAATAAATTAGCTTCCAAGAGTTTTCCACTCAATACATTATCTCATTATCTGAAAACTACTAAAGCAGGTGAAATGTCCCTAAACAAAAGCTAGAGGCTGTGTTCCTAGGAAAAGGCTGAGTTTGGTCAAAGTCATCACGCTTGTAATATGGGTACTGCTTTTTATTTCAAGACCTAAAATGAAGAGTATATAAGATTCCGGTTGTGTATATGGCACATTACTAAATTAAGCCCAAGTTAATAACATGTGGTTTCAGAGTTCTTAGCAACAAAATTATTATTGAACGTAATAATAGCTATGAATTTTGATTTAGTCTGTTTCAAAGAAAAATGTGTACTGTTCTTAAAATTGAGTTACATTCACGGTAATAGTATAAATATATCTTTTTTATATGCATGGGTATAGAGTTCTAAACTTGGAAAGTTAACAGAAAAGTTAACTTCAGCATTATAGCCTCAGGAATTTAAGTTTATTGAATTTTTAAGCTACTATGAAGTCCAAATTGTAGTATGAAGTGAGAGCCATACTTGCCTTGTGCTGTTCCCCCTAAATACTTAATTTTCACAGTTTCCTATCATAATCCTCTACCCAGAGGGAATCAGTCCTTCTTGAAGGCAAGAAGGGATTCTCAGGAATGACCAAAACAAGGTAATCTTGGCAGATAGTTTAATATTAATAAGCCTTTTCTGCTTAAGAACCGACAATGGCCTCCCATAAAATGTTACCATCTTTGCTTTAGAAAGGAGAACAAAACATTGCAGATGAAACTGGATGGGCCTGTTCTCAAAGATGCCAAGAAGGAATAAAGGGAATCTGTCAAATGTAAGCAAACCACAACTCCCTCCTAGGCCGTTTCTGGAACAGGACTCTTTGACGACCTTACAGGGAGGGTAACCCTAATATAATTGATTTGCTCAGCTCCTTGGTGCACCATCTTATACTAAAATTATCTACTGGTTTCTGAATTGCTTTTCATTTATTTAGCTGTAATTCTGGAAAGGTGGAAGTCATCCAAAGCCCCAGGTGGTTCAGAACAGAAATCTGCTCTTTTCCCACCCTCAGCCTGGGACATTTCTGGTTAGTTTTTTTTTGGTCTTTCAGGTCAGGAGAGCATGAAACATAGACCAACTATTCACATAAAGCTCAGCTCGTAATTAATCCAGTTGCCTGAGCTGATTCATCGAGGTAGGTTAACCAACAGTTCAGCTCTTAAGCAAGTTTTTG
This sequence comes from Balaenoptera borealis, assembly GCF_965194805.1. NCBI lineage: Eukaryota > Metazoa > Chordata > Mammalia > Artiodactyla > Balaenopteridae > Balaenoptera > Balaenoptera borealis. Next base: position 19,376,796 of record NC_138875.1, on the reverse strand, counting down.
CAGTGTTGAGAGACAGGAAAACAATTACAGTAAAAACAGGACAAACCAGGGGTTTCCCGTGAAGGGTATGCCACTTTCTGGAGCTGGCGGCTAAAAGGGAACGATTTTTCACTCATTATTAGATGTAGTATGGAGCTGTTATTTATTATATAGTAGTAGGAAGTAGCAACACCACAAAGCATAATAAAAACCTATTGTAAACCCCATAAGTGGAGTTCAGAGTATTACTTAATTTGTTTCACACCGTTTGCATTATTCATATTCTTTAAATATTAACCTTCTCTCATAGGCCCTCCTTAAATGAAGGAAACTTGTCTGGATTATCAGTAATGAGAATAAAATGCTGTTTAACACATAGCCAAAAAATCTTCAATAAGTTGTATTTTCTAACTAAACAACTGCTGAATGCAGTGAGGAAAAGAACTTAAGTTTCTTGTTCATTTATTCAACAAATATTTATTAATAGTGTCAAGCCCTATTCTGGGCTGTGTGTGGACAGAGGTGGACCAAATGGACCAAAATGCCTGACCCCAGAGAGCTTACCTTTTACTTTAGAGAATAAACGAGATGAGCAAGTTGGATCCATGCTACATCAGAGATAAGCGCTAAGGAGAGAATATAAAGCAGAGGAAGCACACAGAAAGTGGCAGCGGCATGGCCCAGGGAGTGTTGAAATTTTAGATCAGGTGCCCAGGGAAAGTCTCACTGAGAAGGTGACATTTGAAGGTTGCTCTGAAGGAAGCCAGGCAGTGTACCTTGTGGTTACGGGGAGGAAGAGCTGTCTAGACTGAAGGAACAACAAGCAGAGGTTTGCCTGGCATCTTCCAGGAGCAGCAAAGAAGCCTGTCTGTATGTCTGGGGGTGGGGCGATAATGGGGCAGGTCACAGAAGGCTTTTGAAAGTGAACATGTTGGCTTTTGATTTTTATTCGGAGTGAAAGAAGAAGACTATCATTTAGATATTGTCTATTGAAAAGAAGAGTTTAGAGAGTAGAAAGCAGGGGCTGGAGAGGGGCACAAGGTGAGGCTGGAGAGAAGTGGGAAGTCATTGCAAAGGCTCGATAAGATCTGAGAAGACTAAGAAGTCCACTCCATGACTTATTCATTGTAGAGATGGTTTGTACCGAGAAGAGGAACTAAGTGACCTTCAACCCCTCTTCCAAAACTGTGATCCTACAAACACAAGAAAGGGCACAATTTGTTTAGTATTTGATAGATATTCTAGATCACAAATTAAGAGATAATAGTGAAAGTTTAGTTAATACAGTTGTAAAAAATAATATCAAAGTAAAGTAAGTTGTAGCTGCCATACAAACCAAATGGCTAATATCCAGAAATGCAGGAACAACATTTTTTTAGTAGGTAAAAAGGACATCAAGACTCACTCACATAATCTGGGAGAAATTATAGAGAAGGCAGATATAGATATCAAAAATTGGTGGGATTTAAATCAAACCTTTAAGAAGCCCATCATTAATCAAATTCTACTAGTGCTGAGTAGTATAGCTATGGGTATGGCATTCAGCCTCCTTAAGGCATGATTTTCTCCTGTGTAAAATAAAGGCAATAGATTGATTATTTTAATATCCCTGTTGTCTAGCTCTAGACCTGGGTAACCTACAACTCTTACTTCATATTTAGTTCCTTACCTTCCTTTTTTTCCTTGTTTCTTTCCTCTCTTTCATTTATGTACCTATTACCCATTTAGTTAGTTAGATAGATAGATATTCAGAGTTATAGATGTTTTTATGTGTGTGAGTATCAATATTCATAGATATAGAGGTATATATGTGTAAGTATATACACACACATACACAGAGAAAAAGAGAAATACATAAACTCTATAAAAGAGGAAAAATTTCATTTTAAGAGGCTTAGGAAAAAAATACAAGATTTTATTTTAGTTTTCTTTCTGTAGCCCATAAATTTATTTTCAATTATAGTGAACTTGGGGTCAACCCAATGTGTTTTCTTGTTGCTCTCTTCTTAACTTTCTCAGAAAAATGAAACTGTGTGTTAAGTCTGACCTGAGGGATACACCAGAACAAAAATAATTAGAAAAAGCAGAATGGGTTTGTATGATATTTGTCCAATCTAACTTAGGCAAGGTCCTCAGAGCCTGAGAAGTTCTTTAAAAGAGTTACTCAGTTCTCATGGACTATTATTCAAAATATACTGTTTTCATAAACAAAATGTACTGTTGATAAGTGTTTCTGGATATGTAAAAATGTTAAAAAATATAGAACGAAAGTAGAGTTTTCAAAGAGGGAACAAAAAACAAAGCATCTCTTAGAGCTTAAAAAAAGTAGAAACCTTTTCCAAGATCAAGAGCTGCCTTATATTGACCCAAGGCACCTCCTTGGACTGACTTAGGCTTTGGATTTTCCAAAATTTTCTTCCAAATGCTGGGAAGCACAGGAGCAATGCACCTCATTTGCTAATTTCTTAATTTCTTGTGTGAACTAAAGATGAATACCACAAGTAAATATGTGGAAACTATTACTCCCAGTCTCTGCCCCTATCCCTCCCCGATTCAACCTTTGATCTTAATCATTCCAAGGTTGGCAATGCCAGTTATCAAAGGCTGCTTCTGAGGGTTTGGAAGTGAAAGCTTCTATTAGAAACAATAGAGAAAACAAACACTGCAAAACATATCTTAGGAAAAAGTCACTTTAGTGAAAATATCCTGGTATTAATAACTGAGGGGTAAAAACATACTGAAACAGGTTTAAATAAATAGGACATGATATGACAAAGATCTATTCTTTAATCTTTTTTTTTTTTTTTTTTAACTGTAATTTAAATTTATTTATTTATTTATATTTCTTTTTGGCTGTGTTGGGTCTTCGTTTCTGTGCGAGGGCTCTCTCCAGTTGTGGCAAGCGGGGGCCACTCTTCACCGCGGTGCGCGGGCCTCTCACCGTCGCGGCCTCTCCCGTTGCGGAGCACAGGCTCCAGACGCGCAGGCTCAGTAGTTGTGGCTCACGGGCCTAGCCGCTGCGCGGCATGTGGGATCTTCCCGGACCGGGGCACAAACCCGTGTCCCCTGCATTGGCAGGCGGACTCCCAACCACTGCGCCACCAGGGAAGCCCAATTCTTTAATCTTAAGTTAGAAATGGGTTGCTAAGAAGATGTGGTATATAATATAAAATATATATATTATAAATGTATATATATATATATATATATATATATATATATATACACACACACACATACAATGGAATGCTACTCAGCCATAAAAAAGAATGAAATTTTGCCATTTGCAGCAACATGGATGGACTTGGAGGGCATTACGCTAAGTGAACTAAGTCAGAAAAAGGTAAATACTGTATGGTATCACTTATACATGGAATCTAAAAAGTACAACAAACTAGTGAATATAACAAAAAGAAGCAGACTCACAGATATAGAGAACAAACTAGTGATTACCAGTGGGGGGGGAGAGGCAAGGTAGGGTGGGGCAGTGGAAGGTACAAACTATTAGGTGTAAGACAGGCTCAAGGATGTATTGCATAATACGGGGAGTATAGCCAATATTTTGTAATAACTGTAAATGGAAAGTAATCTTTAAAAATTGTATAAAAATTTAAAAATTAAAAAAAAAAAAAGAAACAGGATGCTAGTTGATGAAGACTACATGGTAGCAATAAAGTGTAATGAACAACTTTGGGTTTGCTTTTTTCTCAGGACCACACTAGGCCATCATCAGGGTCTAGTCATTTTGAAATTGACCTATTTAATTTCCCCAAATCCCCCTTGTTAGGTGATAATTTTGCACTTAGCTACTAGAAAACCCAAGGAAACAAAAGAGGAATGTATAACTCATTAGTAGACTCCTGGATCTCTTCTTTATTTATTTATTTTGGGGGACATTTTTTTTTCAATTTTTATTAAAATATAGTTGATTTACAAAGTGCTGTTAGTTTCAGGTGTACAGCAAAGTGATATATATATATATATATATTTATATACAGATAGATAGATATTCTTTCTTAGATTCTTTTCCATTATAGGTTATTACAAGATATTGAGTATACCTGCCTGTGCTATACAGTAGGTCCTTGTTGGTTATATATATAGTAGTGTGTATTTTTTTTAAATTTAATTTAATTTATTTTTTTATACAGCAGGTTCTTATTAGTCATCAATTTTATACACATCAGTGTATACATGTCAATCCCAATCTCCCAATTCATCACATCACCACCCCCACCCGCCACTGCATTCCCCCCTTGGTGTCCATACATTTGTTCTCTACATCTGTGTCTCAATTTCTGCCCTGCAAACCGGTTCATCTGTACCATTTTTCTAGTTTCCACATATATGCGTTAATATGCGATATTTGTTTTTCTCTTTCTGACTTACTTCACTCTGTATGACATTCTCTAGATTCATCCATGTCTCTACAAATGACCCAATTTCGTTCCTTTTTATGGCTGAGTAATATTCCATTGTATATATGTACCACTTTTTCTTTATCCATTCGTCTGTCGGTGGGTATTTAGGTTGCTTCCATAACCGGGCTATTGTAAATAGTGCTGCATTGAATATTGGGGTGCATGTGTCTTTTTGAATTATGGTTTTCTCTGGGTATATGCCCAGTAGTGGGATTGCTGGGTCATATGGTAATTCTATTTTTAGTTTTCTAAGGAACTTCCATACTGTTCTCCATAGTGGCTGTATCAATTTACATTCCCACCAACAAGGCAAGAGGGTTCCCTTTTCTCCACACCCTCTCCAGCATTTGTTGTTTGTGGATTTTCTGATGATGCCCATTTTAACTGGTGTGAGGTGATACCTCATTGTAGTTTTGATTTGCATTTCTCTAATAATTAGTGATGTTGAGCAGCTTTTCATGTGCTTCTTGGCCATCTGTATATCCTCTTTGGAGAAATGTCTATTTAGGTCTTCTGCCCATTGTTGGATTGGGTTGTTTGTTTTTTTAATATTGAGCTGCATGAACTGTTTATATATTTTGGAGATTAATCCTTTGTCCGTTGATTCGTTTGCAAATATTTTCTCCCATTCTGAGGATTGTCTTTTTTTCTTGTTTGTAGTTTCCCTTGTTTTTCAAAAGCTTTTAAGTTTCATTAGGTCCCATTTGTTTATTTTGTTTTTATTTCCATTACTCTAGGAGGTGGGTCAAAAAAGATCTTGCTGTGATTTACGTCTAAGAGTGTTCTTCCTGTGTTTTCCTCTAAGAGTTTCATGGTTTCTGGTCTTACATTTAGGTCTCTAATCCATTTTGAGTTTATTTTTGTGTATGGTGTTAGGGAGTGTTCTAATTTCATTCTTTTACATGTAGCTGTCCAGTTTTCCCAGCACCACTTATTGAAGAGACTGTCTTTTCTCAATTGATAACCTTGCCTCCTTTGTCATGGATTAGTTGACCAGAGGTGCGTGGGTTTATCTCTGGGCTTTCTATCCTGTTCCATTGATCTAAATTTCTGTTTTTGTGCCAGTACCATATTGTCTTGATTACTTTAGCTTTGTAGTATAGTCTGAAGTCAGGGAGTCTGATTCCTCCAGCTCCGTTTTTTTCCCTCAGGACTGCTTTGGCTATTCGGGGTCTTTTGTGTCTCCATACAGATTTTAAGATTTTTTGTTCTAGTTCTGTAAAAAATGCCACTGGTAGTTTGATAGGGATTGCATTGAATCTATAGATTGCTTTGGGTAGTAGAGTCATTTTCACAATATTGATTCTTCCAATCCAAGAACATGGTATATCTCTCCATCTGTTGGTACCATCTTTAATTTCTTTCAACAGTGTCTTATAGTTTTCTGCATACAGGTCTTTTGTCTCCCTAGGTAGGTTAATTCCTAGATATTTTATTCTTTTTGTTGCAATGGTAAATGAGAGTGTTTCCTTAATTTCTCTATCAGATTTTTCATCATTAGTGTATAGGAATGCAAGAGATTTCTGTGTATTAATTTTGTATCCTGCAAATTTACCAAATTCATTGATTAACTCTAGTAGTTTTCTGCTGGCATCTTTAGGGTTCTCTATGTATAGTATCATGTCATCTGCAAACAGTGACAGTTTTACTTCTTCTTTTCCAATTTGTACTCCTTTTATTTCTTTTTCTTCTCTGATTGCCGTGGCTAGGACTTCCAAAACTATTTTGAATAATAGTGGCAAGAGTGGACATTCTTGCCTTCTTCCTGATCTTAGAGGAAATGCTTTCAGTTTTTCACCATTGAGAATGATGTTTGCTGTGGGTTTGTCATATATGGCCTTTATTATGTTGAGGTAAGTTCACTCTATGCCCACTTTCTGGAGAGTTTTTATCATAAATGGGTTTTAAATTTTTTCAAAAGCTTTTTCTGCATCTATTGAGATGATCATATGGTTTTTATTCTTCAATTTGTTAATATGGTGTATCACATTGATTGATTTGTGTATATTGAAGAATCCTTGCATCCCTGGGGTAAATCCCACTTGGTCATGGTGTATGATCCTTTTAATGTGTTGTTGGATTCTGTTTGCTAGTATTTTGTTGAGGATTTTTGCATCTATATTCATCAATGATATTGGTCTGTAATTTTCTTTTTTTGTAGTATCTTTGTCTGGTTTTGATATCACAGTGATGCTGTCCTCATAGAATGAGTTTGAGAGTGTTCCTTCCTCTGCAATTTTTTGGAAGAATTTGAGAAGGATGGGTGTTAGCTCTTCTCTAAATGTTTGATAGAATTCACCTGTGAAGCCATCGGGTCCTGGACTTTTGTTTGTTGGGAGATTTTTAATCACGGTTTCAATTTCATTACTTGTGATTGGTCTGTTCATATTTTCTATTTCTTCCTGGGTCAGTCTTGGAAGGTTATACCTTTCTAAGAATTTGTCCATTACTTCCAGGTTGTCCATTTTATTGGCATAGAGTTGTTTGTAGTAGTCTCTTAGAATGCTTTGTATTTCTGCGGTGTCTGTTGTAACTTCTTTTCCATTTCTAACTTTATTGATTTGAGTCCTCTTCCTCTTTTTCTTGATGAGTCTGGCTAATGGTTTATCAATTTTGTTTATCTTCTCAAAGAAGAAGCTTTAGGTTTTATTGATCTTTGCTATTGTTTTCTTTGTTTCTATTTATTTATTTCTGCTCTGATCTTTATGATTTCTTTCCTTCTGCAAACTTTGGGTTTTGTTTGTTCTTTCTCTAGTTCCTTTATGCATAAGGTTAGATTGTTTATTTGAGATTTTTCTTGTTTCTTGAGGTAGGCTTGTATAGCTATAAACTTCCCTCTTAGAACTGCTTTTGCCACATCCCATAGGTTTTGGATTGTCGTGTTTTCATTGTCATTTGTCTCTAGGTATTTTTTGATTTCTTCTTTGATTTTTTTTTAATTAATGCCTTATTTATTTATTTATTTATTTATTTATTTATTTATTTATTTATTTATGGCTGTGCTGGGTCTTCGTTTCTGTGTGAGGGCCTTCTCCAGCTGCGGCAAGCTGGGGCCACTCTTCATCGCGGTGCGCGGGCCTCTCACTATCGCGGCCTCTCTTGTTGCAGAGCACAGGCTTCAGACGCGGAGGCTCAGCAATTGTGGCTCACGGGCCTAGTCACTCCGTGGCATGTGGGATCCTCCCAGACCAGGGCTCGAACCCGTGTCCCCTGCATTGGCAGGCAGACTCTCAACCACTGCGCCACCAGGGAAGCCCTCTTTTTTGATTTCTTCAGTGATCTCTTGGTTAATTATTAACGTATTGTTTAGCCTCCGTGTGTTTCTTTTTTTTACGTTTTTTTTTTTTTCCCTGTAATTGATTTCTAATCTCATAGCGTTGTGGTCAGAAAAGATACTTGATATGATTTCAGTTTTCTTAAATTTACTGAGGCTTGATTTGTGAGCCAAGATGTGATCTATCCTGGAGAATGTTCCGTGCACACTTGAGAAGAAAGTGTAATCTGCTGTTTTTGGATGGAATATCCTATAAATATCAGTTAAATCTATCTGGTCTATTGTGTCATTTAAGGCTTGTGTTTCCATATTAATTTTCAGTTTGGATGATCTGTCCATTGGTGTAAGTGAGGTGTTAAAATCCCCCACTATTATTGTGTTACTGTCGATTTCCTGTTTTATAGCTGTTAGCAGTTGCCTTATGTATTGAGGTGTTCCTATATCGGGTGCATATATATTTACTATTGTTATATCTTCTTCTTGGATTGATCCCTTGATCATTATGTAGTGTCGTTCCTTGTCTCTTGTAACATTCTTTATTTTAAAGTCTGTTTTATCTGATATGAGTATTGCTACTCCAGCTTTCTTTTGATTTCCATTTGCATGGAATATCTTTTTCCATCCCCTCACTTTCCATCTGAATGTGTCCCTAGGTCTGAAGTAGGTCTCTTGTAGACAGCATATAGATGGGTCTTGTGTGTCTTTTGGTTGGAGTTTTAATCCATTCACGTTTAAAGTAATTATCGATATGCATGCTCCTATTACCATTTTCTTAATTGTTTTGGGTTTGTTTTTGTAGGTCCTTTTCTTCTCTAGTGTTTCCCACTTAGAGAAGTTCCTTTAGCATTTGTTGTAAAGCTGTTTTGGTGGTGCTGAATTTTCTTAGCTTTTGCTTGTCTGTAAAGCTTTTGATTTCTCCATCGAATCTGAATGAGATCCTTGCCGGGTAGAGTAATCTTGGTTGTAGGTTCTTCCCTTTCATCACTTTAAGTATACCATGCCACTCCCTTCTGGCTTGTAGAGTTTCTGCTGAGAAATCAGCTGTTAACCTTATGGGAGTTCCCTTGTATGTTATTTGTCATTTTTCCCTTACTGCTTTCAATAATTTTTCTTTGTCTTTAATTTTTGCCACTTTGATTACTATGTATCTCGGTGTGTTTCTCCTTGGGTTTATCCTGTATGGGACTCTCTGCACTTCCTGGCCTTGGGTGGCTATTTCCTTTCCCATGTTAGGGAAGTTTTTGACTATAATCTCTTCAAATATTTTCTCGGGTCCTTTCTCTCTGTCTTGTCCTTCTGGGACCCCTATAATGCGAATGTTGTTGTGTTTAATGTTGTCCCAGAGGTCTCTTAGGCTGTCTTCATTTGTTTTCATTCTTTTTTCTTTTTTCTGTTCCGCAGCAGTGAATTCCACCATTCTGTCTTCCAGGTCACTTATCCGTTCTTCTGCCTCAGTTATTCTGCTATTGATTCCTTCTAGTGTATTTTTCATTTCATTTATTGTGTTGTTCTTCTCTGTTTGTTTGTTCTTTAATTCTTCTAGATCCTTGTTAAACATTTCTTGCATCTCCTCGATCTTTGCTTCCATTCTTTACTCGAGGTCCAGGATCATGTTCACTATCATTATCCTGAATTCTTTTTCTGCAAGGTTTCCTATCTCCACTTCATTTAGTTGTTTTTCTGGGGTTTTATCTTGTTCCTTCATCTGGTGTATAGCCCCCTGCCTTTTCGTCTTATCTGTCTTTCTGTGAATGTGGTTTTTGTTCCACAGGCTGCAGGATTGTAGTTTTTCTTGCTTCTGCTCTCTGTCCTCTGGTGGATGAGACTATCCTGGATAGCTTCTCGATTGAGGTGCCCTCTCCCCCAACCAGGAGTTTGCACATTTGGTGAGAAGTCATTCTGTTTAAGATCACAAAGAGTATACTTAGATAAAGGTGAGAGTGAGGTGAGAAATGGAACGTAGGGACACATGTCCCACATGTGTTTTGTCCTCTAACTGGGGTAGTTGCACCAACTGTGGGCTTGCTTTGCTCTGCAGACTTGAAGGAAGCCTGGCATGCATCTGTTTCCGGCGCAAGTTGGGGAGGAGGTCTTTGAGTTGTATGGTGTGGTTTTCTCTGTAAAACAACTATATGACAATAACTGAGTTGCTATGAAGATGAATTTCCTTTGAATTGTAATGTTCTTCTTTCTGGTTCCCAACAGCTTTGCTAATCAAATGTGGTTTTCATGGTTCTGACTCATTACGGTTTTCACTCTTTCAAAGTATACTTTGACTTTTTAAGTCAACTGAAGTGTGAGGCCCAGGGAACCGGAAACTCATTTCCTATCCTTTAGTTCTTGGAAGGTGTTGGATTAGGGTGATTTTCGTGAAAAAAAAAACCTGAGGTATGGTGCGGTTTTTCTAGAGTAGTAATGTTGATTCTTAAAATCAGTATAGTAAAAATGCAGACACCTATGGGGATAGGCTTGGCACCTTGAGAACAGAAAACTAATTCAAAAGAGAAAAAGAAAAATTCAAATTCATAAATGTTAGCTATATATTTAAAGAAAGATGTCTGTTTCATCATAATATTTTATAACCAGCAGAAACGTTTTTATTTGTCTTATTTCTCAGGAATCATGTTTTTAAAAGTGCGTAGAAATTGAAATTGGAAGGTTAAAGAAATACCTGAAAACTACTTTTAATTAGTCTTTTCTACAATAACCATGTTATTGTGCATCATCACTTGACACAAAACATGAAAATAAAAAATCCAAGAATTATTGACATCCTTTGGAGAGCACAAATTCTACCTGCATCGTATAAACTTTAGAGAAAATGTCAAGTTAGTTATGTTAAAGTTGACAACATTAATTACAATAAAAAGATCTGCTCACCATGTTAAAGCTAATAATAGCAACTTAATTTCTGGTATAATTTTTACATATCTGAATTTTTTACTAGAAATATTCATTAAGTGCTGTTTTTGTGTCAGCAGCATATTTGGTGCTTTGGTTGTAAAGATGGGTAAGACATAGCTTGTGCCCTTGGAGAACTTAGAATCTGGTGAGGTAGATACATGAGCAGATAATTTGAGTGTAATCTGGTAAAGTTTAAGTTAGTGGTTTGAATGCAGTATTGTGGTAATAAAGAGGAAGATAAATCTAAGGGGGTTAAAACTGTAGAGAGATCAGTTAGAAGTGGGAAATACAAATGGCCTGAAATTAGCTCAACGATTGTAAGGTTGGAGAAGTCAGATTAGGGAAATAATTAACTAGTGACGTTGACTAGATTTTGGGAGAAAAGAGAAATTTTTATAGTTGCAACTGCTGGTTTTAAGGAGGCATTAGATGAATGAACAGTGGTCCCCCAAATTGAAATTAGGTGTAGAAAAGGTGAAGCACAGTGAAGGAGGAAGACATACTGCATTTGTGTACCTATAGTGATTCAACTGGATTTGTTCAGGAAAATGGCTTCTGGAATCTAAAACTCCTAGGAGAGGTCAGGCTGGTAATAGTAATTGGGAAGTACTGGCCTGCAAGAGATCATGAAAATCCACAAGACCTAGTGCCATCTCTTAAGGAGAACCTGGAAAGAGGGAGGAGTAGTAGCCATAAGATAGGAGTAATGATTTTCTTCCTATTCTGTCAGCACTGATTCGCTTTGGCTAATAATGACATTTAAGCTCTGGAAGGACTTCGGGGAAATATAATGTTATATATAATTATGTTTATTATTATTATTAAATTGGGAGGATGTATTAAATATGCCTGTAGCTCTTAGTTGCGGATGCCATTTATCCCTTTCTGTGGGACAATCACTTTAAGCATTTCCTTTACCTAGAATTCTATTCACCCATATTTTCTCCCAGCCCCCCTTGTGAAAAATGACAAGTCATAGCTCAGTTAGGAATGTGTTCTAGTACCATAGAACAAAAAAACCTAATAGATTACTAAAGTGATTGAATCTATTGATTTTGGCTCATTAATATCATGCTTTAATAACTGATGCCCAAACAGTATGAATTTAAGAACAAATTAACTGCCACTCTCTTTATTTTACTCAATAGCTTTTTTCTAGCTCTGCTGTGTCTGAATTTATGACACTTTTAACCTCAAGATCTGCTTACGAAAGCATGACAAAATGTATCTCGATGTTCTAAAAGAATTAAAGAATAATTATCTAGTAATGATTACTTTTGAAATTTCCAACCTATATAAAATAGTGTTAAGTAATTGACTTGTAAATATATGTCTAACTGACCAGGTTTACGGAAAGTTATTCTCTCTCTCCCTCCTTCTCTTCCCCACCCCATCTCCAATCCCCATGTTAATACTCTTTCCAGTTTATTGTTTGAAAAAGTTTGGGAAATGTTTTATTACATTTAAGAACATTCCTTATACAACCATCTGGCTGCCTCTCACTCTCTATCAAAGTATTTCTGATTATTAGATTATCAACATGAGAACATTCCGCATGAGTACTTGTCCAATTGAGACGTTTCTCTCTGTTCCTTCTGGATTCAGGTGTTTAAAGTCTTCTTTGTTATGGATGCATCATTTCAGACATCTAGTTCTGAACAAATGTATTTTTCCATAAGAGCTTCTTGTAATATGCCAATAGCTCAGTTATTTGTGTTCTGGTTATTATAGATGGAGAAGGAAAAATTCTAAACAACATTTTAATGACTCATCTATGAGTTAGACACATAATCCATGTCTACAAATATCCCAGTCAAGATTTCTAATTAAATCCATGTTGACTTTAGTCCTTTTTGTTCTCCAGCATTTGGTTACTTACATTATTTTTTTTTTAACAATTTTTTTTTGTTTTTTTTTAATAATTTATTTTATTTATTTATTTACTTTTATTTTTGGTTGCGTTGGGTCTTCGTTGCTGTGCACGGGCTTTCTCTAGTTGCGGCGAGCGGGGGCTACTCTTTGTTGCGGTGTGCGGGCTTCTCACTGTGGTGGCTTCTCTTGTTGTGGAGCACAGGCTCTAGGCATGCGGGCTTCAGTAGTTGCGGGTCGTGGGCTCAGTAGTTGTGGCTCACGGGCTCTAGAGTGCAGGCTCAGTAGTTGTGGTGCACAGGCTTAGTTGCTCCGTGGCATGTGGGATCTTCCCGGATCAGGGCTCGAACCCGTGTCCCCTGCATTGGCAGGCGGATTCTTAACCACTGCCACCAGGGAAGCCCTACTTACATTATTTACTAAGCTATTATCCAACTGTGATTGTGAATCTTCTAGAATCTAGATTATCCCATTCTGTAAATTCATCAATATTTCATAGTCTATTGGGAAATATCAGTGTGTTTTTTTCTTGTATGAGGTTTGAATATAGGTAAGCTAACCTTAGGGACACAAATCTCTAGTTTTTGGCAATCCTACTTGTGTGGGAGTATAATAATAAATATGAAGAAAAGACAAATATCTTTACTGCAAAAAAATCCTTTGTATAACTTATGATGAACATTTGTAGATCACTATAAATTATGACTGTTTGACACGGTTGTCAAGGGTAAAAATTTGCACTGATGTTTAACCTTGGATTAAAGACTGACAGCAAGCATCCTCATTTTCAGCTTTGAAATATCATCACCCGAAGAATGCATTCATTGAATGCACCAATTTTCAAGTCTAGGCCATTGTGGAAGAAAATCAAAAGTTTGGTAATTTTTATTTTAATGGGTACAGCTTTACAAATTCTACTTTCTCTTACAACTGCTTCCTGTTTGGAATAATTTTTTGCATGTAACTTGTTGAGATTTCAGGACACTAATACAGGCTACATGCCAAAGTATGAAAAAGATGAAAGAAGGTTAAACAAACGTTTTTCCCATTCTAGCCATAATCTTATGAGTCTAGTTTCTTTTAATATGATTGACAAAATTGGCCCCAGGCACATTTAAAGGCAAAATTGAACTGAGTGACCCAAGCAACAGGGACGTCTTCTCCAAATCACAGAGTCCCAATGAAAGGGGTATATATAGGCAGAAATAGAAGTTTTTATCTATTGAGGGCCTTTCTCTTGTCCTGATACTGAGAGCATATTTAAAATCCAGTACTAATTAAGAAAAGCCTAAGGAGTAGACTAGATCTTGAATAATATTTTTGGTTTGTTACAGCAAATATCACTTAATTCTGATTACTTTAAAAATATTCCTGTTTAACTGGATCTGAAATGAATTTATATTAGAATTAAATAGAGTGAATATTTTTATGATATCCATTCCAGGAGTGAGTTTCCAGAACTACATTTAGACTATAGCCATGGTGTCTATGAGTAAATCTATAACATTCTTAACAATAGTAGGTTTTATCATGAAGCTTTATTAAGGAAGAAACAAAAGATGCTTTTCTGCAGACTTTTGTAAACATGATATATCCTCAGCTTCTCCTATGTAATTGGAAATAATGAAGTTTTTTATAAGGCCAAATATTCCCTACAGCCCCTAAACTCCTGTCTAGGCAAATAATTTTATTACATGTCTATTACATCATGGAGGGAAGACTGTCTCCTTGAATCTTTTTTCTTTGACATTTATTGAAGGTGGAGCAAGGAATTTTCTTTTTAGTACAAGTCATGGGTAAAATTGATGTCTCTCAGAACTTTATCTCAGAGCCCCCTTTTATCTCTTTTGATACTTTTCTACAGTGCTAGTACCAATTTGTTGGTCTCAAGCTGGGAAACCAATGACTTACTGACCAATCTTTTTGATGAATTAATTTCTGCTAAAGTAGCTATGACTGAAAACAGCTAATGAATCACTCTTCCTGGTAAACATGTTTGCTTTAGAACATGTAGCAAAAATCCAAAGGTATGCCTAATGTTAGAAGTTCCAGGCTTAAGAATAGAGTTGTAGGGGAACAATTTGGTGCAAAAAGAACTTTATCAGTAAAAGCTAATGTAGCCTATGTGGATGGTGACGCCCTGGCTGAGAATTTCTGGAGCAGTCACCATTTAAAATCTTCCATTACCAGGGCAGAATCTGGGTTAGATAGATATTCGAATCCCTAGTTCTGAAAATATGGTCCCTTTGTAGAAAGGATGTCCTTTCAGTAGAGCCTCTTTTTTTTTTTTTTTTTAAACTTCTCACTATCCTCTCCAAGTGGGTACACATAGCTTTTTTTTTTTTTTAATAGCTACTTTATTTATTTATTTATTTATTTATTTTTAGCTGTGTTGGGTCTTCGTTTTGTGCGAGGATTTTCTCTAGTTGCGGCAAGCGGGGGCCACTCTTCATCGCAGTACGCGGGCCTCTAACTATCGCGGCCCCTCCCGTTGCGGGGCACAGGCTCCAGACGCGCAGGCTCAGCAGTTGTGACTCACGGGCCCAGTTGCTCCGCGGCATGTGGGATCTTCCCAGACCAGGGCTCGAACCTGTGTCCCCTGCATTGGCAGGCAGACTCTCAACCACTGCGCCACCAGGGAAGCCCCAGTAGAGCCTCTTAAGTCCATCCTCGGAAAGGTTCTTTCACAGAGTTTGAGACTTGATCACCAAAACTGTTCGAAACACTTAACTGTGTATCCTTGACAGTAAGTTCTTAGTTTCCTGTCTTCTGGGTGAACATGACAAGTATATGTAAATAAACTCAGTTGATAAACTGGCAGACATTCTGGTGAGTCTGCAGGTTAAATTAATAGTAACTGCCTGAGTATTTTTCCATCAGGAATGGTGGCATTTTTCTTAGGTAACCTCTGCCAACTGCTAATATAAGAGGTGGGCTCATAAAAAACTGTAGTTTCTCTGAATAGATTCAGATCCACAGTGGCAAACTAAATCTGTAGTTTCTCTAAATAGATTCAGATCCACAATGGCAAACTAAATAGCCAAACTTATAGACACAAAAGATCTCTTTTTTTTTTTAATAGATCTCTATTGGAGTATAATTGCTTCACAATACTGTGTTAGTTTCTTTTGTACAACAAAGTGAATCAGCCATATGCATACATATAGTTGTTTGCATCTTGGTAATTTTAGAGTAATCCTTAACACCATTACTGCCCTCTGAGTTGCTACCTTCAGAGATGGATACCCATCTACTATTCAGTTCATTTTCTAGCCTGCCAGCCTAGAAAAAACAGACTTATTACATAGAATAAAATGGTTCAAAACTGAGGATTTCAACAATTCACAGGAACCACAAAGAGATAACAGTTTGATTTTCCTTAGAGACAGAAACATACCTTATAGATCATAGTAAGCAAAATGGAGTCCAGTATTTGCCACATAAAAATATTTGGAAGCATTGTCAAGTAACAAGAAAGGTCAAATGTCAGATGGCAGAAGACCGCTATGGAAGAAAGAGCCCTAAAGTAAAATTACTTAGTTCATCATGGGAAAATTTAGCCCTGGTTTTTTGTCTGTACTTGGCTTATTTCCAAACAATAATTAATTTTAAGTCAGTGAAATTTAGAAAACTGTCATGAAAGTGGTTGACCCTCTTGTTTGAAAGAAGTGATATGTAAGCAGTTTCTCATTTATTCCACTATATGGAAAACCTATGTCAGATAACTACTGAAATTTTTAGAAATATTTTATGGATTTTTCTTTGCAGAACTACTAGAACATGTAAACACACTGAAATAATCTCTAGTCTCTTTTCAAGGACTTGAGGTTTGTGAGCTATTTTTCAGAAAAAGAGTTCTGTAAAGCTTTATGTTTGAAAGGAAATTTATAGATATTTTCAAATAATTTTTAAGCGTAACAGTTTATCGGGACATTATCAACTCCATCAAAGCTTAGATGATAATATCAAAAAACCAAAGAAAATATCCATTGAGAACATGTCAATAGGCTAGGTAGAATTCCTTTTTCCTGTGGGTCAAAGCAGAATTCAAAACACTGACTGCAATATATGTTAAAACACCGATTACCATTAGGTTTTATCTGTCTCTACTTCTAAGAGCAAAAAGCCTATTTAAAAATATTCTTAGTTCGGAGGGCTGCTGCAACCAAAAATTTCACCTTAGATTTTCTAGTTTCAGGCAAACATATCTTGGATTCATGCATTTATATTATTTTTTCATGAGCTGAAACTGTAAATTTCTATAAAGTCAGTCGCTGTCCTTCAAATTTACTTGTACCCTTGTCACTGGGCATTGTGTCAGCAAGTAATATAACCCGATGAGATTTTGTGGTTAAACTTTTTCTGGTGATTGAGGTTCAGGAAGGCATTAAAAAAATTAGCACCTCGTACCGTTGATATTTGTTAAAGCTTTGTGGTAATAGTGTACCTATAATTTTACATTTTCAATAAAATTCATTCTTTTGTTTTAGCAGTGGTAAACTACCCTATATTAAGAAGATGTTTCTGACAGGAGAACTTGCACTTGTGGTTTTAGAAATAGCGTCAGGGATGTATTTGCACTCATCTTTCCTGTTTCCTCTCCTGATGTCCCAAGGGACTAGGGGTTTGATATTAAACACATTAAACAACTGCCATGGCACCTGCTGACCAATGAGAATAACAGGAACCTTTAAGCCACACTGCTATGTACCTGGTGCATATCAGCTGGGCCGGGGGACCAATGTCACACTATTATAAAATAAAGCAGAGCAAACTGGCTTATTTGGAAATAAAACACATTCAAACTTTTAGCTCAATCCACTTGATTCTAATGCTTTAAAATATTATATGATAACAAGATGATTGCTTCTATTCTCGTGAAATATAAAATGTGAATGATAAAGTCTTCTTTGAAAGGTTTCTTCAAACTCTGTAAAGTTTGGCCAAACTCTAGCTATACATTTTTCTCCCTTTTCAGATAATCAAGATTAAACTAATTTTTAAAAACATGAATATTAGAGAAACCATTCCTCATATCCTGGAATCTGTATGCCAGTTGCTCATCCAAATAGATTTAGGACCATAGTCCAAATGAAGCACAGGAAGTATAAGTGCCCCAGAACTAGAAAAGCCCTTCCATTACCCTGAGATGGCTTCAGTGAGCAGAGAAGGAGTTTCACAGTAATCAAGGTGGAGTCTGAAATAACAAGGGCATGACTTCAAGAACCAAGCCAAGTTCATGAATAAAGCACAGTGTACAATTATGGTTTATCTATATGTCAATATCTTCTACAGACAATAACTTTGTGAAAAAGGCATTGAATTAGCCATCAACCATGACAAATAGCCATGAGTTAAAATATCTACAGAGCCCTGTGGTGCTAATAATCTCAATAATTTTCGCTGAATGAAAGATCCAAGAGGGTTAATTAGTGTTGGCAATAAGCCAAGTACAGGCAGAAAACCAGGCTGAATTTTCACTTCATGAGCTAATAAGTTTTAATTCAGAGCTACTTGTTGCATAGTTGATCCCTGGAGGACTTCACTAGGTGCAACATCCTAATTGAATGGACTGATCTGCTTTACTACTAGCCCTACAAAATTCACAAGAATCTTTCCCAATCTGCCTTTCTGCCAGTTTTTGCCTAGTGTGTGTCTTTATGTTGGTGTCACTGGGAAAATGGAGGTTTTGGGGAGGGAAGTGGCTGTTCCCGGTTTAATTCTGTTTCTCATCATCAACACTAGAAAGAGGGATCTTCCCTCTGAATCTGGTATTACAACTTTTACTAACAATTTGGCCAAAATTAACGAAGTACATATGAAGCTGCTTTTCCCTCAGACATTTTAGCATTGCAATACTTGGTCATATAGTCTGATACATGTTTCTAACTTTAGGGTAGGAATCTATTGGGGAAGAAAAGAGGTTCCCCTGAACTCCCCTAGGTAAGCAAGAAGTTCCCCTGAATTCCCCGAGGCAGGCAATAATGGATATAAAAAAAGGATCATGCAATAGGAAAAAAGTAAAATTGTGAAATAGGTTAATGCAATCTCCTTTTTAGCCTCATCTTGTTTCTCCTATACTTTTCCCAGAGACCTGAGTCCCTTGTGGGACTCTCTCGTTGCTCCCTTTGCATCCGCTCCTCTTGTCTTCACCCTTCTCACATTTCCACAGGATCATCAAACAGTACCTGTCCCTGGTTGCATTCCCTGAGGGCCCTCCTTTCTACTCAATCATTTAGTATTCTAATTGTTACTAATGTGCTAATTGGCCAAAATATAATAAGATGTTCACCTTGGGAAAGCATACAATCCATCCTCATGATTTACTGATTGTGTATTTGTGAATTTGCCTACTGGCTGAAATTCCTTTGTAACCCCCAAATCAATACTCATGTTGGTTTTGCAGGCGTTCACAGACACGCATGGAGTGGGGAAAATTTTGTGCAAGTTCCTAGCTGAGGTCAAACAAGTTGACACTCTCCCTTCTTATTTCAACTCTCATACAGTAAACAAGTATCCTTTTCGTGGTTTTTTTAGAGCCACATTTTTTGCATTTTTGTGCTTTTAGATGGTAGTTTTTTCTGTTTAAAATGGCTCCCAAGGATATTGCCGAAGGGCTGTCTAATGTTCCTAAGCTCAAAAAACTGTGATGTGTCTTATGAAGAATATATGTGTGTTAGATAAACTTCATTCAGGCATGAGTTATGGCGCAGTTAGCTGAGTTCAATGTTTTTGAATCAACAATCTATATTAAATAAGATCTCTTTAAACAGAAATACACATAAAACAAGGTGATGTATTGATCACTTGGTGAAACTATTGTGACCAGAGGCTCACGGGAACGTCACCCTGTATTTTCCCTAGAAGTAATTCTTCAGTGTTTGCTAATTCAGTGTTGGCAGTGACTTTATAGAATAAAATTACCATAAATAACAAGAATTGACTATGTTTACTTCTTCCCATAAAAGGACTTGCAGTAGTTAAGGGCTAGTGATAAAAATGCAGTCAAGTAGCTAAAGGAAGAATAAAAAACAAGCAAAAACTGAGTCATGCAGTTCAGAATTAAAGAGAAGTAAAGTAGCTTAAAAAAAGAGAAACTTGATGCTTATTGTATTTAAGCAAAAAAAACCTGAACTCTGATCTTCCAGGCAAAAAAGATAATGAGTACCACAGCTTTTCTTATCAGATTAAAGAAAGTATATCAATTTATTGAGAGAAACTTTTTTTTCTATTATTGTGTTCTAAGAGTAACTTTATGGCACAAGCACAGACTAGATAATGTTTATAATGGTAGTTTTATAAGTGATGTAGAAAAGGACCTTATGTGATTGCTTTCACATTGACAACAAAGCCCAAGGCACAAATACTATTTCATTGTCCTAGGAAGGATTTCAAAAGGGATCTGAAGGTTCTGTATATTGCTGGGACACTGACATGGAATGCAGTACTATCACAGGTATTATGCTGACATTTACATTCTAAAGAGCTTCAGATGAAATGATTGTAATAGTGGAGTTACCCAGTTCTCTGGTAAAATGGAGGAAGAGATACTTTGAGCAGGTGGCTGTTTTGGTGCCTCTAAAATCACTGTAGAACAAGGATATCTGCATTTGCCTATGGATTAGAGAGTCAACAGGGGGAGGCCAGAAGAATGAGGAAGGCTACGGCCTCCAACCCACGCCAGACAACTCCAATTAGGAACATGATGTTAACTAGAAATATCATGTTGATTATGAGCATGAATATACCTGAAACTGTCCCCTCCAAGCTTTGACTCTTTTAAATAGCAATGATCATTTTTATTTATTAATTAATACTACCACTGGTGCTAAGAATTTTCTGGTAAGATTTGGAGGAAGGTATAAATTATAGGCTCAAATAGTGAGCAAAGAAACGTTAAGAAAAAAATTCAGCAAAAGCTTATAAACTCATTTAAACCTCCCAACATATATTTCATGATTGTTGATGTCCCAAATCTTGAGCTTGATTTGTCCTGATTTGAGTATTAACCCAATTCTTGTCAGAATTTATAAAAACAGGTGTTTATGGCTGTTTCAAACCCTATATTATCAGCAATTTTTATATAGAGTTTTTTATTGAGTGTTGGCCTTCATATTATTAAAATATTAAATGGGAAAAACTTATGGAACTTATTCATAAATAAATGTATGAATATTGCCCCAGATTCTAGATGAGGAGACATTTAAGGAAGAACAGGCTACTGACCTACAGAGAAAAAAAAAAAAAGGCCTTCAGAAAACTGAGGGAAAAACATTTTTTAACCATTATGATTTATAAAAGATATAAACCGTTCAATTTCCCTATTTTTAAAATTAAGAGGAGTAAACAAAAAACTTGATTCAATTAGATGTAACAAATAGAATTAAATGGAGATACGATTTGATTTGTTGGAAACTATATGAGTTTTTATGCAGATTAATTCTTGGTAATGCCTTACCAGAATGTGATACATTCTGGAAAATATCTAAAATCAAATATGTGTAAATATGTTAAAAAGTAAATAAATTTCATGGTGCTGGGTGGGGTGGTAAAAAATAGGGAGATGGAGGGGTATCTGTTTCCATGGAGTAAAAGTAATGTAAAATTCTCAATTACTCATGGCCTTTGAGACACAATCTTTGATGGTGTAGATCTAGCATTTTATACATATCCTTTAATTTTGTTCTTTCAAAGAAAATGCTCACTTTTTAAGAAATAAAGAAGAAAATAAATAGAATGTTCAGATGATGGCACAAACATTGCTCTGTAAAGATGGCGACCAACACTGACAAATGGAACCATTGCCCAGCCAACAGCACCTCTGGGGCATAGTCTTAAATGTTCAGTCCAGAGTTGATTTTTTAAAAGCCTGAATTTGGAATTGTAAAACTGGCTGCTCAGAAGAGTAAATGTGTGATGGGAGAAAGCACAAAGTTTGAACATGGGGAAGTCAAATCTTGCCGAAACCTCAGCTGCCCTGCTCTGGTTGCACTTGGGCTGGAGAGGACGATTACCTGCCTCACCACCACTCCCATCCCAATATCTGACAAAAATCCTGACAACTATTTAAGGAGTCTGTGGCTCTCCTCTCAATGGAATGATAGTTTTTGGTCAACTGTTTTTAAAACTACTGATTTTTTAAAGACTAGATATTAGCTTTCAATTATCATACCCAACAGATAAACCCCTTCATCCTACTCACCACACCCAGCAATATAAAGAGGACAGATCATTGGGAAATGTACAGAAGGTGTAGATAAGAACAGATTTTGGAGAAGTCTTTCTAGTCATTCATGTTAGAAAGCAAAATATTCCTGTGTCTGATAAGCTGCAAAGATAGTACAGGTTTGATAAGTGAAGTGATGTTCTGCTTCTCCCTGGCAAATATTTACTCATACTTTTTAGACATTAAATCTGCTAAAGGTAGGCTCCAGTTAGAAACTTAATTTAACTAGTTAAATCCTTTGTCATTTAGCAAAGTACCCTCTCCATACATAGACCATCCATCATGTTTTGTATTAAGACCCCTAACTCCAAAGGACAATTATCAAACTACGAGAATATCCCATTTTGTACCTTGTCCAAAACCAACTGAATCTGGGTCAGCCATATTACAGAAATAGCTTCCCTTCAAAAAAGAATTTAACAGTTTATCTAAAAAGTAGACTCCCAATTGCACTCTAAATATGGTTACATTTGCATAAATGTCATTTATAAAAATGGCTGTCTTGGAACAGAAGGACCTCATAAAGTGAAATATACCTGCATATTAACTTAGAAACAAACACGATACTTGCCCGTGTGTCCGTTTTCATAGCTCAGTAACTGATGTTAGCATATGAGAGTGCTCATTCATTGCTCTTCCTTTCTGCATCAATTTTCATGCCCAAGTACAAATGTCCTGACTTTAGGAATTCATATTCTTGAAGACAGTACAGTGATGTCTTGTGTTTAAAAGCAACAGGCTGTGCATACTGAAAAACCTGGATTCAAACCCCAGGCCTGACAGTCGTTAAATGTGTGGTTCTGGGCAAGTCCACTAATGTTTCTGTTTTTCAGCATTTTCATTTGGAAAACCCCCAAAGATTATTGTGAGGATTAAATTAAATTAGCAACTCAACAGGAGATTGCTAATATTAATTCCCATTATAGCCTGGCAACTCAGCAAGTGGTTGTTAATATTCTACTTACATCTAACTACCAGAGTATAATAGAATAAAATATTGGGGCCAATTTCAGTCAGTTTTATTTTCTAAGTGTATCACGTGTATTAGTTTTGTCTCCCTATAATGAGTCTTCACTCCTTTTAGAACTTATTTACTTTTAAATTTTATAATTTTATTTGTTTTAAAAATATGTAATACATTCATATGTTTCAAAATTCCAAAGGCACAAAAACTAAACAGTGAAAAGTATCTTTCCCTTCCTTGCCTCGTGTCTGGGTTTCCTCCCCAGAAGCAAATCTTCCAAATCCATTTTATGCATATCTAATTAAACAATTGGATTCACATACTCTTTTTTCTCTCTTTTTTTTTTGCACAAAATTAGCATAGTATTTAGCTTTGCCAAATGAAATACATGACATCCAGTTAAATGTGCAATATTTGAGACACACACTAAAAAATTAACTGGTGTTGTATCTGAAATTCAAATTTAACGGAGTGTCCTGAATTTTATTTGCTAACTCTGGCATCCCTAAATCACTATTCACATTGTTTGGCATCTTGTTTGTCTACTTTTGGTTTTTTATTTTTTTCATGTTAGAATCACCTGGAATGGTTTTAAAACTTCCTGTATCCAAGTCATACACTCCAGACCAATTTCGTCAGAATCTCTAATGGTTGTACTTGGGCAACAGAATTTCTTTCAGTGATTGTCTTTAATTAAGGAATAATTTACACACAAAAAATGCACCCATTTTAAGTGTACAGTTCAATGAGCGTTGACAAATACACACACCTGTTTTTACTTAACAATATATTTTGGCAATCACCCAAAAATGATTTCTTAAAGTGTAAATGCTTTAGAGCAAGCATTGTATTTTATGCTACTTTTCTTCCTTAGCACTTGAGCACTCGTAACGTGTTTCAGATAAATGCAGGTTGATTAGCCACAAAGTCCTTAATTGCAGTCATTATTTAGGTTTAATGCACAAAATGAAAAATGTTATTAATGAGTGTTTGCAACGCTAATTACAAAGACACACAGAAATTGCAAAGAAATAGTTTCCCCGCAGTGCTTTATACAAAGAGATCAACCCCACCTACTCGCTGTCTCCCCACTGGCTAAATGGTGAGACAGGGGCTTTACATATACTGTATGACGGCGCCCCCCGCCCCGCCCCGCCCCCGCCCCCGCCCTTACACAGGTGGGATCTGAGACCCAGGTTAAATAAAATAGAAGCCAGGTAGCTAGTAATTAGAGGAGCTGGGATTTGAACCATGACTGACCTCAAAGTCTTGCTCAGGTCACATCCCAATCTGGCCTAATTTTGAGATTCCAGCTCTCTTAACACTATTCAAAAACTCCTATTTTTAATTTGGAAAAAGATCTAGAGCAGCAGTTTCTGTTTCTCAGTGGATGACTATCTCAGCTAAAATACCTTCTTGAGAGAACCAGCCGGAGAGAAACCAAACAGGAAAAATTCCTTCAGGCTCGAGGCTCTTTCATGGCTATTAAATCCTTTAAGGTCGTTCTGGATTTTGTGTTTTTTGGTTCACCTGCCTTGTGTCACCTGAGCGTGATGGACTTATGAAAAAAGAGTTGAACAGACATAATGACAAGTTGTGAATTAGAGGGAAAGGAAGCAGTGTCTTTTGCTAATGAACCTTATCTTTCTGATCAAATTGGGTGTATGTCATATCCATGTCTGGATGTGTGACTAAATGAAGGAATTGAATTAAAACACTGGCAGTGTATATCTTGTCCTGCACATGGCGAGTATTTTCTTTCTCTTCCTTTCTGGTCATGCTTTATGAAATGCATGAAGTAGAGACAGACCAAAAACAATTCTAGTTTCTGCAGCAGAGAACACAATGGGAATATCTGTTTCAAGGTCATTGCCTGATAATGACATCTTCCAGTAAACTTGAGACATAGATTCAGAGAGGAGAGAAGAAACTGAATTCTATTCCTGGCTTAGCTGCTTTCATCTGTCTCCATATTTACGGCAATTTTTTGTGGGAGGGGGGGAATGAATCTATTTATTTCAAAGGTTATAACAGTGTTCTGAGACGGAGGAGTTAAAAGATGAGGAAAACACGCCAAATAAGACTCATATGGAACTGATTATACAATGAACAGTTAGGTCATATCACACCACCAGTCTCTGCATTGGAGATTGATGTTGGGAAATTCCATCACAGTACAGATTTTGGCACTTAATTTTCTCATTTATTCCTTCATTTAAAAAAATTATTTATTTTTGGCTGTGTTGCATCTTCGTTGCTGCGCGTGGGCTTTCTCCAGTTGCAGCGGGGGGGTGGGGGGGGCTACTCTTCATTGTGGTGCATGGGCTTCTGCTTGCAGTGGCCTCTCTTGTTGCAGAGCACGGGCTCTAGGTGCACAGGCTTCAGTAGTTGTGGTTCGCGGGCTCAGTGGTTGTGGCTCACGGGCTCTAGAGCACAGGCTCAGTAGTTGTGGTGCACGGGCTTAGTTGCTCTGCGGCATGTGGGATCTTCCCGGACCAGGGATCAAACCCGTGTCCCCTGCACTGGCAGGCGGATTCTTAACCACTGGGCCACCAAGGAAGTCCCTATTCTTTCAATTTCAATGGAAGCAAATCTTGCACACTATAATGTGGAGAGATCATGAATATACACAGATTAATGACTATTTCAATATATAAAAATGTAACCAATGTCCAAATCAAGGTAGAAAAATCCTAATTCCCCAGAAGGTCCCCTCATGTATAATGTACAACCACCACTGCCTCCACCATTGCCCCACTCTCATTTCCTTCTTACTCCCCTCTCTTGTACAACCGTTCTGATCTCCATCACTACAGATGAGTGTTGCCTGATCTTAAACTTCACATACGTAAATGATGGAAGGGTTCTGTGACAGGCCCCCTCTCCTCGTGCTCATTCATGAAGATTCACCCATTTTACTGCCTGTAACAGTAGATTTTTCTCCTTCCTAGTGTTTTAGTTTCCATTACATGAATACACTACAATGTCTATATGTACTTCAATATTGGTGGACTTTTATTGTTTCCAGTTTGGATACAGTTTATTTGTGGGCTAGCACAAGGGCCTCTGTATTAACTCTTGTTCATTATCTCTTGAGGGGATGTAAATACTTACATCAGGAGGAGAGGAGGAGAAACTTTAAATACAGTTCTGAATTTTTGAAGACACGCAAAAAACACACAGGACAATACAGACACTTTTGAAAGTCTCTTGCATGTAGCCGATGTTCAGTAAATGTTTGCTGAACTGTCTTGACGTTCTTTTTTAAACCTGAGGGTTTACTATGTTCTGGGTATTTTGACAATGTGGAGACAACAGTGGGGCGGAATCTGAAAGCATAGTTATCATGGAATCAGAGACCATAAAGCTGCAATGGGATCTTAAATTCTTTTAATTTTGACAACTTCAATTCACCTAGAAGCATCTTTAGAAGTTCAACTAAACTTGAAATCTTAACATTCAGCAAAAAGTAGATGAGAAAGAACTCTTTAAGGCCCAGTGAATTTCAGAGAAAACTTGATGCTTGGCAGTCTGTAGCAAGTGTGGATTTGCTTTAAAAAAAAAAAAAAAAAGACATCCATGAAACCACAGTTTGAGTTATTCCAGTAGTTTGGAATTGGGTCTCAGCCCAGAATCCAAAGGATAATGCTGTGACAGCATCAAAAGAAATTGTAAGTAGTTTTCTCCAAAGACTATGAAAGAAGAAAAAAAAAAATGGAAACAAGATCAACTTCTTAATTTTTACTAATTCTCTTAGTGTTTTTTTTTAAATTTTATTATTTTTTTAATTTTATTTATTTATTTTGGCTGTGTTGGGTCTTCGTTGCTGTGCGTGGGCTTTCTCTAGTTGTTACTCTTTGTTGAGGTGCACGGGCTTCTCATTGCGGTGGCTTCTCTTGCTGCAGAGCACGGGTTCTAGGCACGTGGGCTTCAGTAGTTACAGTATGTGGGCTCAGTAGTTGTAGCACATGGGCTTTGCTCCGCGGCATGTGGGATCTTCCCGGACCAGGGATTGAACCCGTGTCCCCTGCATTGGCAGGCGGATTCTCAACCACTGTGCCACCAGGGAAGCCCCTCTCTTAGTGTTTTGTTAATTTTATGAAGTGGCCTGAAGTTTCCTGACTCTTTTTCAGAAGTATCACAATGGGTGCTTTGCCATAAAGTGGGTTCTCTTCATGTGTATTACTGTTAGTGCACCTTCTTTTCGTTGAGGGACTAGCCTTTATAAGCTCAGAATGATATATAGCTCTTGCTGGAAGTTTATAAAATCTCTTTTGTCCAGGCCAGGCCTATCGTTATCTCACATCTAACATTTTCACCTCTCTTTCTTCAGGCCACTTGCATTTGAATTTTTGGTAGCCTTTTGCCTGTGGCTTCTTTTGCTTCTGGAATCACATAATGCGAGTATGTCTTTATAAATTCTAGCTGTGAACGATTTGGTGTCTCCCCTCGACTCCTCACCATTTTACTGCATCTTTTGTCAACACACAGCTTTAGACTTAGTATATTAGTAAAAGTTCAGATTATTATAGATTTAATTAAATGCCACCAGTAAAGGGCAGAGTGGTTTTCCCAAGTTAATTATTTACAATAGCTTTTAGAATCTGAAGAGCTCAACAAATGTGGGCTGAGACCATTTACAATACAGATATTTAGGATGTGTTATGACATCTTTACGGCCAACTAGGAGCAAAATTCCAAGTGGGGAGTGATAGGGCCTTGGCTTTGTCCCCCGTCCCCCATTGTTTTTAGTGTCCCTCCATCTGCCCGTGGACCTTATTCTACTAAGTTTCTCTACTTTCCCATTCAGGAATTTCATTAATACAAATATGTCCTGTTCTGATCTTGTCCACCTTTTCATTATCCATTCAACAAAGTATGTTACATCTTTTTTTACCAGGTACACTGCTGATGAAAACTTGCATTGATGACAGTGGGAGGTAATGAGTTTAATGAGTTAACTTAGTCAACACTAAGAAGGGAGCTAGTTAATATATTACTTCCTTGGTGACTTCTTGCCCTAATACAGTTAACATTACTTCTTTCACTAGACTCATGAATGTCTGTTTCACCCTGATTTCATGAGGATTTCAGTCACTGTGGCTGGGCAGATGCTGGGGTCCAGGACAGTCTCAGTATACCTCAAAAAACAAAAACAAAAACAAAAACAAAACTGTCCACAGAGGCCACTTGTAGAGAACAACTATGGAAAAAAGATATGGGAACGCACAAGATACAGTTTGCATTTGCATCACACAAGGGAAGATCAACCATAAACCTTATTTTAAAAATATGTGGAGGTTGAAAAATAAAACAGATAAATTAAGTAAAAAGTTTCCTAATCGTCCATAAGATGTCTATAATACAGGTTCTGAGGGTTTCAATGTAGCTGAAATTTGTCCACAGGCAGGCCTGCCTCCAGAGTCTAGTCCCTTACTGAGCAATTAATTTATTCTCTTTCCAAGAATCAAGTCCAAAGTAAAAACAGTGGCTCAGTAGCAAGCTTCATTCTTCAGTTTGCATATAATATGAGTTATTTGCATGCTATGGTGATAATGTTTTCTTGAATTTTCCTGAAATACTAGCCATTTTTATACATTTAAAACATGGTCTTGCTTTTACTTGAAGTACAGACTACTTTTATCATATATCCTCAGAGGTGGATATCCAAGATAGTGCGTTGCTCCATTAAGAACCTTGCATATGGGATGGTAGAAATGAGGGCTTGAGCCAATGATTCTCTTGCATGAGATCCTGTGATATTGTGATTTGTAAGAAATATATATATTTGGTCATTCAGATGATCAAAATATATTTCTCATATATATTTGATGTTCATCCACAGTTCCTGGCCCACAACTCCCCAAACCCTTGAAATTTCCTAAGTGATAAGAACAGTGGGACATTTTTTATTTGAATATTTGGTCTCTTGTCCTCAGCTCCTGTGCTTCAGAGCCATAAGGGCAAAATGGGTGTCTTGTTATTCATAACAAACTCCTTTCCACCACAACTGAGTTTATGTGAATGAGGTGACTTTTGGAAAGCACCTAAGGATGGTGCTGGATACCAAGGGGACCAACCATGAATAGGTGGTTAGAACTTTCAGTCTCTCCCTTGATTTGGGGGGACGGGGTAAGGGCTGGAGGTTGAATCAATCACCAATGGCCAATGAGTTAGTCAATCATGTCCAAGTAATGAAGCCTCCTTAAAAACCCAAAAGAAGGAGGTTTGGAGAGCTTCCAGGATAGGGAATCATAATGAGCCCACATGCCACCATGCCTGGCCCCAAGCTCCATGAAGACAGAAGCTCCTTTGTTCAGGACCTCACCATATGTATCTCTTAATCTGGTTGTTGATTTGTATCCTTTAATATCCTTTGTAATAAATCACTAATCTAGTGAATACGTGGGTTTCTTGAGTTCTTTGAGCTACTCTAGCAAGTTAACTGAACTCCAAGAGGGGACTGTGGGAACCTCTGATTTATAGCAGGTTGGTCAGAAGTTCAGGTAACAACCTGGGTGTGGGATTGGCATCCTGAGTAGGAGGGGGTCGTTGGAACCTCCGATTTGTAGCTGGTTGGTCAGAAGCAAAGGGCTTGTGATTGGCATCTGAAGTGGAGGGCAGCCTTGTGGGGCTCAGCCCTTTACCTGTGGAATCTGATGGGTAGATAGTGTCAGAATTGAGTTGAGTTGAGTTGAGTTGATTTCTCAGACACCTGCTCATGTCTGAGAATTGCTTGTTGGTGTGGGGAAGGCTTCATGCACATAGACACGCACTTTGGAATTAGGTCCAGGAACCCAAAGGAGATTCCCTCTTCAGTAATCTACCCTTAGAGCACTTAAATAAGACCCTTCCCAGCACCTCATCAAAATCCCCCATCACTTATTTTTCCTGGACATGGTTTTGAGAATCAAGGAAGCAGAGGTAGGTATTAAGCCTTTTACTCTCTTAAAAATAGGTATTAATAGAGTTGGAAACTATACATTCACCCATCAGAGTCTTTAGTTCTGTAGCTTTATACTCAACTTATAAGTTTTAGATTGGTTTCTTCTTAAGATACAAGGTAACTTTGTTGGTAAAGATACATTTTCTTATACAGAGTATTCAGGTTTTTTAGTGCACAGCCTGAAGCTCTCCAAGACCAGCAGTCTTTATAACAGAACTACACTAAACTAGATCTAACAGGGCATATATTAGTGCATCCAGCAAATATTTGTTGATGCCTATTTTTAGCTAGACCTCAAAGTGCACAAGGCCTGTAAGAATTCCGCCCCCCCTCCAAGAGCTTGCATTCTAGAGGGGAAAGTGAGTGATAATAAACAAGAAGACAGATATCTGTGGGGCAGAAGCGCCATTCAACAAATTAAAACAGGGTGATGCCATAGAAAGTGAATGGGAGCCTTCTACATTTGGGGGCCCTGCAAGATCTCTCTGACAAAGCAACATTTAAACTGAGAACTGAATGATAGTAAGGAGACAGCTTGTGAAAACCAGCGGGGGGAATCGCCAGTGCAAAGGTCCTAAGACAGGATGAAACTTGGCTCCTTCAAGGAAAAGAGAATTGGTAGAGAAGAGTCAGAGGCAGGTCATGCGGCACTTTGTAAGGCAGAAGAAAGACTTCGGATTTTTAGATTCAGTTTGATGCAATGCCATTGGCAAATCTTAAGTGGAACAGTGACATGGCCTGTATTACATGTTTAAAAGATAACTCTGCCTGTTCTGTGGAGGATAGATGGGGGCAAGGCAGAACTGGAGGCATGAACACAAGTTTGGAGGCTCTTATTAGTTTCAGTGATCATACAGTTTGTTCAGATTAATATCCTTCTGAGAGTGAAAGGGGAGACTATTAATAGAATAGCGGGGAAAAACTGGGCCCTGCTGAGCATATCAGGACCTGTGGTTGCTGTAGCTCTTACAGTTGTCCTGGGAGGGTGAGAGTAGCAGAACCTGTTAGGTAACTTCATTTGATCCCCACAGAAAACTCTCTGTGCCCAGCACACAGTAGGTGCCCAATAAATGTCTGTTGAGTGAGTGAGTAAATGACCGAATCTGGGAGAGATTAGTATCCTTTCCTTATAAGTGTTGCTGTGCTACAAGTATATTGTGAAGTCTCATTTTGATTATAAAAACCACACTCTTTTTTCAATTTTTTTACATAATACCTCATTGTTGTTGCTCTTTAAATGTTTCTAAACCATCTCACACGTATTTCCATTTTCTTCATCTCCTCCTCTCTCCTGGGTTTAGTGTCCTACATACAGAGGTTCTGTAAATGTATTTGCTGCCGTAGTTTTATCAAAGGCAGGAATCCGAGAGGTATTGACAGTCTAAGCATCCCCAGGCAACTTTTTGATCTTTTCTTTGAAGCATCCTGTGCCATTTTTAATGCCCAATCTCAGAAGGCCTCCACCTGGGCAATCTGTCAGGGTTCGTTTAACAAGGCTGATGGTACGTGGTGCCCTAACATTCCACTCGCTCCTTTGACAGGGACCCCCCTCCTCCGTCCTCGTCTGCTCCTCCAGGAAATTAGTACCACCTTTTTCCCAGGTAAAGAAACCTAGGAATCATGTCCATAAGACCACCTCCCACTCTTTACAGGTAGAGACGCTTTTGCATGCCGTATAACTTGCACCAAATTCTCAACATGAAATATTATCTTGCTCTCGTACTTTGATTTATGGACATAGAAAAAATTCAAACTGTTTTATTGTATAAAATTTGTATTATAAATTGTATATATTTCTGGCTTACTCCATTAATATTCAAAGCAGACATATCTTCTGACAAGGTCAAGTTAAATAGAGGACTGACTTTAGAGAGTGTATACACAGTCGTAATGATTTCATGCTTGATGTGCCTGCATGCACGTGTGTGTGTGTGTGTGTGTGTGTGTGTGTGCGCGCGCATGTGTGTATGCTTGAGCGTCTGTGTGCATATGTGCTCATTACAACCCTGCCCATCCTTTATAATCAATACCTGATGTAACCCAGTCAGTACTGTTATGCTGGAGAAAAAATATTCCAGCTTGTATTCTTATACTCATTCCTCATATTTTATCCTACGTATTTGAGATAGACTATATCATTTGCTGACATTTGTGATTATCCAATGATGACACCTTACCTCTAGCTGGATTTATAAAACTAGTTTCTGTTTCAGATCCTAGGGAAATTCAACTCCTTCAGATGACGTTGGAAGATTTCAAGGTGTATACTATGATAGTCCCACCCTTTGCTTAATTAGGGGAAAGACAAGGAACTTAGTATTAACCTCTGTTCGTCATTATGTAAATATGAACTAGAAGATTAGCTGCTGAGTAACATTATCAGAGTAGAGGAGAGCCAACTTTATCCTAAAATATAAACCCCCAAATAGTCACCCACGTTGGTGTGTATATTCACCTTAATATATTCAACAGAAATATTTAGAAAGCACAAATGTGGAACTTCTCTGTTTTGCTATTCTATGTAACTAGAAGTTACACTCCTGAAATTTAATATGCAAGCATTTAACTTTCATAATTTTGCCTCTTATTGGACTAATAGAATCTACCAAAATGGGCACAGATTTCAGCAGGAAAACCTTTAGTTTAACTATAACAGAAGCCCCCGCTTGCAGTTAAAGTTACTGGAACTGTAAGAAACAAGACAGTGAAAGCCAGATATTTGAATTTTCCTTTTTAAAAACTTGATGGAAATTATATAAGAAGAACATTCTTTGATGTGGCAGAAATTGATTGATTGCCAAGGATTTCTTCAAGACACAGACCTTCTATAAACTAGAAAGTGTCAGATATAGCAAATGTATTCTTCATGTCAGATAACTTACTGTGATTTTTTTCCACTAAAATGCTAACATTTATCTTTCAGTATTTTGACTTACTATAGTAAATTATGATATTTGTCCTTTTGGCCAAAAATACCAGAAAGTAAAATGTAAATCTTTAATGGACAATGTAATCATGTTTTTCCTTGGGCAGGAGTGGATATCAGGAAGGTGATTTTGCAGAAATGAGATACAATGTAAGCCAGTCTGTGTTCTCCCAGCCTCCCATGAGCTTTCCTCTCATTTTAGGTCAAATCTGGAAAATACAGAGCAAGCTAATTTCATAAGAGCTGTCTTATCACAAATGCTAGGTTATTAAAAGTCCAACTCTCCGCCCTTATTTCTTTGCTAAAACCGTGATCCTTTTACAGTGAGAACACTTACTATGGCTAGGAGCTATGGAGAGAGTAAGTTTCCACACGGGAAGTCCCTTTCTCGGTTTAAGGAAAAGTTAACCAAAGGCATAATGCAAAATTCTGAGGAGCAACCTTTTCATAAGTGTCGTTTCAGCAAACCACTCACACTTTTGAACATTTCATACCTTTTCTCAGCCCCAAATTGTTATTAACCAAAAAATGTTCACCTACTGTAAAGTTAAAGAATATTGTAGAAAGGAGAAGCACACGGCCGTTAGAACACTCTGTTGTCAGAACCTCAGCGGGCTCTGAGCAAGGCACTAAATAAGCTGCCTTCTGCTGTGTTCTGATTAGTCTTTAAAATGCACCAAACAGCAGGAAAAGGAGGGCATTGCTATAAATGTCTTTGTGCCAATGATGACTTTTCTTTTCCCACCAGTAACAGCTGGGGGTGAAAGTTATCCAATTCAAAATTATAAATATTTGATATTGGAAAATGCTAGGTGAGTTTAAGACATGGTTAGTTGATTAGGTTACCGCCAAGAAGTAAACAATAGACTCATTAAAGTTGTAATTAGTCACTGTTGACATATTGTATTTTTAATCAGAGCTCCATCAGGGGATAAAGTGGCTGAAATAATCTAGTGCTTTGTTGAAGAGAAGTAAGACCGGCTTTTAAAAATGCAGCCATGCCTTTTCCTTGGGATTTCTACACCACCTTTGTTCTGAGAAATTTGGTGACTTCATGTTAGGCTATAAAGTGACCCATGTTAATTGATTAATCATTTTGTGTTTTGTTACATTGTGTCATCAATCAAAACATTTTTTAAGGTTCTCTGCTTCTTGGCAAGTCCAGAGTGAAGGGGAATTCATGGTGACTGAATGCATCAAGCCAGGTATTTTTACCTATTTACAGCTG
Organism: Balaenoptera borealis; assembly: GCF_965194805.1. NCBI lineage: Eukaryota > Metazoa > Chordata > Mammalia > Artiodactyla > Balaenopteridae > Balaenoptera > Balaenoptera borealis. The sequence goes on along the minus strand of NC_138875.1, from coordinate 19,343,059 downwards.
CAGATAAAGACCCTAAGAATAAGGGGTTAAGTAATTTGCCCGTGGCCACATGGTTGGCAAATAGCTAAAACTGAACTTGTAAACAAGGGCTATGGACCCCAACCCTTACCGTTACACCTCTTACAGTCAACACTTGATCCTGCACATCCCACCGCATCAGCCAAGGCCCCCAGAAAGCTGCTTCTGCTTCCATCTGAGCCACGTTTCCTGTAGCCAGGGCTCCACGGTGCACATGATGCTTCCAGGACCAGTGCGTGTTCTTCTCATCCAAATCCCTCTATCTCCCCTTTCCCCGTCAAACTCCAGCTCTCATCCCACCTCCTCTATGAAGCCCACCTGATTACTTCCGGCCCCACCTGCATATCCCTCTTTATGAGTTTTTCTCTCTCCTCTGAACACCTATCAGACTTCGAGCCCTAGATTTTCTGCTGTAGACCTCATCTCAAATAACTTATCAGAGGAAAGGACTGAACATTTGTTCATTTTTCTCCCCAACCACATAAGGGTTAAGAACCACGTGGAATAGCTTTTTAAAATTTTTCTATTCAGCCTCCCATCATATCTATTGCAGAAATAAAATTCCGATTTAGAAATTTCAATTAACATACGCATCTACATAATGTGGAAAGAGCCCTCGTGAGACAAATAAGCACTTTCTTTGGACTAACTCCATTCTTTGTAGATGCAATCTCTCTTTTCCCCGCATTTATTAAGCTAATAAAATGCATCTTGTTAAATATTGGCTAAAATAATGACCAGCCAACATTCTTTTCCTAAAGAGGCCTTGGACTTTTTATCTGTCTTATTCTTGGAATTGTATGGCTCTGGGAGTTATCTATAATTATGTTTAAGTGAGAAAATTGTAATAATATGGCCCTCATCTTATTTTCATAGATATTTGCCTGTGAACTCCTAGATGCTATCTAATTTGGCTTCCTCACATGTCAGAGAGGCAGACTTTGTGGGCAGATATTTTGATTAGTATGTCCTTTCTCAGATATTGAAGCAAAGCAGTAGACGTGTGGCATGAGTTTCTCAAAGCAGCAGCCAGCTGGAAAATGAACCCAATCTGTAAAATTATTAGACCAAAGTCTGAAAACTTAGTAAAACATCTTATTCAACAAACATCTCTTTAACTTAAAATCATGTCTTTTTTAATGTGAAGACGTGGTTTAAGAGTAGAGGGTTCAATTTACATATATACACTTAATGTCCTTTCATATATCCCATAACTCTACAGAGAAAAGAGATGGATTGACCGCTGACATAGAGGATGACATGTCCTTGTCCTGATAAGGGAAAGGAACACTCCTGTGACTGGTGCTGGTTGGCCCATTGAGCAGAGGCCTATAGTGGGAAAGGACCATCCTTCCAACCAGCCACTATCTTAGGAAAAGAGATGTCTTTATGAATGTGGTCCACTCTGCTCTTCTATTAGCTATAGGATGGGGCTGAGGTTACTTCCAGATTAGAAATCACTCATTGGCAGTGAGGAGTCTCTGGGCTAGGAGGTAGGGCAGTGGTTCTCAAAAGTGGCTGCATATTGGAACCATCTGGAGAGCATCAAAAACTACTAACACTTTTGTCTCACCATCAGGATTCAGATTTACTTGGTTTGGGATGTGGCCTAGGCATCAGGGAATTTTAAATGCAGCCAAGTTTGAGAACCACTAAATTGGAGAAACCTATTTTCTGGTCTTGCTGATAGATTTCAGGAAGGCTTTGACCTCTTTGTGTATACTTACTAATCTGATTTATTGCATCACAAGATTTTCCAGCCTGGAAGAGATAAATCAATAATATGTCAAAGATTCTTTCAATATAAGGCTTTGAAGAATTTCAGGGATTTACTTTTTTTTTCTTGCTCCTGGCTGAAGTTCTGGAGAAGAGAACCTAGGAAAGCATTTTTAAAAAAGTACGACTCCCTTAAAAAAAGTAAGTCATGCAGTCCATTTATGAAGCCAAATGGAAAAGCTTTCCGGGTCAAATGTTAAATCTTGCAAAAAATTCTTGAAGCTTAATTTATTTAATCCAAATATTTATGTAACATCTCAGTGATATAGTGTATGTGTTTAGAGCAAGTAAAGTATTGATTTGGGGCTACTAATTTGTAGGGAAGCAAAATTTAGGATATGTGAGGGAACAAAAGTATGTAGCTGGGAAAGCATATTAAGGGCATTGTCATAATGGGTTTCAGCAAAAGAAGGAATCCACTATCTGTATGCCGAGCTTTGCTGATGACAATCAGCAAGAGGAAATTGCTCTAAACTGTAACAGGATCAAATTAGATGAACTGACTCCTTTCCTGACCATTGAGTTTTTCTATACTAGAATGAGTTGCTGAAAGGGGTTACAGGGTCTCAGGAATATACTTCCTTGAGTATATACTACAGGCCCTTTCCGTTAGGTTGTATGTAAGAGGGTATTGTTTGAATACACAGGACACTTACTAGGAAGTGGTTCCATTGTAAACAAGTATTAATTAACACCTAGCTAGAGGAGCTAAGCCCAATCAATTATTTTTAATATAAAATATAGTATTCGTACACTGTTAGGTTTTTTAAATAGTAGCTTTATTGAGATATAATACATATACCATAAAATCCACCCTTTTAAAATGTATAATTCAGTGGGTTTTGATATATTCACAAAGATGTGTCACCATTAATGTCTAAATCCAGAACATTTTCATCATTTCTTCAAAAAAACCTCATGCCCATTAGCCATCACTCCCCACTCTTCCTCTCTGCATCCCCTGACACATGCTAATTTACATTCTGTCTCTACAGGTTTGCCTATTCTGGACACTTCATGTAAATAAAATCATAAAATATGTAGCCTTTCACTCCTGGCTTCTTTCACTTAGAATAATGTTTTCAAGGTCCATGCTACAACCATCAAGGTTGTAGCATGTATTTGTACTTCACTCCTCTTTATAGCTGAGTAATACTCCATTGTATGGATACATTCATCCACAGATGGACATTTGGGTTGTTTTCAATTTTTTGTGTGGATGCATGTTTTCATTTCTTTTGGATATAGACGTAGGAGTAGAATTGATGGGTCTTAGGATCACTGTACATTTAACTATTTGAGAAAGTGCTAACCTGTTTTTCAATGTGGCTGCACCATTTCACATCCCCACCAGTAATATGGGAGGGCTCCATTTCTCCACATCTCCACTAGCACTTGATGTTGTCCCTATTTTTATTATAGCCACCTAGTGGGTAGAAAGTGGTATTTCATTGTGGTTTTGACTTGTACTTTTCTAATGATTGATGCTATCTTAGCATCTTTTCATGTGCTTATTGGCCATGCGTATAAAATCTTTGGAGAAATATATCTATTCAAATCCTCTGTCCATTTTTTTAAATTGGGTTGTTAGTCTTTTTATTATTGAGTTGTAAGAATTCTTTACATAGTTTGGATTCAAGTCTCAAATATGACTTGCAACTATTTTCATCCCAACTGGGGGTTGTATTTTCACTTGTCTCATGGTGTTTTTTGAAGAAAAAGGTTTGAAATTGTGATGAAATCCATTTATCTATTTTTTGTTACTGGTACTTATGGTGTACCAGTCCAATTTAAGGTTATGAATATGTACTCCTATGTTTTGTTCTAGGAGTTTCATAGTTTTAGCTCTTACATTTAGGTCTATGATCCATTTTCTGTTAAATTTTATATATGGTATAAGGCAGCAGTCCAAATTCATTCTTTCGAATGTGACTGTCTAGTTGCCACAGCACCATTTGTTGAAAAAACTATTCCTTCCCCATTGAATTGTCTTGGTCCCCTTATCACAAACGACCATAAATGTATAAGTTTATTTCTAGACTCTCAATTTTATTCCATTGGTCTATATGGCTACTCTGAGGCCAGTGCCACACTGTATTGATTACTATAACTTTGTAGTTAGTTTTGAAATTGAGAAGTATGAATCTTCCAAATTTGTTCTTCTTTGATCAAAATTATTTTGGCTATTCTATGAATTTTAGGGTCGGCTTGTATTTTCTGCCAAAAGGCAGCTAGATTTTGATAGAGGTTGAGTTGAATCTGTATGTTATTGGGTTATGTTAAAGATTAAATGTGTTAATCCTTAGTCCTTAGTCCTTAGAGTAAGTGACTGATGTATAAGAAGGCAATATAACTCTTGTTAGATATCACCATGTTATCATTTGAATTGTCTCAAGTAATCCTTTCTGTCTGATACTTTTGTATTTCATACTGCAATTGTCTTCTGTGTGGCATTTTTCTCTTCATAGTCACAAATTGCTTTCCTTGGTAAAAATTATTATATTTATATGAAAATTATGTTAATTGGTAAAATCTATTAGAATTGCCTGAGTGTAATTCTTACCTGTCTGGAGAAGCAGTCATAAAATCCTACATTGTAACATTGTAGAGAAGCATCTGTGAAGTTTCTCATTACTATTTTGGAATTTCATGAAGTCTTAAACTTAAGAATAATATCTACAAATACTCTTATTCCAATCCATAAAATAATTATTTTCCCATTGGCTTAATACTCTGTAAATCGGACTAGAAGCCAACTTCTGCCTATGTTTTCCTCTAGGAGTTTTATAGTGTCTGGTCGCACATTTAGGTCTTTAATCCATTTTGAGCTTATTTTTGTGTATGGTGTTAAAGAATAATCTAATTTCTTTTTTTTTTTTTTACATGTAGCTGTCCAGTTTTCCCAGCACCATTTGTTGAAGAGACTGTCTTTCCACCATTGTGTAGTCTTGCCTCCTTTGTCATAGATTAATTGGCCATAGGTGTGTGGGTTTATTTCTGGGCTTTCTATCCTGTGCCATTGATCTATATTTCTATTTCTGTGCCAGTAACATACTGTTTTGATGAATATAGCTTTGTAGCATAGTCTAAAGTCAGGGAGCCTGATCCCTCCAGCTCCATTTTTCTTTCTCATGATTGCTTTGGCTAGAAGCCAACTTATTCCTTTAAATCACCAATGTGAGCTGAAGGCTAATGTGTACATTTTTTTTTTTTTTTTTTAGAAATTCACGTTCTTTTATTTATTTATTTATGACTGTGTTGAGTCTTCGTTTCTGTGCGAGGGCTTTCTCTAGTTGCGGCAAGTGGGGACCACTCTTCATCGCGGTGCGCGGGCCTCTCACCATCGCGGCCTCTCTTGTTGCGGAGCACAGGCTCCAGACACGCAGGCTCAGTAATTGTGGCTCACGGGCCCAGTTGCTCCGTGGCATGTGGGATCTTCCCAGACCAGGGCTCGAACCCGTGTCCCCTGCATTGGCAGGCAGATTCTCAACCACTGCGCCACCAGGGAAGCCCTAATGTGTACATTTTATTTGAAAGTTTGTCTTTGATTCACTTGCTCATTGATTACAGTGACATGTCAGCATCCACTGGGCTTCTTTTGGAGATTTTGGTGGGAAATGCCAAAACCATGTCTTAGAGTTGAGTAAGTTAATGTTAAAGCTTAAAACTATCTTGCGGTGGATATAGAAATACTGTAGGACAGTGCACTGAAAGACCCTCTCAGCTGTTTATCAGGATATCTAAGCAATGCTTAATGTGGTAATTATGTGGCTCTCTTTCAAAACTAGAATTTATGAGTTTGAAGTAAGTTATACAGGAGATCTGATATGAAATAGGTATCCTTTCCATGGCACTATCTTGGTTATAACAATGTCCATTTAGTTTTCTAAACCTTAAAAAATAAAGTGAAGTGAGATTCTCAAGATTCTAGAATTTGGTATCAGTGAGGGTTTTATCAAAAAAGCAGAATCACTGTAAGTGATACAGAACATGCAATTTATTAATCAGATTGGATTTTTCACAATTGTGGGAGCTGGCTTGGCAGTCTATGTAAGCCTATTGCTTTTCTGTATTGTGTTGTACCTGAAGTCATCCGAACCAGGGTCAGGAGAGAAAGAGGGACATAAAGTCACAGCAAGGTCAAACAGGACAATCCATGAGGACAAACTGGAATCCAGGAGGATGCCTGGAACTTGCCTGCATCTCTCACCACCTCTAACCTCAATGGTGCAGATGACCTGCCAAAGAGTCTGTGCCTTCTCTATGGAGCTGCACACACACCCAGCCTAGGATTCCGAGAAGCTAAACAAGGAGATCTTGTCAGAGCTAGAGAAACTGAACACCCAGTTCTTTCCTGTGCCAATAAGGTGAGGTGACAGATCAGTGACAAATTATGTGAGCTTCAAGGCCTGTGCCCTCAGTATGACCCTGGGCACACTTTGGGACTGCACACATTTAAGTTTCTAAGAAGACTGTGAAGTTTTCTTTTGTAAGAGGTATTTCAGTTTGTCAGCATTTATAAATATAAGTACAAGCCTTCAGAGGTTTCTCTGAATCTGAAACAGCAACTTTGTAAAGTACTATTTTGTTCCTGTTGATAATTTACTCATCTGAAGCCAAAAGCCTGAATTGCTTTAACTGCCCTGAGATTTGAGTCATGTCTGCTAAACAGTGTTTTTAAGCACACATCAGTTAGGGGTTTGCTTTCTATCCAGGGGTACATGTGAGCTTCAGAGATAATGCTAGACCATTGCTCTCATGTCCTTTTCAGAATGATTCCATTTAGAACATCTGTCAATATCATGCTGCAACTGGGGACAAAATAGCTTTGTGTTTTGCTGCGTCCTGCTGAGTCGTAATGATCCAATGTTAGGGAAACACATGAAAAGCATTGATTCTGAATGGATCTATATTAGTGAACCAAATGATTTAAAAGCTCTTTCAATTCAGGTAAAAATTTCTCAGATCAGGGAGCAGCCTTATCCTGACCCTGATTGTGAGAATTATTGGCAAGCTGCAGTGTTCTCAGTAAGAATACTCATTGAGCAAATTTGGGTTTTAGCAATTTCAAGTCCAGAATTTCAAGGTCTGCTAGATCTTGACCCCAGAGTACTATGCCCCTTATGGATACAGAAAAACTGGAATAAAATTGGAGAAGTGTAAGAACTCATGAACAAGGAAAGTGTGGGTATGATTTGAGTTTAGAAGGTAAAGAGTAGGGGTAGAGAGGACATTCTAAGGGAAATATTAATGATAGTAGAAAATAGGATTACTGGACTATGGGCTATAATATGAAAATTAAAATAAACTCTTGAGATAATAAGACTGGTACTTTCATTGATTTTCTAAAGCCTTCCACAAATAAGTACAATACAATTATACAGAATTAGAAATGTCAGGTGGAAAAATAAGTATCAAAACAGGGGATTTAAAAAATCATATGAGAGTAGTTTGTACAACTCTATAAAGTACATTTGAATTTCTAGATGAGATAACTTTTTCAGATATTAAACATTGTATACTTAACTGGTGCTGCATGAAGAGATAGTTAGACCAGGGGAACAGAAGAGAAGAATCCAGGAATAGACACAACTGTGTATGAAATTTTACTATATGATAGAGGTAGTATCTTAAATCAGTGATGAAAAGATGAATTTGTACGTAAGTTGTATTTGGACAGCTATCACGAGATAAGTTTGGATTAATTCTTCATAACATATTTATGGTAAATTCCAGGTGAGTTAGATTTTTAAATATAAGTTGAAACCATATAAGTAGCAGAAGAACACATAAGTGAATTAATTTATTATCTGGCATGGGAAAACCTTCTTGTCATTCAGAATTTGATTTCTCCTCCCCCAGACATCAACAATAACAATAAAAGTCTTTTGGGTGGCATAAATATCACAAGCAAAGAGACAAATGGGAAAAAGTATTTGCAACTTAAATAACAAGGTTTTAATGTCCCTAATACACAAAGAACTTCTAAAAATAGGAGAGATAAACCATTTTTAAAAACTGAACAAGAGATATGAGCCTTCCAGTCACACAAAAAAGGAATACAAATAACCCTTAAGCATATGAAAAGATGCTTGACCTTGATCATTGTAAAAGAAACACAGGCTAAAACAGTATTAAGATATGGCTTCAGACCTATCAAATAGAAAGCCAGATGTTTGACTATCTTCTCTATAGGTAAGCACAATGTAAATGGTAAGTTGAGAAATCTTCAGAGATATATATTTAATTATTCATGAAAAAAAATGTTATGATGCCTGGTATTTGCTTCAAAATAATCTGGTAAAGGGAGACTTTTGGATACATGAAACAAAGTTGGCCATGTATTGGTAATTTAGAAGCTGGGCCATCAGTATAAGGGTGTACACTACTATTCCCTCAAATTTTGTATATGTTTGAAAGTGCTCATAATAAAAAGTAAAGAGAAAAAGGGGGAAATTCATACAGTTTCAAAGGATACCATAAAATTAACCTAAAGGGAAATTTTTACCTTATAGAAAAAATAATTTTAGAGAAATAAAATTATACATTGGCTTAGAAGTACACTTAATATGTGAGAATAATGATATATCAATGGAGAAAAACCTATTTAAAGCTGACTTGTGTTGAATTTTTACCCTTTATTTTCGGGGTGAGTAAGCTCAATGAATTCTTGGTCTATCTCTATTATATTATATCCCTTGACCATAAATTGAAACAAAATGAACACATTTAAAAATAGATTTGATTGCTCCAGTAAACACATTGGCCACCGTCAACAAATAAAAAGTTCAGTTAAGTTGATGTTGATTTATATTTGCAGTTTAGTTTGAATGTTCCATATAGGCTCACATCCATTAATTCTAAATAGCATTTAGGAAGTATCGAAATAAAAATTATCTTTGATAAACTTTGCTAACCGAACAAAATGCTATGGAATACACTGAAGAGAATGTTTTTTTTTTTTTTTTAATTTACACCCTCCCCCCCAACTTCCGTCCTTCCAGAAAATGCCTTCTGTTCTGATGCACAGGCTACAGGCCCCTAGAGTACTTCAGCCGTCCATAATTTAACTGTAACCTCCTGGACATGGATGTGGTGGTAGGAAGCCGTATTTCAAGGTCAGTTAATGAGAACCACCTTTAGGCTATCATTCAGATAATGAAGTGCTTGCTGTGAGAATCCCAGACCTCAAATGCTCTTACTGGAGCCCAACACAAACCAATCAAATAAAGATAAATGAGGAAATATTAAACATCTGTCCATTTTATGCTTGATAGTTTTATTTTATTGAAACCATCTACACTGAATGCAAAGTAGTATCAGTGATATTTTATTTGTCTATGATTTTAAGCTTTCTGAAGTACCTTAAGAATGGTTTTGTGAATTTAATAAGTTCAAGTCGCAAGGTCATAACTTGTCATGGCATCCTTAAGATTGTTACTTGGAGAACTAGCAAAGTTTGCATGGGTTAGTCCATCTGTGTAGTAGTCATCCACACATATCTGTAGCATTTGCTAAGCTCCCCACTAGACAAATCGGAGTGTATCCTCAGAGCCATGCAAAATATCATGCAAAACAGGAGGTGCCAATGAGTGTTAGATGGACAAATGGATGCTTTCATACGGGAGCCCGGTTCTCTGAGCTCTGACCTATTCAACTGACAAGTTTATATGCTCTCTGCCAGCACAAATCTCACTTTCAAAAATTATAGTCCCTCTGTACTTTCTCTTTTCCCAGGTTATTTGAAATTGCTCTTCTGAAGATATAAATATTCTACTTTGAGGAAGTTTTTATACTCTTGTGCAACTTAAAATAGAAAAATGAGCTCAGGAAGCCAGACCTGGAAAGTACCAAGGTCATTATTTAATCTAAACATTCACTTTACAGATGAGGAAGAAAGGAGAATCCAAGCTCTGAACTTGGAGAGACACCACTTCCACCAACTGCCCAAAGACAAATTTCATTAATCATGAAATTTGCATGGCTCTGAGAATCTTAAATAGATTTATACACTAACACATATGTATTGAGCTCCTCCTATATGCCAACCACTATACTGGGCTCTGTGGATCCTCAGTGGACAAGGAAATTAAATTCCTGAGCTAATGGAATTTATGTTGAACAAGAATGAAACAAAGCAGGGTAAAAAAAAAAAGAGAGAGAGACAGTATGGGCAACCTCATTTGAGATATTCTAACTATGAAAATCATGTTCCCAGAGAAAATTCCCTTCCCTCGTAGAATGAATATATTTCTACTTTCTACCTATCTAACCCAGTTTCCATTTCAAATCATAATGAACACCAGTCTTGGGGTTTCCTCTATTGGAAATGTCACCCCATAAATTAGGTAACTTCCCTGCAAGTGATTTCTCATCTGTAAACTAAAGGCTAGACCACATGATTACTTAGATTGCCTTCTACCTTTTAGATTCCTCATTAAACAGAGCCTCATGGGCGTTGTGAATTCTTTTCCCTACTCTTTCCAGCCTCTTACCTTCCCATGAAAGGCTCTGAGGATGACGCTGCGGTTTCTGTATCCAAAAGACCTTCTGGCTCTTGTGGTATAGTTTGTGACACAGTGATAATGGCAGAGAGTCAGACACATTTCCTGAAACATGGCAATCCTCTGGCTTTTTCTTCCCTTTTAGATTCATAGAACCAAGAACTAACAATCCAATCAATCATTGTGCGGGAATAAACAATACTGCTAAACTTGTCAGCTTTTTGATCCTTCCCAGATCTATATTTTTAGCCCAGTTCTTGGAAAACAGCCTTTTTTTTTTTAACCAAGGCTTTTATTTTTCTTTGTGGTGGTGTATTTGCTGTGCCAAGGATAGACTATTGAGGTCACATGATTTTAGGACTCAGAAAATCACGTAGTAATAAAAGAAGAACAAAGCTAAATACAAAAGAAATTTCTTTAAAATTACAAACTAAATGCAAAAGAATTGTGTATATAAAATAATTCATTTTTAAAAGAAACCTGTGGGCTTCCCTCGTGGCGCAGTGGTTGAGAATCTGCCTGCCAATGTAGGGGACACGGGTTCGAGCCCTGGTCTGGGAAGATCCCACATGCCGCGGAGCAACTAGGCCCGTGAGCCACAACTACTGAGCCTGCGCGTCTGGAGCCTGTGCTCCGCAACAAGAGAGGCCGCGATAGTGAGAGGCCCGCGCATCGCGATGAAGAGTGGCCCCCGCTCGCCGCAACTAGAGAAAGCCCTCGCACAGAAAGGAAGACCCAACACAGCCAAACATAAATAATAAATCAATAATAAATAAATTTAAAAAAAAAGAAATAGAAACCTGGAGGCAAACTATCTCGTATCCAGCTTAATATGTCAATTTCTTTAACTAGTCTATTGAAGACACTAAATAAATGGTTTCCACAGTGCCAAGCTTTGCATTCATTTCAGGTGGAATTTATGTTCAATGCCACAAAATCTCCACCATCTTTCAGTTAAAGAAAAGACCCTGTGTAGGCTGCAGTAGAATTGATCCGTGTTAGCCAGGATTGTTGACTCTGGATTAGAGCCTGATTGGGAGGCAACCCCAGGCAGTTTATGGACTGCAGATTGGCTACAGGTCAGAAATACATGGTAGGGCATGTAGTTGGCAAGTAGTGATAGTCTCATTTCTGTAAGTGACAATTAAACTCCCATGCGATGGTCCTGAATCTCCTCTCGTACCTAATTCCTCCCTATGCTATAAGGTTAAATGCAAGTTCATCTTCCTCTACAAAATCTGCTCTGACCATTGCAGTCCATGAAGATTATTGTTTTGTTTGAACTAAAAGCACAACTATTTGACTCATTTATCAACTAATCATGTTCCATCTTGTAAAATTATGCTGTATTTTCTTTCATCCTTATTCAACTTTTAAGTGTATGCATGCCTTGACAGAAACTAGATTATGGTTTACATTTTTGGAATTTTCATCTTTGGGTCTGATACTGTATATTGGAGGTATTTAACTAGATTCGCTCAAGACTTAGCCTTTTGTGACACTGTCACCAAAAATATTGCAAAAAGCATAATTAACTGTAGGCAACGTTTTAAAATGTGCTGATGTATCTTCTTGATTCTATTCTTTTCATTTTTCCAGGAAACAATATCCTCCAACTTTATCTTGTATTTAGGTAACCAGCTTCAATTTCTTCCCTCTGATTATCAAGGATTGTGTCCAGGGAAGAATTTTGCTTCAATTACTTAACTCTCTTAGAATATTTAAATTTCATCTGTTTTTTGCACAAGAGAATTAATAGTTTTATCCGATTTTACTGGCGAAATGACAGACTTTATCACCCTTCAGAGGAGTTTCACGTGAGCAAGTTCGGAAGGGAAAGAGAGACTAAGGTAGAGTGATGGTGGTGATGATAGACCTTAGGTGGAGGAAATCTTACAACTTTGACAGCAATCTCCTCTAGCAACCCATTTGGCTCAAAGACTAGAAGCAGCAACATCTTCAACCAAAAAGTCCTGGTGAGATATTTGGCACCAATCCAAACGCAGAACTACTCACTACCAGGCAGTTGATCAATGCAGACATTTTCTAAGAAGAATTTCACATCAGTAGTGGAGATATCTGTATCCCTGCATTAAGGAAGGCTGGTTGTTGATGGTTGCTATGCACCTCTTCCTGAGCAATGGTTATACTTTGTATAGATCTTAAAAAAGAGAAAGAGTACATTGACAGTCAGCAAACATCTACCCTGAGAGTCCTACTCAGTGAAGAAAGGATAAGAGAGGAACGCTTTAGTGCAAAAATATATATTGGCAGCTCTCAAAACCCCTGACCTCAAAAACCATTCATTAATTAAAGAAATATACATCCATCAACCATAATACATTTAGGAGGATTTAGCATCAATAGGGTTCAAATTTTAGAAAATTCTAATGTAAAAACATTGTAAATCTTCCAAATGATGTAATAATACTGGCTGGCTAGCTACCTAATCATCATCTTCATCATTATTTATCCAAAGACATGGAACCTTTTAGTTTTGACCCTGTACCAAAATGACAATGTAAAAAATAAAGTTTTGTTTAAATTGATGAATATGTGCATCATTTTCTTACATGTAGAAAAATGATTAGAATTATGTAGCAGTTTTCAGATATGTCCATGGAGCAGCCTGTTGTTGACGTTTGATTTTGATCACCTCAGAACTCCTGAAGGGTACAATGTTTTCCTGATTGTAGAGGTGAGGAAATATTCCTCCTTCTCACATAGTAGGAGAGGAATGTTTCTATTCTAGGGACGTCTTCATAAGCCTTCCTCTATCCATCTGTATAACCCACAAATCAGAAAGCTGTACCAAATGGCAAATCATTTTGCTAACCTCAAGTGTGGAAAGTACATCAAGTATTTAGTGGGTGATGGTGTAATTCAAAGGTATGTGGTGGTAGTTTTCGTGTCATCACTGTTTTTGGCCTTAGCCCTTGGCATCACCCATAGCCATTGTAACAACAGAAGAAATGAAAACCAAGGCAGGAGAGGTTAGGGCAGTGGGTGAAATGGCAAGTGATGTTCCTTCAGGAGAAATATTAGCAGAATTACCATAGTTATGCCTCTGAATAGCTCTTCCCTTTTTTCAAGGCCCAGAAAATATTCGGCAGATTTGCCAAACACAGCATATTTGCCCGTGGAGAACAGAGGGTTCAATATTTCAGAACGTAAGATTTTAAAACATTGCTTTTGAAATGAGTTTAAATCAACGTTTTTAAAGGTTGTCATTTCAGCTGTGAAATTTTTTAAATTAAAAAGGAATATTTTGTATGCATATAATAGAAAGCTCATCCTTCAGGATTACATGCAGAATATTCCCCTAGGCTTTTCTCTTCCATTACTCATATATAATTTCAGTCTCCCTCTAAGCACACCTGCATCATCTGGGACAGTTTTTTCTATTCCCTGTGACTCTTTTTCCTAGCACCACACTCCTGTTTCCAAGAGACACTGGCTTAAAAAAAAAAAAAAAGCTATAACTCTAAGTTCTACTATTGCTGTGGCAATAGCCATGGTGGGTATCACATAGCTTTTTGTTCCATATTACCTGACATGATATAAAAAGATAGGTACTAAGTGAAATCATAGAAGAGTCCTTACTCCTGAAGCTGCTCTGAACTAGTTAACTCACAGATTCACAGAATAGAGGCATTCCAATTTTTTACCCTTGAAAGCTAAATTTGCGTTGCTTTGCAGGAAGGCAAAGGAAAACCAATTTTAATCATAAATACTTATTTTTCCTCCTACACAGGCCCACCAAGACCATCACTATGACCGATGGAGACTATGATTATCTGATCAAACTCCTGGCCCTTGGAGATTCGGGGGTGGGGAAGACGACATTTCTTTACCGCTACACAGACAATAAATTCAATCCCAAGTTCATCACGACAGTAGGCATAGACTTCCGGGAAAAACGTGTGGTGAGTTTTTAACCATACTGTTAACTGGTTGCTGATCCTCCTATATAAGATAAGGATTAAGAAGCTATGTTTATTGCATTGCAAGGTGACTGTCTTTTATCACATGAAATTCATAACCTGTCACTTTAATCCAATTTAAATATTATTTTTTACCGTCTCAATTATAAATAACATTTTGCTTAGAAAAAGTTGAGTGGCACTATCACTTGTCTCCAGAAGTACACAGGGCAACTAAAATCATTTATGGGTTTCTATAGTGTGTTTTCTATGAATTCTTAAGGAAACTTTCAAAACATGAATTAGTATCTAAAATCATTAACTCTTGATCTGAGTTCCTCAATAAAAACGAGTGTTCATTTCCCTATGCTTACAAAAAAAGTTAAAAGAATGATTGGCAAATAGCTGGAACAGGAACTCAAAGCTGCATTTTTATTTGTGTGTAGACTCAGCCATCAATCACTAGCTTCTTATGAACAGAATGTGAGACCAATCCATGCTATTTTTCAAGATAAGGGATTTTAAGTGAGAATCACAACCACTTCCTTCTCCTATGCTAGACGCTAATGACAGGAATAAGGATATTGTGACATGTGAGACGTGTAACATAGGCACAGAAGCTTAGCCAGATTTACTGCCACCCAAGGTATTCTTGATTGCCAAGATGGCGGCGGCTTCCAGTTGATATCACAAATCCAAAAAAAAACCAAAGGAAATGATGTTGAGAAGTTAAATCATGGTTCCTTATAATGTCCTGTACCTTATCTGAAAGTCCAGTAGTGTAGTCTTAGCAAACTTGCTCCCAGCCCTTCCAGGGTTTTTCTGTGCCTTCTCCCCTCCCAATTCCCCGCCCCCAACCCCAATCTAGGTATAAATCTTTGCAAAGTTTTCCCTTTAAAACATCTTCACTAAGCCATAAGTAAAAGAACTGGATAAATATTAAAATTGCTATGCTTTGTTTAAATAAGAAGTCAAAAGGCCATCATTTAAAAAATTTAAACTTTTCTAAAAAGAGCCTTTAAAGGAACGACTAGTAAGGAAAGACTTGAAATATCCTGTGTAAACTTAATGAGAAATTCCATGTGTTTTTCATTTTGAAAGTCCAGTTCACAGTAGAGGATATTCAGGTATTTGTAAAGCATTTTACTGTTTTAAAAATGCCTTCACATCTGCTATTTCATTTAAGTTTGCAGTAACTCTGTAAAGTAGGAGGAGATGATGGGTCTCAATTTGCTAAAGGAAAATAAGATTCTATGAACTTAAATGAAGAGTCTATATTTGAACCTAGAACTTGGGTCCTAAATCTAATGTTTGCTGCCTCCATGAGGAAATGACAGAAGGTGTCTAATTTAAGTTTGCAGGATGCCTAAATTGTTTTGAAAACCATACTTATACTTGACATTTAAAAGTGAGAGTATATGTGATACTTCCGGGAAAAAAAAACAGAGCAAATATTTATTTTGCACTATGAACTTTGATTATAGTAATGAAGAAAAAATATGCTGAGTGATCCCAGAGAATCTGAATGCTGACAAAATCCAAAGCAGTATCAACTGATGACATTTGTATTTTTTCAGGTTTATAACACACAGGGACCAAATGGGTCAACAGGGAAAGCATTTAAGGTGCATCTTCAGCTTTGGGACACAGCAGGACAAGAGCGGTAACAGTGAATTACTTTGTTTCTAGCTACAAATATCTTAGGAAAACTTATTTTAATGTGAATGCTGTATGTGGTATGTGGACTTGTAAGGATATGCAACTCTCCTCCTGGTTTCAAAATAAACATTTGTATCAAAAAATAAAAATAAATTATTTGTAGTTAATCGACCATAACTAGCACTGTGTATTTGGTACAGATTTTAAAAATCAGATTTTCAGAAATCTCTGTGAAAATTCTTATGCATTGTCTTTGTACTTTGTAATAGGGGAAAAAAGAAACTTCTCCAGAATTTAATTAAATTGGGTGGGAAATTGACATTGTTACAAGTACTACTTGAAGAGGGAGTTGAAGAAAAGAGTGTTAATATCTTTCTCATCTCTTTCTGCCCTTACACACAGACTCTCATCCTGTGTCCTTTGACTGGCTTTAGAGATTTTGGTCTCACCATCACCCTCCAGCTGGAATGTTTTACTCCCTTCCCACCTTCCCTGAGGCTCTCCTTTCACCAGGCCTGGCTCACATTACACCTGCTCGGCGGGGATCTTCTGAACACCCCAAGTGAAACAAACTCCCTCTTTCTTGAACTTCTACATCTATTCTTCCATCCCTTAAATTACTCAATTAATTATATACCACCTTGCAGTAAGGTGAATCTTTTATTTTTATCTCTAACTGCTGGTCTTTGCTTCACTTGTGACCTTCTCACACCAACACAATTGTGAGCTTTATAAGGACAGAGGCCATACTTGGTTTTTCAGCCTCGTCTCTGGTACAACGTCCAAGTCAAGAGACACTCAGTAGACGGTAGTGTGGATTGTTTAGAGCTGGAGGTGCTATGCCATTATTTGATGAAAATATATTTCTTTGAGATTCAAACTTCCGGAGTGCGAAAGACCCCAAGCTAGTGAAGCTTTTCAATATTAGATTAAACAAAAATTGGCAATAGATTGTCAAAGAAGATATTTAGAAGGCACATACCTCCCAATTCTACATCACATGTCTTACAATGTTTATGCTGGTAAACACTTCAGTCTTTGAAATGAATCCAAAACATTCTCACTTTCAGTGAGTGTAAACGCCAGGAGAGGTGCTGGGCCCTCTCTGTGAGCTTTTTTGACTGTGAATTCCATTTACACACATCCTTCAACACGGCTGGTTCTTCTGAAGTCATTCCTTACAAGAATCTCTGTTCATATGTCAGTTTTGTTGTCACAAAGATGTATGTTTTACAGACCGATTTAATGCATTTTTTGAAGAAGGAATATGAGAAAATGTGTTTCCCATATGTCTTCGCACACGATATGTCAGCCTAGCATGATGGCAGGCTTCTCTCATCTGTCTCCTTAAGACAGCTGCTCCAGGAGTGAAATAGGAAATACTAGGGACAGTCTTAGTACATCAAGGTTATTCATCCCTTGAGAATTTTGCATTCTGTATACAAAAGGTGCAGCTAAGCAGCAGGATAAACAATGCCTCACACCTCAACCCTGTGCCTGAGGACACCTGGCATTATAACCCATGTAAGATAATGATTATTGCTAAAAGTCACATTATGAGAAGGAGGAAAAAAATCATACCCCTTATGTAAACCTAAAGGATGCAGGGCACAGACTTAGTTCTCAGTGAGGGAGAAAGAGCTATAATGTGCCCTGGGATCTGTTTTCTCATGGGGTCCTAGCTTTCCCCACCCTGGGGACACAATGAGGTTGGTGGGTGAAGCTAGAAATCAATAAGCTTTCCCCTGGAGTAAACCCTGGAAAGTAAGGGGGTTAACAAGGGTCCTGGGCTGAGTGGTCCAGGGTATGAAGCTGGTCCAGAGCAAGAGTATTTTACCCATGTTGTTGTGGATGCAGAAGTGTTTGCTCCAATGAGATCTTATCCAGCAAGTATGTTTTAAAGTAACTGTCATGTGCTGTGGGCAATGAGAGGGGGATAAGGCACAGTCTTATCCTCAAATGAGACACACACACACACACACACACACACACACACACACACACACACACACTCTTAAGGAGAGGACAGAGAGCAGACTGTTGTGGCTGAGTTAGCCACACTCTTGTGGTTTGAGCAGGAGACAGTTTTGTGAGTACAGCTAGTTCCCAAAGACAGAGAACGAACCCTTCAATAAAAGCCCTGTAATCTCTGAGCTTCTAGTGACGGGTAGGAACAAATCTACAGGAAGAAAATTGAGTAAAACTTTTGGTATTTCATAATCATCACAAGTATGTCCTACCAAAGGAATCTTATTTTGGAAATAAAAAGTCATTAAAATATCTCTTCCCCCTGCTTTGGTATTGAAAGTATTGTTCTCTATTGAAGTCATTTAACACTTTAATAATTTATATCCTTTGCTATGTTCTTTCTTTATTTCTTTATCTAAATTTGACAGACACTTAGCGAGCCAAAAATATGCTCAGGGCCATAGAAACACAATGGATAGCAAGTTAGAAACACAGCTCCTTTTTTCTTGGAGCTACCGGTGTAGAATTTGGACAAATAGACAATTGCAATAATAGCTTTAGGACAGTAACAGAAAAACAAAGAGTCGTTGTCAGGTGCACCAAGAGGGGTCCATAAGCTATGTGGGGGTGTTGGGAAGTCAGCGTGGGGAGGTGATACTGTTATATATAAATATATATACTCATACACAATATATAAGTGAATCTTATCCAGGTTAAAAGGATAGAAGGTAAAGGAAGCATGAAGGCGAGGTTACCCACAGGAATAACAGCATGTGTGAAAGCTCAGGGGAGAGAGTGAACTTTCTAAGAACTAAAAGAAGATCAGCACGCCTGTGGGTAGTCAAGAGATGAGCTGGATAGATGAGCAAGGGTTAGTTCATGCAGAGCCTTGACGGATTGTTGAAAAGCTCAGTCATTATCGTAAGCAAAGTACCATCATTTAAATATTTTTAGCAGAGGATTTATATAACAGTGGGAAGAAATCAGGGAAGGGGAGGATCCCATTCAACACTGGAGACAGGAAGCCTGTTGAGAAGGCTGTTGAAATTATCCAGGTGGAAGATAATGGGTCCAAAACTAGAGTAGTGGCAGGGTACGTGGACAGAAATGAGAAAGTCAGGAGATATTTGTTGATTGCTTGTATATAGCAGGTGAAGTAGAAAGGCTGTGGTGACCAAGGAGGATGGATGGTGATGTCATTGACAGAAAATCAGGAGGAGGGGCCAGTTTGGTTTTAAACACATGAAGTTGAGAGTACCTTAGTTTCCTCCAAGTGGAAATATTAAACAAGAAATTGGGCACATGGTACGGAGGGCAGGAAAAATCTAGACCTATAAACTTGGGGTTCAACATATAGGTGATAATTGAGCCAGGGAAGTGAATGAGATTACCCAGTGAATATATGTAGAGGAAGAAGGGGTCAAGAATAGAACCCAGAGGAAACCCAAGGATCTACAAATAGGCCAAAATAGGAGATCAAAAATTAGGAGGACATTTAGGATAGGAAGTGTTACGCTTCTCTGTTTCAAAGTCATGTGCCTTTCTAAAAATCAATTGCCAAATTCACTTCTTTATCAGTATAACCCAAACCTTCTCTGGACCTTATGTGTGATCTCTTGTTTTGCCCATTGCTGACATTGAAGTGGATCTCAGAGCATCTTCAACTTCCCTGAGGATGTTGGGGTAGAAGGGGTTGGAACAAGAGAAAGTCTTTACATCGCACATGGAGGAGTGCATTCTTCAAAATCCTCCATTAGAGATGAGACTTCTTGCTTTCTCTCCTCAACTACCAAGTCTCTCTGCCCTTCCCTCATTCCCCTAATCAACGTCCTCTTTTTCCTTTCTTCACTGTCTTCCTTCTCCTTAAGAGACATGCATGCCAGCGTAAAGCTCAGTTTTACCCCTGAAGAGTGCTTATAAAAGAGTTTTCTCACCAATGTTGTTCTTCCTTACAAAAGAACCCTAGTTCCAGCTGCTAACAAGTTGTGGTTTTCTGCATGTAATCACAGGCATCCATTTTCAGGCTACCATGTGCCAAGCTTCCTTCTGGGCACAGACAGGAAATCTGAAAAGTATAAGTTAAAGTCCCAACTCTAAAGTGGCTTCTATTTTAATTGTGGGCCACGAGATGCCCGTGAGCCAATGAGAGAAAGATTCCAAGGGGCTGTGTAAGCAAACGTGTGGTTGAAGGTTACAAGCTCTCGCATGCATACCTGCTATGGAACATAAAGCCGGGACGTGATCTTAAACAGATCTACAACCAGATGTTCTCCCCGACCCTTCAGCAGTCTTTCTGCCCATTAGGTAGAATAATCCAGAGGGATGCCACGGAGAGTTCATATCTGAAAGGGAAATAATGTTGTTTGTATTGTCATCAGAATGTGCATGTGGACTGACTTCCAGAACTATCCACTGTGCTTTTTTGGCAGATTCCGGAGCCTCACCACTGCATTTTTCAGAGATGCCATGGGTTTCTTATTAACGTTTGACCTCACCAGTCAACAGAGCTTCTTAAATGTCAGAAACTGGATGAGTAAGTGGGACTGAGTAACTTCCATTGGCCACGCTGCTTCTCTGCCTCACAAGATGAAACCAGATTGGGGACCACAGATTAACTCTAAAAAGTCACAGGTTTAGTGTTTCCTGTGTCACCTTCAAAGCAGTGGCTTTTATGTGGCTCATCCAAAGTGACTTAAAATTGTGTTTTCCTTTGACGTCTTAGAAGAATCACCACCTGTACGTAAGGACTTTATTGTTGCAATTGACAGGCCATTAATTCCACTCATCCAGTAAGTCTTGAAGGATTTCTTAAAACTAAATGAGTGGTCACATCTACTCCATCTAGCCTGGTGGGGACACAGAAAAACAGCAGCGTTTTCTGAGGGGGCAACTGGTACCTACAGTGTGTGCCCTTGCACGTGGGTTAACTAAAGTGTTAATTGACTAATGGGTTAATTAGGTGAGAAATTGTTTCAGAGCAGAGCAACCACATGAAAATACGGTAGTGTGTCAGTCAACAAGCTCACGTTGAAATTTCACTTCTTTTTTGAAAAGTGTTCAAATGTGAGGAAGACTGGTATAGAAAAATCTCCAGCCTTCATGGCAATTTAAACATAATATAAAGTTTCAAAGTAGCCTAATCAGTTATTAAAGCCAGATTGATATGTCAGCCCAGAAGTGTGGTATTTGATTTTTCCTTTATTTTTTAACTGATGTAGCACTAAAGACAGTATTTCATTTGCATGTTTTAAATTACAAATACCAGTTTTGATCCTAGTGGGACATTCCAACAGTCGCATGGGGCTGGTGCTACTTGTCATTTCTAGATTTGTCAGGGCTGTCTGTGGCCAGAGTGATATTTTTTAAAAGACTAGATCATATTATTCCTCTGCTCAAAGTCCTTTTGGGATTTCCCATCTCACTTGGAATTCCTCTTTAATTCACTTTTACTCTGCCCCAGCTCACCGGCCTCCAGCTAAAGGTCTCTCCCCTGAAAAGCACAATCCTGCCTTGGGGACTTTGATTTCTGTTCGCCTCCGCCTTGATTTCTCTTTTCCCATTTATAGCGTGTGTTAGTTCTTTCATCTCCTTCAAGTTCTTGTTCAAACCTTATCTATCTCTTGAGAGAAGCTTTCCCTGACAGCCCCATCTAAAAAACAGTGCTCTTCATCACTCTGTATGCCCTCAGTACACTTTCTATTTCATTTGGTCACTGCCACCACCTGACATTATTATATTATATTGTATTATATTATATATATTATATTATATTTATTATATTATATTATTTCTTTGTTTACTTGTGGTTTTGGTTCTTTCTACCACTAGAATGTAAGCTCTATAAAGGTGCAGACTTGGTCTGCTTTGTTCCGTTGCAATACCCTAGATCACCTGGCTGAGTGTCTGGCTGTGTAGATTCTCAAATATATACGTATCTTATTATTACATATTACATATAATTAATAATATATATAAATGCTTTAAATGTAAGTTCACTAACAGTGGGGAAAAATACCAACAAATTCTGACTTAATTGTTTCTCCAAATGAGTGTTTATCCTAGGATCTGTCTCCATTTTCTTTTGCTATTACATTTCTTTATCCAAATTTTGGTGTTATTATTCGATTGTGGGGAGATAAGGAGATAATAAGATTATTCAATTCTTTCAGAGACTGATTCGTTCATCATTTTTCAAGGTAGATGAGATGCTCCCTTATTACTAAAATTTCCAGGAGGATACAGTTGGGATTTAAGATAATTAATTGCCATATCTAATAAGGCTTTAATTTCTAACATCCAAATAATTGGTGTTATAGAGTAAGCCTTTGTCTTCTTCCTCTGACCTCAGCAAGGTTGCACATAGCTTGCCTTGAGGTAGACCGTAAAATAGTCCCGTACCCTTGAAAACATAGATTGACAAGTTTTTTATCATTTCCTCCCTCCCTCCCTTCCTTCTCCTTCTCCTCTCCTTCTCCTCCTTCTTCTTCTCCTCCTCCTCCTCCCCCCACCCACCCCCTTCTCTTTTAAACAGTGTCTCCTGGAGAAAAGAGAAAAACAAGTGACCTGTCTTAATATTGTTTCTACATGAATTTGTGGTGGTTCAAAAATGTTCTGCTCTTATGGATCATCACCTTGAACTTCAGGAAAGGGAAATGTAGCAGCCTCCTAAAGGAAAGAGCAAACTTGTGTACTTTAAGATCACGTTCTATTATCTCCACTTATATTTGAAGAACAAATGGGATGAAAAACAGTATGTTCATCTCAAAGGGCATTTCCCCAGATATAAAGGAGCACTGATAGGTATTCATACAAGTGCTTCATATACACTCTTATTAATCTTCACAACCTGCAACCTGTGAGGAATTATCTCCATTTTCTAGATGAGGAAACTGTGGCTGGGAAGAGTTAAGCAACTTGGCTAATATAACATAACTCGTAAGCAGCCAAGCTGCAGATGAACAATTAGATTAGGACTCTGAAGTATGAGCAGTCATTTGACATCACTTGTTTATAACTAACTTGCTGTTTCCATCTGTTTTCTTTCCAAGGCCAACTGCAAGCAAATGCTTATTGTGAAAATCCAGATATAGTATTAATTGGCAACAAGGCAGACCTGCCAGACCAGAGAGAAGTCAACGAACGGCAAGCCCGGGACCTGGCTGACAAATACGGGTAAGTCAGTCACGTGGAGATGTCCTCTAAACTTGCACACTGCTGCTTAGTAATGGGGTAGGGTCACGAGATTGATATTAGAAGGGATCCCTTTGATTCAGGAATGTCGCATGAATGAAAAAGATCTTCCAGAGGAATATATGTGATGTTTTTAATGAACTATTTCATAATAATAGCAGCTAACATTTGCTGAATGCTTATTATGTGCTAGCAACTGTTCCTAAGCTTTAATTCATCTAACCCCTCATAATCATATATAGGAAATCTAGAGTTATCCCATTTTATATATGAGTAATTGGGACACAGAGAGATTGAGTAACTGATGGAAGGCCACATAGCTAGTAAGTAGTAGAGCTAGAATTCAACCCAGGCAGACTGAGATCAGAGTCTATGCTTTTCAACACTGTACTCTCCTGCCTCTCAATCAATAACTACAAAACTCTAAGAAATAATACCTGACCTGGTCGTAATATTGCAATCATTATCCTAGCTGAGCTTAAATGGCAGCTTTTAAAATTTTTAAAATATTCCATGTAATTATAAATTCAGTCCCAAGGCAGAAATTGTCATTCTTTTTCAAATGTAAGCATCTTTGCCAAATCTGTCCATTTTTTACTGAAGGATTCTCCTTGAAAGCTTTATAAATGTACGTGTCTTTTTGACACTTTGGATTCCAAATAAATATAGACTGTATTCACATAAATATCCTATACAGTGCCTGCTTAAATTCTAAATCAGACTTCTAGATAACTGATTGGAGGGAAGTAATAGTTTTAATGGCAATATTGATCACTAGTTTAGGCATTTTTACCCTCTTAATTTTTAAGAATCAGTGATGATGCTTTGGCTTCAAGTCCCTGATCACCTCCTGTATCAGTTTCCTTGCCCATAAAACTTGTTACACCCATACTAAAAAGAAACCCACCAGCTTTCACTCACTGAGGAAAAACAAGGATGTTTTCCAACTCAGCCAGCAAAATCGTGATTATTTCACAATCTCTCAGCCAGCCATGTTTTTGCATGTGTGACTCATTGGCACATCTTGTTGTATCTTTTCTGGTTCCTTCCTCTTAAAAATATTTGTCATCTCTTCCATGCTAGCATACCATATTTTGAAACAAGTGCAGCGACTGGCCAGAATGTGGAAAAGGCTGTGGAAACCCTTCTGGACTTAATAATGAAACGAATGGAACAGTGTGTAGAGAAGACCCAAGTCCCTGACACTGTCAATGGTGGTAGTTCTGGGAAGCTGGATGGGGACAAACCAACAGAGAAGAAGTGTGCCTGCTAAACTTTACCCTAGGAACTGATCATCCAGAACCCCACGCAAGCATCGCTTCCAAAAAGAGTGACAAACCACACAATTGTTGTTGAGTAGACCATGTATAATGGCATGTCTTTCTTTTTCTGCCAGAAAAATCTATTTTAAGAAGTCAGAGTTGTCAACAGTGTTCAAAAGAGTTGACCAGTTGTCCCTGAGGCCCCTCCAAACAAGATCAAAGATTTTCCATTGTCATCATACCATCATGGATGCTCAATTTGTTTTCCTTATAAAGAAGATGAGTATATAAGAGAGTATACAAGAAGAAATATCAGGGAGTTTTCAGTCAGAACCAAAGGTACCTTGTCACATTGGGGACAAGAATAATCTTCCAAAGGGATAACATAGAAAGATGACTTTTTTAAAAGGTTGGATTTACTTCTTATATAGAATCTGATTTGTACTTTTATAGGTTTGCATTGGGGGAAACATATTAGCTAAAAATGCATATACACAAAAAAGAATTCTAAGTGGTTCATTAAGAGTGGCATTACTATGTACATCCTATAAGCTGTGCTAGAATGACTACCTTATGAGAGGATGAATGTCAGACTTCTGAGAAAATGTAAGAGACTGTGTAATAATGCCATTTGTATATTCTTAATAAATGGCAGATAGACAAGAATAGGACTGTGAATGACAGAAGACAAGAGAAATGCCCAGGGAGAAAAATGAAGGTATGGGAACATGGCATTTGGGCAACTGAAATTAAATGTATCTGTTACAGATGTCTGGGAGAGATACTTAGCCAAATTTCACTCAAGCCAATTAGAAGCTGACATTATCAGTTGGAATTAAGAGAGTCTCCAGAGGTTTGCATTTCCAACAAAATTTTAGAAATTGGTGTAGTGTTCAGCTTCACATTTCATATTTCTTAGCAATCATGATAAAAAGTCACAAGGAGAAATTAAAGATTGCTGTTTATTAACTATCTCTTTATGCACTCAAGAAAAACTATTTAGCCTTAATTTTTTTAGATAAAATATGTTGGTGATATGAAATAAAAAGTGACTATTAATTCTAGGTTTCTTTCTGATTTACAAAGTACTGGAAACTCTAAATCACATTACTCTCCTCCAACCCACACCCACCCCTGGCTTTGAATCAATTGTAAAAATAGAGGAGTGTCACTTTGTAGATCAACAACTTCAGAATAATGATGGATCGATTTTATGGTCACTCTGAATTTTTGTGTCATTTATCACATAAAAATTGATGATACATCATGCCATATTACAGTGTATTTAGCATCTGTTTTTATTTTGCCTAAGGCAAAACACCTATGCTTGAACTATATTGGGGGGTTGGCAGAGATGGAGGTGTATCTTATCTAAGCAAAAATTTTGTTAATGGCTTTATTTTTCACATAATGCTGTCTTTTCTTTCTAAAAATGATCACAAAGGTATTTTCCATTGGCCTATTATTATTGCGTCTAAACATTGGCTTTTGATTTAGTTTCTGATAAACATAAGCCACTCCTATTACTATTATTTATGTACTTCAGTCAATTTTGTCAGTAACAAAGTCATCATACTTTAGGTTTTCTCTTTTTATTGTGAATATATGATTTTTCTACAGGATAGTTCCTCTTTGTAGAAAAATTTGCCAATTAAACTTCACTTTTCTAGACTCTCTGTATATTTTTTGTTAAGTTACAAACATAGGAAACTCTAAATCCCAGTCCCCCACCTTTAACCTCCGTCTACCGACCTCCACTGGGTGTCAATCAGTTTTAGGAACACAGATCCAAGGGACTGTCTAGTTACAAGACCCAGAAATGTGCCATGAAACCAGGTAATTTGGAAGCTTTAATGGAGTTAGTCCTTAACAGATTAACAAATTCTTACTGTCAGTTGCCCAGGTCCTCTGATTTCTGCAGCACGATGCCAACTTCTAAGGTTGGTCATGAGTGGGTATTCGCTCCCAGGATGCTTTTCTCTATGATGTTATTCATGACCTCAGTGCCTGTGCGAGGAGGATAGGAAGCTGTTAGCTATTGTCAAAGATGTTTCTTCTGAAACGAATATGAGCAAAAACAATGTAACCATTGGTGTGGCAAAATTTGGTGAACTTTTGGGTCATTAAGTCGATTTCTCCTTTGGATTCAAATTATGATGCCCCCTGCATTTCCACAACAGGGAATACTTAGCCTTTCTAAAATCCAAAAAGCATTTTATTTTGGATATGTCTTTTTGTTTCTATTTATTTTCCAGTTACATGATTGATTTACTTATCCAAGATTCTGTCACTGTCAGTCATTTAACAAGCCTTTATTCAGGGTCTATTTTAAGATCATTATTTGATAGCCATAGCATGAAGCAGAGGGTGATGATGCTTATAATTAAAGAACTATTCCTATAAAAATAACAATTATTGGGTAATAATCTCAAGAGGAATGAAATTTAAAACAGACAAGAAAATTAATTTAAAATAGTATTCTAATTATAAATAAACACTTAATCTAAAAAAAATGTTTTCTCTGTCAAGTTTGACATAAGACCCTGAAGTCTATGTAACCATTATTAGTAACAATTACTCTTTCATTATTTCAGAATTAATTATTCTGTATGATTCATTTTACAATTTCAAATTGACTTGGGGTCATGAAGTATACAGACTGCTTTTAAAGAATTGCATACACCCTTTAATACACAGCAATATGTATTACTTATTTCGTCCCAAATGCTTTAGTTAACCATATCATATTTTGGAGAATTATTTAAAATGTACATGAAGTTCCTTTCTGATATAGAAACCATTTTGGAAGTGTTTACACTGGTTTAATGTTTACATTGCTCTAACACAGTGCCTCAGAGACCGCCTTGACCAAATTTGTCTCCAGCCCCATAGCTTATTTCCTATAATACCATGTTGTAGGAAGGCCTCACAGAGACACTAATGCAGCTAAAGGTATTCTGAGGTCTTCAGCAAAGGGTATAAGAATCTTATTCAAATCTGGAGATTATTACCACCATCTCCTGGTCACTTTTTGGGGAGTGGGCATTATTTGAGACTCTGTGATTAGGTACAAGGTTACCTTTTAATGTAAAAAAAAAAAAAGTCCTTTGAAAAATGTATCAAATATAGTTGAGAGAACATGTTTGTCTTGGTGTGATGAGGGTAACAAGTCACAAATTGGCAGAAAAAAAATGCTAAATGCTGGGAATTGAGCTTGTGGGTCTCTACATAAGAATTTCAAAACTCTGGCCAGTCCCACTCCAGCCAAGTTGCTATCATTTCCATATTATCAGCTATCACTCTGCAAAAAATTTGAAACCAGCGTTTTCTAAAGCAAATATTGTATCTGTTGTTTTTAACCAGATGGGACATTCTATGTATCAGTGGGTGTCTTTGTTATGCTTCTAGTATGTTATTCTCTGGCAATCTGTACAGATAGGAGGAACGGGGCAAGAGTTTTTATCAGGCGTTTCTTGTCTTCTTTATAAGAGAGAGAAACTTGACCATAGAGAAGGACTCACTACACTAAAAGATAGTCTAATAACAGCTGAAATATTCTTTAAAGTGTAAATTTTGTCCACTGGGAATCAACAAATTTGATGAAGCTCATATACATTCTCACCAATGGAGTGGGTGCATCGGTTAGAAGGCGAAGCAATATGTGTAAAGAGATACAGTGTATAACTAGGTGTAGCATATAACCTGGAACTAAAAATTTGAGGGAGAATCCTCATCCATAAGGAATTTTCGAGATTAAAACTCTAATTGTAAAGAGATAATATTGACGTTTCTGGTGTCCTAAGATACTTAATAACTCTTTAAAAGGAAGATCTGGGAGCTCCATTAGCCAAAGTGATAGAAAAGTTGTCTTTCACCTTCTACTCCCAAGCTTTAAAGCATTAAAAGAAGTCTAGTGTATTTGAATATTTTAGGGAAAGCTTTATCATTTTTAAAGATTCCAAGATACTGTCTATATTTGAAAAGCTTGTCTAAGAATTCACCAAAAGCTGTATTTTCTTCTTGATCTTTGACCAAAGTGGTATAAGTTGATTTCTGGGGAGAGTGCTGAGATCTTAAATCTGGAAGGTGGATAGAGAGTATTCTCTGAGCTGAGTGCTGTCTCAATGCTTTATAAATCTATGGAGATACTCGTCTCATAAAGTAGAACTGATAAAAATAAAACATTGTTAGCTGAATAGGGAATTTTATAAACTTATTGCCTTGGAGTTCTTGGGTAGACACTCAACCACATTGACGTTGTTGAGCAAGAACTGTAGAGATTAGAGATTAAAGTTGTCTAAATAGAGTTTCTAACTATGGCAGAACATGGAGAAGACCATACTTACAAGGTTGATTTTTAGGCAGGAAAAAAAAAAAAAAAAAGACAGTAACAGAAAGAGGTTTGTAACCAGATCTATGGCAAATATTTATCCATTATTTTTATCTACCAACGAGAGGTTTATGCCCTTAGAACTAAGCTAATAAAAATATTTAAACACTAAATATTTCATGATTGGCATCAAAATTTGGGAAAATTAGAAACATTTACTCTATCTGAATCAAATTTTCTCATAAATTGCACTTTAATTTTTTAAGAAGTAGCATCACAAAGATGCCTTTCTGCAGAGCTCTTTTTACCAACAGCCTATGGTTGAGATATTTTCTAAATTCATATTTAGAGAGAATAACAAGCAAACAAACAAAACCATGAGTACCAAAATATTGGAGTTATTTAAAAAGGGTGTTATCTTTTGAAGAAAAAGAGTACAAAGAAATTGTCTTTGAATTGAGTTATTTAAATCTGTTTCCGAGTTCATTTTCTTTCCAACTGGTCGTGGAAGTCATGGCTATTATCCCTCAGTCAACTTAGTCATTAGCAAGTTCTGTAGGAGCCGCATGTCTGTTCTTAACCTAATGGATCCCTTATTTAACCAATGGCTGTTGTCCTTATGTCTGTTGGCACATCAAAATAGTATCTGTCCCTAGCAAAGTAATAACATATGCTTATCCTTACTCTCCTCTTCTTCAGGTTATCTTTTCAAATGTTCTTTGAGAGGAAGTCTAGTATTATAGAAAGGAAAGTGGCCAAAAAGAACAATTTGGGGGCCATGGGTATGTCATTAAATATGGCTTCTCCAAGTAGGAGGCTTATAAATCCTGCATGCCTCACAGGGTTCAAGTCGGGCCCAAAGGAGAACATATATAGAAACTGGTTTGTAAATTATGTTCCATTTCATAAGCTGACACTATTATCCCAAGCTAAGAATAATAAAATATCACAGTCATACTTTCACGACCATACTTTCACAAGTGTTATAGCAGGGACAAAACACTAATTTTAGTAGAGATGTTGGAAACTCGAAATGGGTAGTCGGCTCACAGTCATTGTGTTTGATTGAAAATGTTTAATATATCTCAAGTTATTGAAAAACTATGAGTTCTATTTCATTTTGTAGGTCATCTTGTATTTCTTTCAGGAATCCAATTACATTCTAGATAGTATATTACAATCTGGTCAAAATCCTCCTTGTATAAATAGGGCTTCTGTGCCCATAGCCTTATAAAAGATACTGACTGTATCTGAAATTATTTGAGCAAAATAAGTTATCCCACTTAATGTGTTAAAAGTAGGCAACGCTCTGGCATAATACTGAAGTGCTTCACTGTACCCCAATGGTCTACATTTAAGTGATATTATCCTCATTTTTAGGCTAAGCACGTTCGATTGTTTTGTCTGTCATTTACTCAGATCTCTGTTTTGTCTAGTGCCATGAATGTAAATTAAAACCTTAAACATGGAGTTTTTATTCTCTGTGCCCCTGAATAGACTGTGGTGCCTGACAGACACTGTTAGGTCAGTATTTTGTTGTACCAAAGTTCTAGTAGCTTCAGAAATCAGAGCATCCAATGATTTTGTGGTGTGTGGGTTTCAAAACTATGGTTGAGAACTGTATTCAGTGATTGTTTCTGCACACTTTTCAAATAAAAATGCATTTTTATCAATTATTTTGTATCTTCAAAGCAATCTTATTTCTGTGCTGAAGTTGAAGGAATGGTGGATGGGGAACGTTAAATCACTATCAGTATGGGAATCGTATCCCATTAAAAGTGATATTTATCAAGAGCTAGGAAAGAAGTGATTTGGATTTGGCCAAGTGGTTTTTATCCATCTCTCTAAACTTTCTAATTTATTATTTGTTTAAAGGCTGGAATTTCCAAGGGACCTTTTCTAATAATTTTAAATGATACATTTATAAAATTAGCAGTTAGCATGTTACAGTATTCCATGGTATGTCAACACCTCAGTGTATTATAACCTATTTCTTCACCATAATAAAATGCTCAGGCGGGTGGTAGTACCTCCTTTAGTTACAGACTGGTGACAGGACCGATGTTCAAGGCCAATTCAAGACCACAACCATACAGCTTCCTCTTAAATGTTCATTTGCAAAGGCTGCCTTGTTCCCGGAGTTGTTCTCCCTCCATATGTTACTTAGATAGGCTTTGCCAAGATAATGATGAGTTTTTAATTTAAAGATAAACAGCTCTCCCACTGCAAGCAAATAAATCCTTGGCACCATTCTCTCAACTTTACTCCATGGTAGCAGTAATGCTGTTTCACACAGGCAGAATCTTTTGCCTCCTGGTTTCATCTTAAATAATGCAAGACAAGTCAGTAGAAACTTGCTTTTCCTAATGGTTTATAGGGTGTAAAAATAGTCATAAAAAAAAAAAAGAAATAGTCATAACATGCCCCCTATTGAGGAAAAAATAAGACCATCTTGTAATGGTAGAATTTCTCTTTTTAAAACTGTATGTAAGGTATTTGTATGATCGCAGTTCTCTATACCAAGGAAAATTTCATTTCTAATATGGATTACTACTTGTGGAGAAAGAATCGCTGTAATAAGAGTGTGAGCATTGCTCTTCTGTTAGAAACTCATTTAGGGGACTTGCATTATGGTTTAGGAGGCCAACACACTAATTATAATTTGACTGAGCCTATATTGTAAGTAATAGAAAAATTTTGTGATAGGAATCAGATTTTTGAAATTATCATCACTTTGGACCATTTCTGTAGGTCTCTGAGAGAAAGACTCTCTTAAAAAAGACTCTCTTTTTTAAACCTTTAACCAAAAGGTTTTAAAAAAAAAAAAAAGCAGATTTCAATCTCTTTGATTGATTCCCTAGAGAAACTTACATCATGAGTTCATTCACTCTCATATCAGAGTAGGGATCCAATCTATCAATGAACCAGAAAAAATGAACCAGAAGGAGCAACTTGGCATCATGTTAGTTAACACATTGGATTATGAATCCATATTACCCAGGCTCATGGGACCCCTTCTCCTCCCTTGACTTCCAAGAGCAGTTCTGCGTGAGTCCCCTAGGCCAACAGGGTAGGTCAAAACAAGACTTCTCAAATGAACCTTTTAAGGACAGTTTTCTCTTCACTGCCCCTTCCACAGAACACGAGCTTGTTCAGTATGTCAGGGAAACATGGGCAAAGGAGGGGATTGAGATACAGATTCCTGAAAATCATTAGCTTACCACCACTAGGAAGTCAAAAAAGAACTTGAAGGAGAACTTTCTAAACAAATAAAAGGGATGACTTATACAATGGAAATGTGAAGGAATACACTGCGTGGAAAATAGTTTAGACAGTACTGGGGCTTATTCTTTCCATGCCCGTCCAGCTGATGTCCTGGCTATTCCAGAATACACCTGGCCTGCCTGTCCCTAGGGGCTCATGCACTTGTGCTTGCCTCTGCCTGGACCCCTCTTCCACCAAAAAACATCTCCTCCCAGTCGCTTCCCTAGCATTCTTCCTATCTTTGCTTAAATATTATCTTCAGAGAGAGAGGTCTTATTTAAAATCAGTATCCTATTTAACTGACCGATCTATACACCATTTAGTTTCAATGATCAGTCAAATAAAAATTGCTGCCACAGCCTTTCACCCCTGGTAACTCCCTATCCCTATGTTCTGCTTCACTTTTCTTCATAGTCCATAGGACTTCCCTGAGTTTATCTGTTCCTCATCATTGGAAGATATTTCCATGAAGGTAGAGATTTTCCCCTTTTCTTTCTTCCCTGCCAAATGCACCTCTTCCCTCTCCCCACTGCTGTCGCCTTGGCATCTAGAACAGTGCCTGGCAAATAGAGAGCCCCAATAAATATTTGGTGAAAGAAGAAATGAATGAATCTTGTGTGCGAAACGAACTGGGTGGATTGTAGAATAACATAGTTTTACCTTAAAATTTTTTTACTCCTTTATTGAAGTAAATGTTTAAATTGTACAATTTATTGATTTTTTGTCATGAAACATACCCACGAAAATATGACCATTATCAACACACTGAACATGCTATTACTTCCCAATGTTTCCCTGTACTCCTTCACACTCTCTCCCTCTACTCCTGTCCCCAAATACTGATTTGCTCTCTGTCCCCATAAAATAATACGGTATATCCTCTGTTTTTCTTCTGGATTTTTTCAAGTATAATAATTTGATATTTATCCATTGTTGTAATATTTGTGGTTTATTTTTATTGTTGAGTTATATTTCAGTATGAAGGCAGGAAGGAAGAGATGTAGGAAAGGAATTATAATGTTTATGATATTTGTTTAAAGAATTTTTAGTTATTGATAGATTGGATCCCTACTCTGATATTGATAAAGATTCTATAATTATTTTCAGATCAGAAGATGTCAGGTCATTAAAGAATTTTCAAAGTGAAACAGTATGAAAGAATTCGATAAAGTGTTTGTGTGTTCTTAATTTTATAATGCTACCATTTTTTCAAATTTAGAATAAAAACATAATAGATTACTTTCGCTGTTAATTTGGATTCACAGAAAATTAGGAGAAAAATTCCAGGAGCTATCTAAATATCTGCTCACTGACAAAAACTATTTATTATGGGTTATATTGTCATTAACAGTCAAATAACAACTACTTAATTCATTTATGCATAATAATTTTAATGTAAAAAGAAACAAAAACAAAACCCACAAAATATGGCATCAATTTTCTTTATTTTAAGGCATATCATAAGCAATTATTAAAATGGTATATATTATATATATATTATATATATTTTATATATATATATATATATTATAATGGTGTATATTATACCAAACATTTCTTAATGATAATTTGTAACAATATATGTAATCAAAGTGAAACTAAGTTTCTTTTCATTTCCCACCTCCATGTAGTTACTTCATAGCCCACCTCAGACCTTCTTTTTTTTTTTTAATCAATTTTTTTTTTTTTATTACACTATACTAGGTGTGCTTTATTTATTTATTAATGGCTGTGTCGGATCTTCGTTTCCGTGCGAGGGCTTTCTCTAGTTGTGGCAAGCGGGGGCCATTCTTCATCGCGGTGCGCAGGCCTCTCACTATCGCGGCCTCTCTTGTTGCAGAGCACAGGCTCCAGACGCGCAGGCTCAGTAATTGTGGCTCACGGGCCCAGTTGCTCCGCGGCATGTGGGATCTTCCCAGACCAGGGCTCAAACCTGTGTCCTCTGCATTGGCAGGCAGATTCTCAACCACTGCGCCACCAGGGAAGCCCCTCAGACCTTCTTATCCAATATTTTGATTAGTATAATTATAAGTACAAATACTTTGACTACAATTGAGGTTTTTGTTTTTGTATTTTGTGTGGTACTACTTTTAGACTAATAAATTTCATTCTCCATTGTAATGATTTTTTAATCACTCAGAAATGTTTATTTAAAGAAACAATTCAAATGATGAAGCCGAAACGATGAGGAGATAGGAAATAATCTATACCTGACAAATAAATGATCTACTGATGTTAGTAAAACAATACTTTTGTATTTGAAGAGTTCAGATCTTTTTAGGCTTCTGAAGCTGCTTATTCTTATTCTCAAGAGATCCAAACACCGTCCCAAAGTGAAGCTGGAGACCACATGAGCAGGTCCTACCTGTATTACATTGAACTGTACTTCTGTGTTCAAAAATGAATATAGTGAAACCCAAATAAAATTCAACAGTGTCCTTCCATTTTTGATTTGAAAATTCATTATTCTAATGGAAATCATCCAGGTTGTTAGGTCAGTTAGATGGGTCCATTCCAAAAGCTCACATTTATTACAACCCAGCATGATGGTTGGGGTATAAGAGGAACCTAAGTGATCTCCAAGTGAAAGGTGAAATCTCCTACCACACAGCAGATGCTTAAAGCAGAATTCATGATCCCAACACCCCTACACATGTGCCAGGAAATGCATTACCAAAAATCTTCAATGTGGCATAAATAGGAGATGAATTTATATCACGGTAAGATATTTGTTATTATCCAAAAGTCAACTTTAAAATATATCATTTATTCACACACATACACACACACAGATATCGCAGGTTCAGTACCAGAGCACCAATTTAAAGAGAATATCACAACAAAGCGAGTCACATGAAATTTCTGGTTTCCCAGTGAATCTAAAAGTCATGTTTACACTATATTGTAGCCTGTTAAGTGTGCAATAGCATTATATCTAAAAATATATATATACATACCTTAATTTAAAAACATTTTATTGCCAAAAAATGCTAACCATCATCTGACAATGCAAGGGTGCCACAAACCTTCAATTTGTAAAAAAAAAACCACAGAGTCTGTGAAGCACAGTAAAAGGAAGCATGCCTGTATATTTTTCCTTACATTTATGTACAGTCAGCCCTCTGTACCTGCAGGTTCCACACTGATGATTGGTTGAATCCATGGATGTGGAAACCATGGATACAGAGGGCCAACTGCACTCTGCCATTTTATATATGGGACTGAGCATCCGAATGGGTTTTGGTACCCGAGGGGGCTCTTGGAACCAATCTCCTGTGGATACCTAGGGATGATTGTACATAAAAACCACTATCAAAAGGTCAAAGTTGACAACCTTAACCAGTCCCTTCAGCAAAAATCTGCCAAAAAAAAAAAAAAATTCAGTTTTTTTTTTTAAGTTTAAAGCAAAATTCATCTTCCATCATGGGAAAGCATCTGGTTTCTTCATCCATTAGTACGTTTTGAAGAAAGAGTTCCTTTCTTTGAATATATATTTGTTTGATTTTCTGAAATGTCATCTTCCTGCAAAGTTATTGATGTATACATTAAATATAATACAATAAATTCCATTAAATACTGGCATTGAGCAGTTTTAATATGTAAATTTAGACTGTGTTTCAAGGAGTAAATAAGACGCAGGTAGTGATTTTTCTCATTCAGATCTTCAGCCAGGCGGCTCATTTCCGTAGCCTAACCAACATCAAATATGGGGTCATGCCTTCAGTCTTCAATTCACTGTGGAAAAGACCACACAATTATCAAAATCGAGCACGTAAAACTTTACTGATATAACTGCTGTACCACTCCATTACCATCTCCACTACTGCTGTACTACCAAGTCTGAACTAATTGCTTTAACCGAATAGATGATGATTAATTGATTGATTCTAATTCCCCATGAGGCACAGTAGAAGCACATTATGGATGCATTAACCTTATGTAAATGCATCTGGTTGTAAGAGGACAGGAGTGAGGAAGAGTGAGAGTGTGTCTGCCCTTCTACTCAGTGAAGACATGCACCAGAGTGACTTGGAAATGGGACACACAAATCGACTGTTCCGTCAGGACATTTTAGTTCTGTGGGTTTCTCATAGCCTAAACTTCTCTCCTCACTGTGTGAGTCTAGTTTAAAAAATATGTATATACACACACACACACACACACACACACACAAATATACACATGCACACATCAATATGTGTGTGCACACATATGAACACATATATGTATATATGTGTGTTTTATTGTTGCTGTTTTGTTGTTTTCTAACAACCTGATCCTCAATATCCAGCAAACCATTTCTTTGGTGTTCAACTTAAGAAACATCTATACGTTCTAATGCTTGGGGAAAAAAAACTTTGTTTTTTTTTTTTGTACTGACTGAGAGAATTCTATTTTATGAGTGATTTAAGAGATTTGCCAAGATTAATTTTTAAATATATGTGATGCTTGTTTTTCTTTGCATTAATGGCTACTTTTACACTCTAATTCCTCCCGAGAGTTATAATTCCATTCTACGTTGGTGAATCTAGACTTACCGAACCATACAACCACTTACATTCTCAAATGGCCAATTGGTCAGATTTCATTTTGCAAACATGAGACCTACCATTATAGATATATCATTACTATTGGAATTTCTACCAAAATCATAAAACAAAGGGCATATTCATTCCAGTTTCCCTATTTCAATTAGGAAAATTTCCCATTTGACCTTTCCTCAGTCATAGGGAGAAAAAAAGTCTTTAAAACTACCTTTATGAATGAACTGCAGCTAAAGAACTGGCCGTAGAAGTCATTCTCTCAAACTCATCCCCTCTGTACCAGCCTGAGTCTCATCACGCAATACTGGGGTCTGTACAATATGGAGACCACGTGTTGCTCCCTCCTCTGCTCTACTCTGGCTCCATTCCCTCCAGGGTCAAAACAGCTGAGGGTGGCCATGATACCTCACTACCCCAAGAGGATGTATCTGGTAAAGGAGCTAAAATCGACCATCCTCCCTTTCCTTGGAAAGTCATGCTTCCCTTTCTATTCTAAACTCTTCATCTCTTCCTGCTCTGAAGTGTCTGCGTCTCTTACTGCTTCTGAAATGTGGGCATTTCACTTCCTCTTTTAATACTTCTCGGGCTTAATTTTTCTTTATTAGATGTTGCAGAGCTGTTGGCCAAAAAGTTAATGACTTAGCATCTGGGGGCCCAAAGATTTTAGAAAACTTGATGCATAATGCTTCATCTCTAGTCTCTAATTACATAAATCATTAGCAAAGTGAAGCATGGTTGCAGGGTGTCTTGAAGAGGGAGAAAGATCTACTTGAATCCCTAGACTGGGGCTAATCATGGGGGATCTGATTCTCCACATCAGGCACTGTGCAGAAGAGAGTTTCAGAAAATGGGTTTCGGCCCTAGAGAGAGTAGGCTGGGAATTCAAAAGTTGCTAGAACAGGAAGTTTTTAATCACTTTCTAAATGATTCATGTAATTACAGACTATGTTTTCTTTTAAGTGATAATTTCATGGAATTTTATGGAAATGAGACTTGAGCCCAGAAGTCTTTTTTTTTTTTTTTTTACAAACCTCTCACTTCTGATTCTGTCAACATTAGAAAGTGATGTGATGGTTTCAACTATTATTTCCATTGCTTTAGGGGTCATTATCATTGCTTCATTCGTTCGTTATTAGGTAGTTGTTGAAGACACTTGTCCTTAACAATGCAGGAAATAAAGTGAAAAACAAGGAACTATTCCTGCCCTCTTGACATTTACAATCGACTTGAGAGACAGACATGGAAACTTAAATAAATACACATGATTTATGATTAAAATGCCCATCGGTGACACAGAAAATATGAGCAATGGAGGAACAAGGATGGTGGAGGAGATAATCTGTACTGTTTGGATTAAGTATTGAAGCCAAGACTGGGCTTGTTTTATGCCAAAGAAGAGGAAAAAAGATACCTAAATTTGTTCATTCATTTACTCATAAAGTAAGTATTCATATATCAGGCTTCAAGGATTCAGTGGTTAACAAGATTAATAGAGTTCCCACTCTCAAAGAACTGGGAGACAGACCGTAAACACGTGATTACGTAAGTATTAATTGATTGGATAATTTCTCAAGTGGTATAAACGTCAACCGTGTTCAACAGGAGTCGTGAAGGCAGATGGAGGTGGGGGAAGAGAGGCCTTACCTTGTAGAGACAGCCTTGGATACCTTCGGCCTAGGAGTTTCAGACCAAAGTGCCACCTTGGTCTTTAGTTCTTTGTTCTGAAATAGAAAAAAAAAAAAAGTGCAGAGATCACATGTGTGTTAGCACATTTACTAGCCACATGCTTAGTGTTTCTGGGCGACCCACCATCTACATCCCTCCTTAGCAGTAAGTCTGTTGCTCCAGTCACTGTATTAGAACACAGAACGTAGCCAGTTGCGAGTCCCCAAATATTACTTCTGAAAATACAAACACTCCTTGAAAAATGCATAATTTACCAAGGGATTCAAATTTAGTATTCTGACTTAGCCTCTGAAATTCAACAACTGAACTCTCTGTTTCAATTTACAGTTTCTTTTATATGGACAGATGCAAAGAACTTCATGAAAGAACTCTATTAAAGAACCTTTTGAAAGACACGCACGATATTTATTGCACATTTGTCTTTCTCGTGCAATCTCTTGATTAGAAACTCCATGAAAATAGGCACCATCTGTTCTTTTGGTTCACGGCATCCTTAGCCTCAATATTCTCATCGAAGCCTCAGTTTCTTCATCTCTAGTAGTAGCGGTCCTGACTACCATATATAAGGTGGAAGAAACAGATATCATATGACCATAATATTTTAAATCTGGAAGCACCTTGGAATTCTGGGAGATAATGCAATGGCTAATAACAGGAAGGGAAAGCGTTTAAGTTTTCAGGTACAAATCCTAGCACAACCACTTGCTAGCTGTGTGACCTCAGTTAGTTTACTTATCCTCTCTGTGCCTAATTTCCTCATCTGTATTAACAGATATGATCATAGACCCTTCTTCACAGGTTCTGAAATGAAATAAAAGTACGTAAACTACTCAGCTCAGTGTCTGGAACAGATTTTAAGACTGAAAGACAGTTGGTTATGACTTTCTAGTCCAAGGACCATTATTATATCTAAAAACTGAGGTCCAAAGAGTTCAAGTGCCCAACATCTTGTTCAGGGCAGCACTCAAGACTCAAAGTCAGGTCCTCCCATAAATGGGAAGGAAATCCAAAAAAGAGGGGATATATGTATAAGTATAGCTGATTCACTTTGCTGTACAGTAGAAACTAACACGACATTGTAAAGCAACTATATTCCAAGAAAAATTAATAAAAAGAAAAAGTGAAAGAAAACCCCCCACAAAGTCCGGGCCTCCCAGTCCAGAGACAATACTTTCTCTACAACGCAGCCAAGCCAAACAATTTCTTTTTACAGATCTGGAAAGTGAGACTTTCCAGCGAAGACTCATGCCCAAGGTTGACTTGCCAGTTGGCTGCATGGGCAGGCCAGAAGTCTTTCAAGGATACGTCTGTACAGAAAGTTCTGGGCCTGAAAGGTAACTGTGGGAGGAAGGCAGAAGGGGAGCCATGGTTCTCAAAGAACAGCAACACACCAGCTCCCTTCCCTGGTAGGAAACGAAGGACTTAAAAAGTCATATAATTGAAGTTTAAAAGTTATTTTGTAAGACTCCATCTGCTGGTTTGGAGTAAGCCAGCACCAGAATGCATGGATTTGGGAAATAGACACCAGAATTTTGATGGAAGAAAAAGAGTTAATAATTCTGAGTACCTAGCAAATGTCAAGACTTTTGCCTGGTGTTTTCCAGACATTCTTTTATTCGATATAAACTCATCTCTGAGGAGTAACTTTCATTGTCATGTATGTGAAAGAAATAAGGCTGGCAAAACTCAAATTGACGAGGAAGCTTGCCTCCAATGACCCACAGGTAGTATATGCAGCATGGGTCTGCAAATGTGCAGGCTTTATGCAGGCCCGTCTGACTCCAAAGCTCATGCTCTTTTCCCTGCAAGATGTTATTTTTCTGTGACCAGAGGAATTCGCCCAGCCTCCTTATGTTACAAATAAGCAATCGGTGGACCCCAGGAGATAAAGAGATTCAGTGATTTCTGAAAGGATTCCAGGTATGATACATAGGAAAGAGAAGACAGCGAACTGTCAGGGTATTAATCAACAATGAATCTACCCCAAACATCCAGCCGCCCGCAATACACCCGGTTACTCAGTCCCTGCCATGTCTGCGGCACCGTACCAGGAGCATAGGGAATGTGAGACAGCACAAGAAAGGATAGTATCTTCCCTTTTAGCACACAGGATGCATCGTATGGTGGAGGTGATAAACATGTGACCATTAAAAAATTATAAATAAATTAATTAAATGTGATTCAAGAGATGCCATAAGGCAGTCAGTAATTCAAAGGTATAAACAGAAATCAGTGTGACTAGAATAATTTTCCTACACAAGGATGTTTAACCTGGACCTTGAAGACAAGGTGAAATGGGTTAGGTGGAAAAAAGGGAGAGAAAAAAGATGAAGGCACAGTTCTTAAAGTGTAATCCTGGAATCAACAATCTGAACATCCCCTGGGAACTTATTAGAACTACAAATCCTCAATTCCCAACCAAGCCATTGGACCAGAAACCCGGGGTGGCCGGGTGATGCGTTTTAAGATGTTCGTCAGATGATTCTGATGTCTGCTCACATCAGAGAGCCACTGGACCAGAGTAGTTTTAAACGTTGGTTGTATACTGGAATTATCTGGGAGATTTACAATCTAGTGATGCCTGGGTCCTACCCCCAAAGTTTCCATTTAGTTTGGTTGTAGTCTAGGTTCAGGAGTTTTCAAAATTCCACAGGTGATACTAATGTACAGTTAAGATGAAGAACTACTGAACTAAGGAAAGCAGAGACAAGATGTGAATTTTGTACCTTCTTATCCCTCGGCATCTACACGGAATAATAAATAAAAGATGGAGCAAAAATCTTCACACATGAATCATTTCACTGTGATATTTCAAGAGTTAAGCACTTAAGTCTCACTCAGGAAATGTACTTCAGATTTCACAAATTGAAGATATAGATGTTCCTTGTATAATGGAGATATATCGAATATACACTCCAAACAAGTGCAGGCATATATCAGGGCCAAGTACGTGGCTAAGAAAAACTCCTCTCTGTACCATACTTTACAAGTTATGAAGCACAACTTGAAACACAATATCATGATGACTACAAGCATTGGAATAAAAATATTTTTGTGGCTGGACAAGTATGTAGAAGCTATTTGGAGTTTTTCCAAAATAAACTCCTACTTTCTCAAGTTGTTGCCTTCCAAACAATGCAGAAGCATAAGAGTTATCAGCTCAGACTGTCTTTATTTTCATATATTTCAACTTCTGTGATGATTTATTTCATCTACTGGATTTAGGTCTTTATTTTGATTCATGGGCTTTCATATGCTTTTCTTTAACTAGAACAACCAAATGCATGAGTTTTCATCATTAGTTTACAAAATTACAAATCAATGACCAGAGAAAGTCCACCATTATTATGACTCTATCCAAGGAGAGTTCACTGACACAGTTTTCCAAAAGAACCTAATTTTTGCATACTTAAACTTCTAGCAACATGCTCTTGGAAGTAAATTAAATTTTAGGGATGATGGTGATTACATAAAGTAGGATATTCTTCAAAGTCTAGAAAGTGGAGTAATTTCTGAAGATGCATTTTCATATGAGCATGTCATTAGTGAAGAAGTTTGAAATGTGTGAAATGTGAGATGAATTTCGGAGCTGTAAATTAAGATGATGAAAGATATGCCAAAGTAGAAAGAAAAGTAAATAATTTTGGCAGAGTTAAGCAGAAATTTTCTGGTGATACTTAAAAGAGGTTTAAAATCCTGAAAGATTGAAAAGAAAAAAAAAAGGACAGAGTTAGATGAGTGAATTTTATCCCCTTGTGGAGGAGGGGGAAGTGCTTGGTAGGATAGAAAAGAATACACAGAAAAAAGTATTCGTTTCCATGAGTCAAAAAACTGGAAAACAGAAAAACATTTAATGTAGTAAATGTGACAATGGCTAAAATACAGACAAATGATCCTGCAAATTTAACATTATATCTGTTCATTTCTAAATATATAGAAATATATATCATTTTTAAATACAACTGTGTGTATATTGACACACATGCATATCTGCACATACACACACTTATTTGATCACTCAGATAAGTAGATATTGGGGGATGAAAAGCATGTGCTTCAAAGTCAGGAAGACTCAAATGCAGCCGAGTGATTTTGAACAAGTGTCTTAACTTCTCTTAATCTCAGTTTAACCCCCGAGGGAATAAATAATAACTTTCTCCCAGAGTAGCTTTGAAGATTAAACAAAATGAAGTATGTAGCATGCCTTAAAAGAGATGAGTTGTTTATTATGGATGAGAAAACTATGCTGTCTGTATGGTTTAGAAAGTTGATGTCTTTAAAAGGGTTGTTCAGCTCTGGTGACCAATTTTTCATAAACTGAATCGGCTCACACTGTTATTTCAAAATAGGATAGTCCTACGTTTGTGTGCAAGGTAGTACACCCCTGCATACGTCCTCCCAGTTTAAGATCTTCTAGTCTAGGGCTAGACTAGAAACAGGTTCACTCCAGCTCAAGCACTTACTAAATTCAGGTACCTGGTCCAAGATCACAGGCTCAGAGATGCTCTTCCTGACTCCCATCACTTTATAACTGTCACATTGTTCTACTCTTCTCGGAGCAGTTACCTCTCCCTTATTAAGTTGTGTACTTACTTGTTTATGTATTTACTGTATGTATCTTCAATTAAAATACAGCTAGATGAAGTCAGGACAGTGTGTCCTGTTCATACCATGTACCTACCACTTAGAACATTTCCTGGTACATCATAAACACACAAAACTATTTGCTGAATAAATAAACTAATGTGGCTTGGACGGGCTTTTTAAAGCTGAAAAGGGCATTGTAACATTCCCTGCAGTGAAGGAAACGATTTATCTACTGA
Organism: Balaenoptera borealis; assembly: GCF_965194805.1. Lineage (NCBI taxonomy): Eukaryota > Metazoa > Chordata > Mammalia > Artiodactyla > Balaenopteridae > Balaenoptera > Balaenoptera borealis. The sequence continues at coordinate 19,300,112 of NC_138875.1, read as the reverse complement.
AGACAATAAATTCTGAGGTCATAAAAGACATTCATCAATACTGCTATTATCTGAAGACTTTTTTAAATAAAAGAGAATGTTAGAAAATAGTAGTTTGAATCAACTTCATACAGAGAATCTTAGGCAGTACTGAGACATGCTGTCCCATCAACGTGGGCAGACTGCATCCAACCAAGAAGTTTCCATGAGGGGAACACAATCTATTGCTTCCTCCTATCACACTGAGTGGCTAGTCAGAAATTATTTGCTAAATTTGGGGATATAGAAGCAGTGCAATGGAAGCAATACATTATTCTGGTCTAACTATTACACCAAAAGGCCAATTGGATAATGTAGTGTATAGGTTAAGTTGCCAGTTTACTTAGGACAATAAAATTAGCTTTGGGGATGACATAAATAGAGACACAACCAAAGAATATAAGATTGAATTAGAAGCAGTAGCACCATTGATGCCCTGACTCTGTGATGAGGGCTAACACTTAATTAGACATGACCAGAGCCTAGGACCATAACGAAAGATCAGAGAAAGGCAACGATCTCTCCAATTAAAATGTATTACAGATGTATGATAATTAAAGCAGTAGGGCATTGGAGCCAAATAGGCAGATACACCATTGGAACAGATTTCCAGCATAAAAATTTAGTCTAGGATATATCGGCATTTCAAATTCATGAAGGAAGGCCAGACTGCTCAATAAAGTGAGACAACTAAAAAAGTAGATCCCTACCTTACACCGGACTGCCTTGAATTACAGATAAACTTGGATCTAAATGAGAATTCCAGCTCAAAATAGGAATCTGAACACGTGTGTTTTTCATCTCTACTTTCTTAGATTTCATTAGAACGATACCAAAGGATTTTTAAATATTGAAATCACTTAATAATAAAGAGGAAAAGAGAGGGCTATTGGCAGATCAGAAATGTCAGAACTGAAAGACTGAAAGTGCGTAAAGAGTTAATTGAAAGAGCAGAGGCAGCTGCAGGTGAGGCTGTGGCAGCTGAGGGAGATGTCTGATCCAGCAGACATGGAAATTCAGAGAACACAGATCAACAATCTTAAAAATGGATAGTCTTCGAGTTACCAATTCAACTTCTAAAAATGTATCTTAAGGGAGGAAGTAATTATACAAATAATCAGTAATGTTTGTAAAAGTCTGTTGAATTCATTGCTGTTTACAAAAGCTCTACTGGAAAACAATCCAACAGCAGAGATTAAGTTAACTAAATTATTTCATAGCAATACAGTGGAAACTTTGGTGGCTCTTTAAAAAGATAATGTAAATTTAATTTGCCTGCTAAGCAAAGACCTCCTTGTTATACTGTTCTATAGAGAAAAAGAGACCTTAGCATGGCCTAAAGGCTTTTTATGATCTAGTCCCTTCCTACCTTTCCAATGTCATCCTATGCTATTTACAGCTCTTTCAGATTAGAAGCACCCACATGGCCTCCTGTCTGGCTACCTGACGTGCCCTACCATCCAGTTTTCCACAAAGGTCATATTGAAATTCATTTTCTTAGAGAGATTGTTCCCACCCACCAATCTAAACGGTCCATATACATTCTTCCAACCAGGTATTATCGTCCAGAATATTTTGTCCTTTTCCTGCAGAACCTTTCCAAGATATTATTAGTTACATATTAATTTATTTGTATCTGTCTCCCTCACTAGTTAGTAAATTCCAGAGAGCAGGGCTCATGGCTATTTTGTTCAACATTGTTTATCCAAACTTAGTGCCTACACCATAGTAGCCACTCAATAAGTATTTACAGACTTACGTAACTAGTGATATGAAAAAATTGATGAAACAAATAAAAGTTTAAAAACACAATAAAATGATGCCATATATAGTCTGTATCTCTAATATATACACACAAGTATGTAACAGGCACAAAATTCCCACAGAAATAGAGATATACACAACTGTGCTGAATAATTGCCCTTGGATGGTATGTTTGAGTGGTTTTCTTGTTATATTTGCTCATCCATATTTCCTAATTTGTATGGGATGAATGACCATATGTCAGTTATGTAAAAAAATAAAAAATAGTTATTAAAATATTATAAGAAAAATATTTATAAGAAAAAATATTTTATCAAGTAACATTTGTCAAAAGGCCACTACATAAGAAACGTTGGGAGGAAATGCCTTTAAAGACATTTCTTAGGAGGAAGGGGCTCTAATGCAACATAAATCACATCACTTGATGTAAACTAACCTATTTACATCTTACTTAGGTGAGAATCTAAGGAAAACCCAAGATGCGATGAGCTTACCCTCTAAAATAAAGAGAACAGTGGTCCCAGGAAGGTAGAAACAGCAAAACAGGGGGATGGTTACAAAACTTAAGTTGCAAAATATTTACAACCTCTTTATGTTATTATGATTTTTTTCTTCTGTTTGAGGAAAGCAGAAGGAATGTGGTGGTGGAAAGAATGGTGAGGCGTGTGCTGGGGGTCCGATCATGGAGCTCCTCTCTGGTCTGTCCTGGGGAAGAGAACAGCTCCAAAAGAAGAGCAGGTTTCAATGAAGACAGAGCATCTCTGTACTCCACAGGACAGGACAACGTGACACACAGAGAAGTCACGATGCTGAGGGATGAAGCAGAAAAGGTGACCAGGTCTAGGCAGTCCGTGATGAGCTATTCAACAGAGACAGAAGGGGTGGCACTGAGCACAAAGCAGAGCTGGGCTGGAGACACCTGGGGGTCATCAGGTGCTCCAATAACCGCAGGGCTTCTCTGTACTTCCTGTGAGGTAGGGGTACCACCAGCCCAGGACTGCAGCTGAACACCTGAAAAGGGCTTCCCCAGTCAAGGCGGGGATGAGTTGGCAGGAGTAAAGCACATCTTATCACAGTGTATTATAAAGTTTTATGATAAGTTTTAAAACACTGAAACATAAGAAAATTTCAATTGGCTTCTTGAAGTAGGTGAGCCCTGAGGCAAAGCCTGGATGCCCTGATGGATATGGATGGAGAAAGAGGAGGACTAGGACGTCTCAGGACGGAGGAAAGAAACAAAGACAGGAGACAGCAAACCCGGCTATCTGGCTAGAGCTGAGTTCACGCCAGAGTGGCCTGGACCAAGCTTCTAACTCAAGTCCACATCGAGAGTTAGTATCACTGGTCTCCCCAGTAGAGAAAGTATTCTGGAACATTTGAATAAACTTTCAACAATTATTTAATAATATTTAATATTAATAATTTAATAATATAAAATTATGTTTAATACTTAATATTTTAATAATTATTAAGAGTACCTCCCCCACAAAGCTATAATTCTTACACATAGAAGACGCACACACACACTCACAAAAAGACATTCATACCCACATAGAGACACATGCATGTCCTCACACACACACATAGACACAGTCACACACAATCACACAGACACACACATTCACATACAGACATACTTGGACACAGTGTCACACTGGCACGCCATCGCACACAAGCACTCACACACACACAGGACACATTCACACACAGGCTCACAAATATACGGAACACACCCACACTCACATTCGTACTGAAATATAGAACAGATGCCCTCCCTACCTGGGCTTCCAGTATGTTAACTTTTTCTTTCAGATCTTCAATTATTTTATCTTGTTCTTTTAAATTATTTTTTAAGCCTTCCATCTAAGATTTAAGAAACACAAATGCAAAAATCTTGTCAGGCAACAGAGAATAGTTCCTTAAGTCAGAAATTGTACAGGTTTCTGTGGTCAAGTAATGTTTATCAAATCAACAAAATTAAATCCCAAGCATTAGTGGACTCAGCAGGCTACAGAAAATAACAGGACAAATTGGCACCTGGGGACGAGAGCACACAGACAGTGCAATTAAACACTTTAATCTTTAGAAAACCTGTTTAAACCAAACTCAGCAGGAGTGCATCCTGTGGGAAGCAACACTCGTCCTTGTTCTGTGTCTCAGTCACCTAACATTTTCATCCTGCATAGGCAGAGGCCAGGGGACATGATGCAAGGCCGTGGTCTGGCATGGGGAAGCTCCCTGCAGCAGAGATCTGGTCAACCAGCAGCATATTAAGGTGAGCCCACTTTGCTTTGGAAGAAAAGCATCTGTTAAGAGGCAACGTGGAACTGGGGGATGTGGGGTGATATCCAGGACGGTGCCAGAAGAGAAGAAACATGTGGATTCCAAGGCTACCTCTGTCATTTAACTACTGTGGGCCTCAGTTTTCTCATCTGTAAAATGAGGACATGGGATGCCCCCTCTGTCCTCCTTGACTCTCAAGTGCTATGACTCAATTCTCTGGCTGTTTGGTGAGGTCCTACCGAAGCAAGCCATGAATGTTACATTTAGGTCAAGAAGGCATTTGAGTTATTTGGAAGGACTCCTTTTAGAAACAAATATTAGGTAGTTTTAAAATAAAAGGATGGATGAAGGTCTGGTTTTAAGTCTAAAGCAGATTCCCAAACCAGATCAATACAAATCTTGACATAAACTGTATGAGTATGCAATTCACCATCCATCTGGCTGCCTTCACGATGACCTCTTCTCTTTCACCTGCCAAGATGTTCCCAGCGAAGAAGGGCCAGGTTACAGGCCTGTGCTAACACACCCTCTACGTAAATTAACCACTTATGAGGTTATGAAAAGAGATCATTTCTTCTTCAAGAAAGGGCTGAATGTCCTAATCTACAAAATCTGCTAAAGAACAGTGTGCATTATCTGGCTCAGAACACTTAAAAAAAAACACCAAAACATCTAAAGAGCAAACACAATTTCCCAAATATCTTCGTTGAGAACATCACAGGTGTTGGCATAGAGACAAAAGAGGACACTGAAAACAGAGCCTTGTCACATGGGGATAAAAAGGAAATGTCAATGCGGAGAAGAATGTCAGTGCTCATAGAGTCCAGGCAAGCCACACGTATTTGGTCTTCTCACTGTAAACATACTAGCTACCAGAGAAACACACTTGATTAATCTGACCTCCTGGATGACACTGCGCAGGTTCTGATGCTGGGAGTGAATCACAAACTGCAGATGAGAGATCTGCTCCTGGAGGAGGGAAATCTCCTTTTGAAGATCCTGGCAACTGGAAATGCAAAGGAAAAAAGAGAGAAAGATTTGCTAAAGCATTATACAGCTATTTTTACAGCTGTGCTACCAGGATCTCCTCACACATGACTCTACTACTGGGCAACATGTGGGTAAGATGCCCAGGGTCCCTTATGCCAAACAAGACACACCGAAGATAAACAGTCATGAAGCACGCTCTGATTAGCTCAGACATGAACTTGAATGAGAAGATCAATTCATGTCAAAAGCTCCTCTCTGGCCACCTGTGACTCCCTCCCTCCATCAGGTAGTTGAGTCAAGTTGCATCGAACCAGGTGAAGCACTTATATATCTAATCTGTCTCATCTAAGAGCATCCACAGACCTAGCAACCATCGGAACACACACATATGGGATAGAACACGGGGCCAGGAATGGAGACTTAACACATATATCAGAAACCAACTTCCAAGGATACAGGGGTTAGTATAGGTTGTGAATTGCCTGTGTTTGTCTTTTTTTTTTTTTTGGCTTCCTATTTTTGTTAATTCTACTACATGTAGATAAGGCAAGGAAAGAAAAATTAAATTCCAGCTAATATTTTGAGTCCACATTAACCATGGTGAAGAAAGATGACTGAAGTTTGAATTTAGATTATTCATCCTTTCCCAAAGCTCCGTTTAAGTAACTGGCATTGATTACATGGCTTTTGACTATTTCTCTTCTTGCCTATATTATTAGAGTTTGAGGCAAAATGCCTTGAGACAAGACCACTAAACTTGGGAGCATTGTAATTTTGGAGTCACATAACCTTTCTAAGCCTCAGTATAACAGGTATAACAATCCCTACCTTTACAGCATTAAAAGATTATACTGTACGCTTAAAGAGATAAAGTGAATGTGCTTTCGGAAAATGAGCGTTTTATAAAGTAATATATTATTTTAGTTTATTAAGGTTTCACAATTAGTAGCCAACATCCAATTCAATCGTAATTCTGATTTTTACAGTCTCTACAAATATTACAAAGGTCATAGAAATTCATGTGACACTATGGTGGAACTTGTTCTCATTTTTTTAAAGAGTCTCCATTTTGTTTTACATCATGTACTAAAACATTGCTTCTCAAACTTAATAAGCATTGGAGGATCTTGTTAAATTGTCAGGGATCTTGTTAAGATGTACATTCTAATCCAATAGGCCGGGGTAGGGCTTGAGGGTCTGCATTTCCAACATGCTCCAGGTGTTCCAATGATTTTGCTGGTCCACGAGCCAGGCTTTGAGTGCTTTGAGTAGCACAGCACTAATCTACTACAGTTGTCTCAATAATGTTTAATATACAATAAGGTCGCTCAAAGCCGAGTAACTTTCAGGCAATTTGCAATATTTAAGACAGTCTTGATTTTTTCCCTTGTTCAGTTTTGTATGAGAGAGCTTTTAAAAGAGTTTGTTTTACTGTAGAAAAAATTAATTTCTATAAAACTATAGAAATGTTTGCACAAGTACAAATGATGTATAATGATAGCCATTACTATTTATCCTATGGAACGAAATCATTTATATTATAAAATACTGTACAATTACACAACATATATGGCATAAAATATACGTGAAATGTAGTTCATTATTGTTCATAGCATTAAAAAATGGAAACGATCTAAATGTTCATCAATAGAAGACTGATAAAACAAATTACGCTATATCCATGCTACTTTTATTTTACATATACATATATATAACAGAGATAGACCAATAGACAATTTATATCAAAGATGCTGTTACAGAATATTATAAAAAGGATAGTCTTTTCAACAAATGATATTGTGACAACTGGATACTCATAGGAAAAAATGAAAAAGAAAATTAATCCTAACCTCACTTCATCAAAAAAATAAATTCCATGTAGATAAAACTGGAGACCCAAAAAACTCTCAAAAGATAATATAGAAGAGCATCTTCATGAATTTGGAATAGAGAAAGATTGTTAAAATAGAACTTAGAACAATATTAATTGCAAAGTAAAAGATAAGTTTGACTAGACAAAAATTTTAAACTTCTAGTCATCAAATGAGAGTGAGTAGGATAGCCTCAGAATCTCGGTAACATAAATTAATAAAGGCATTGTATCCAGAATATATAAGGAACATCTACAAATCAATGGAACAGGAACCCAGCAGAAAAATTAGAAAGTGACTCAAAAAGGCACTTCACAAAAAAAGATAGGTTGTGGACATAAGGATCAAAGCAACACAGAAGGCAAACAGAAATCTGGCCCACAGCTGGTGCTGAGATTCAAAATTGCTCCAGAGAGAAGGGAAAGAAAGAGAAAAGAAAAGGAGGAAAGAGCAGTCAGACTCAGGACTTTCCTGGGGAATAACGAGAAAGAACTTGGGATGCTTTGCAGAGCCAGGTCAGCTTGGAAAATTCATAAAATATGAAAATACTGTATATTATTAAAGGTGAGTATTCAAAATGGTCTCATCGTGTCTTATGATGACCCAGAACTCGGGGACTGAATGGACAAAAAAGTCTTTAGAAGGATGGGAGTGGGTAGATATGTTCTCCAAAGTAGAAAACTCAGGAAATTTCCCCATATATTTCATGAGAATATTACCATCAAGCTCACCGTAAATAAATAAAAATCTGAAGCAGGTCTTAAGATGGAAGAAAAGTATTTCTGGAAGCACTCTGGAAAGCGTAGGGGTTTCAGACTTATCTGCATTATACACTAGAACAGTGATTTAAGGAAGTTGCAAAAAAAAAAATCTCTTAGGTTTGTTCAATAAACAGAAAACCTAGTCATCCATTTAAGGTCTTTGAATGTGAGAATATAGTTAAATAAGCTGCATTTGAGCTCCCTTTAATCTCTGTTATTTATCTTTCACTTGAAGCACTCAGTGCTTTCAGTTGAAGCACTCAGTCTTAATGTACTAAAGCAAAACAGTAAGAAGAAACATAATGAAGGCCAGGCCTGGGAAAGGAGGCCAAACGTCTGTATCTAGGATTTATGCTCTGCCTCCCAATGCCTCAATATAAATACAAAGTCAATGTTGAAATTAAAATAGAATTGAAAACTGCTGCTTCCAGAAAGACGTAGAAGATGTGTTTTCCCCTATTCTTCCTATTAAGTCAACCCAAAACCTGAACATTATACATCAACAAACACAAGAAGACTCTGAAAGGTGGAAAGAAGAAGGAACACTAGCTTGGGACCTTGGGATCCAGGGAACAACACAATGGTGAGTTCCCTGGGTTTTCTTTTTGCTTCATACATGCTAGGCTTGGAGCTGAGAAAGTCCACAGCCTAGAAACGGCAATGGGAGCAGAGAAAAAGCCCAAACAAAAAGAGAGGAAAACCTTGGCTCCACCCTTTTGAGAAAGGGAACTGAGGATGCTGTCTCAAATCACTACGGATGGAGAGTGAACAGAGTACCATTTCTGGTCTTCATGTTAGATTCCCCAGTGTTCAAGAGAGGAAGTCAATCTTATCTTTAACTTGCAGAAATGTGAAAACAAATGGTGTGTCTTTAGTAACGTGGGATGACCGTGGAATAAGTACTAGGCAAGAAGCACATCCTCAATCTCTCTGCTGGCCAATGTCTGCCAAAGACTTGGTCAAAGGAAATCAAGGTCATGGAGGACTGTCTCTCCGTCCAATTGTCAGGATACTTTAAAATCTATTTTGGGGTTAACTTCCACCATCCGAGGTAGCATTATTGAGTCCTGCCACACTGCCCTCTGCTGCTCACTGTTAAAATGGCTTTGATTGAATTGTTCTTTGGCGGCATGGTATCCTTTTTAAAAGTATTTTCTGAGGTACAGCTTCTGTGTTTACTATAATGATTTTGTTGAAGACATCGTTCACGGTACTTTTTATGAACATATCCTGGAAATTTTTCTCTCTGGCCTTATAGATACATTAAAAAGAACTGGACGTTTCCTAAAGAACTGGTTGGGTTTAGTCATTTGGACATTGTGAATCACAAAACTAATCATAATTTTCTCGTTGGGTTGGCTGCTAGAAAATTTAAAATTGAGTCAGTGGTCCACTGTGAGCACGTGTAAACATTTTGTGGGCCAACCTCATTATATACCTGTTCTTGTATCTCCTTGGCCTTCTCATCTAATCTATTTCCAGTTAAAGGATTATGTTATTTTTATGTAGTTTTTGTAAATGATCTTATATTTTCTTAGAACTCAGGGTACATAAATACGTAATTGCAAAGGGTATGAAGAACATGAGGATGGCCATATTTGCACAATCCCAGAACATAACCCTTTTAAGTCTTTATAAATTGTACTTATTATCAGGGATTAATGCATTATGCTGTTTATAGGAATGAAAATTCCAGAAGAAATAAAAAGAGCTAGATACTGAGAGACAAAATGAATGCAATAAAAGTGGCAACTGAAACTATGTTGCATGTACCCAATGCTGCTACTTCTGGGCACAGTACTCATGGCCAGGCATTGGGCATATGAATAACCCCATATGGAATTCCCACTTGAGAGAGAAGATAGTGAGATTGGTGGCATCCTGGAGCTTCTTTGAAGCTATGAAAAACTCATACTAGAGGCTACAGGGACTCAGGTTTCCTGCTATTTAGGATTTGATGTTTCTTTGGACCTTTATGGTGGCCATTACTAAATGTGAGTCCCCAGTGGAAGAGAGGGAAACTGACGATCACAACCATATGAACAAGAGACGCCAGGTCCTTACCTTTCCCAGGCCAGACCAAGGTGAAAGAATAAGCAAGACGTAGGTATAGCTCTGTTCACATTTGAACCAAAGCTCAGGAATATGTATTACTATTGCCAGTCAAAATCTTCCCCATTGTTGTTTTCAGTGGTAGCACTAAATGGGTGGGGGATGGGGGGGGCTTAAGACAGCCCTCAAAACTACCAAAGATAAATGTACAATGTAAGTAACAACAGTATGCTTTGACAGGCAACCACATCTTCAAGATACCCTGTTTCTTCCTCTAAGGAATGTACCATCCCTAAGCAGCTTCTACAGGTATAGAGAAGCTAACACACTACTTGTCTTTACAAAGCCCAAATGTGTTCCCCAAGGGATAACTCTAAAATGGGCCTGTGTGTTTGTCTGTGACATCACAGGGCAGAGAGAGAAGTGGGAAAACTGCCTTCTACTCGTAGCCACACAGGGGACTGAGGAAACCAGTCAGAGAAAAGGTCTCTGGAGTTTCCAGAAATAAGAGAAAAAAAGTCAAGTCTCCTCTATAGAAGAACAAGCATAGGCTTTGCTACGGCAATACTAGAGCCCAAACTCCCAGCCCTACAACTTCTGGAAAGCTGAGTGATCTTGACAAGTCATGTAACCAATTAGAAGCTCTGTTTCCTTCCTGAAAGGTCGATGGAAAGATTAAATTAAATAAGGTACCTCGGGTTACTTTATAAACTGAAAGGCACTACGCATGTGTCAGTTAGTACTGATGGTAGTAGAAATATGGGGTCAACCTTGTTTTTAAAAAAGATGCTTCTGCCAAACCTTTTTACTCCCGTTAACAGTAATTGTGAGTTTCTGCTGTATAACAAAGTGAATCAGCTACACATATACATACACACCATTGTAAAGCAATTATACTCCAATAAAGATGTTAAAAAAAAAAAAGTAATTGTGAGGATTAGCTTAATATAATGGTACATACATTATCCATATGCAAGAAGAAACTCTTTTTCTTCTGAATTATAAAAGCTTAAAAGTTATCCTCAGAGATGCTTTCTAATATTAGAAATGCCAAGTTACAACATATTGAATTTTTTAATCTCTTTGTCAAAATTGTAGAATGAAACTCACTGCAATTCAAGAAAGTCATGGCACCTATCAAACTATCTGTTTAAGGGAAATTAAATCACCCATAGCCCCCTGCTCAGGGAAGAAGCCCTAGGCTATTCTTTGAGTAAGGGAAGGCCACCCACAAGGATGGGAGAGGACGCCTGCCAAAGGCTATTGGTTGGATGTCAAAGCAGGGGTTGGTCAAGATGATCTATCTGGCCAATACAGGAAGTAGTATTAGGACAGTCACACTCTTTCCTCTGGAATCTGAAAGGAAAATACAGAGACTATAAACCAGCTGTTGAAAAATGGTGGGAAAAGCTAATGAATCATCCAGGAAGAACAAAGAACAAGAAAAGAGTGAAACTGCATAAACACGCATCACTAAGTGGGATCAGCAAAAGAATCTGGTTTTTCAAATCACATTAGGTGCTAAAGGGTTGTCCTCCTGTCTTCCCATGAGTACATCTTCTTTATGGCCATATCTATTCAGTCTTAACCTAACAGAAATCCTATTTATGGTAGCTTAACCAAGTCTCTATTGCTTTAGCTAAAAGAATCTGACTCATACTGATTTCATTTTCTTGTCACTTAGCAAAGTGAATACCTCTACACACGGCTCAAAATAACAAGTAAAATAAATATTTGTGATACCTACAATTTATGAAAACTGCACAAGCCAGGATGTTCAAACACCTTTCTGGAAACACAGAAGCTCCATTTCCCTCAAGATATTTCTAAAACCTCCTCAAGAGCTTTTTGAGAATTCTTTATCCTGACTGCTCATATATAATAGGACTGAAAGAATAGATCAGTTTGGTTTTTAAAACCATTACATTTTTGGCTCAAAGACTGACAAAACCTCTATTATCAAGAAAAAATCATTTTGTAAAGAATAAATCAAACTCATTGTCTGGACTCTTAATGGAAGGCACAGTGTACCAGCTGTAGTTCTGCTGCACGGAAAAGCTCTCTTTAGGGAAAAAAAAAAAAGAGGTAAGCCAAAAATGTACTTAGAGTTAAATTATGAGTATATACAAGTAATTCCAAAGACTTATGGATATTTTCCATAGTATTTCCTTTATTCTCTACAGAGATGTACAGTGCTGTGAAACTCAGACGTCCACCTTCTGGGGCTACATGCGTGTTCACAGGGAAGCATATGAAGAAATTAATATCAGTGGTATCCCAGTGTGTTTCAAATATGTAGGTACAATTGCCAGGGTCAGCCCAGTTCTGGACTTTGGCTTATGAGGTCCAATGAAGAGAAAGAGAGATAATGGGAAAGGAAAAGGAAATAGGAAAAAATCAAAAGACCAAGAGAAAGTGATGTCTGAGCATATGTTATTGAATAAATGAGAATAAGAATATGTACATTCTGAGATTCATAATAGTGCCTAGAGCAATAGCTCTAGAGGGATGAACTAAGATCTTGAAATAGATTTGACTTTGAATGTTATATCAGAATATATAACGATTGTGGTAAGCTTAGCATTAAAAGAAAAGAAAAAAAAGAAAGGAAAGGAAAAGAAAAGTTCAGGAAATTTCATATGATATGAGTTATTCTATGATATTTCAGAGAATTTTTCTAACAGCAGCTGAGTAGTCAAGCCATTCGAGATCCATAAACCCATAAATCCACCCCTACCCCAGCACACAAGGACCAGGACTGCTTGTGAATTACTAGTATTTGTAAGTAAGTCCCAAGAGCTAAGGATGCTTTTCACAGTATTTCCTTCCTTCTCAACAAAGTTGGGAGCACGACAAACCTATCTTACAATTCCACGTGTGGGCTAGCTAATTTAGTGCCGGCTGTAGCAGAGACCCATCAACAAAATCAGAAGCATCAGGGGAATGGAGACCTCAACAGCATCCTCTTCAGCACCAAGGGTAAACAGGGAGGGGACAGGCTCATTCACTCTTCAAAAGGATTAACGAACCACCACACACATGTACACACACCAGTTTCCCTGTACCCCCAGCGACCTCTGCCCCGTCCAGATTCCCCAGTGGGTAGGGAGGGAGAGGCACATGACTGTTAATGCTAAGAAATCTCCCTTCCTCCTGCACTTTCAGGCTTCCTTTCCCTTGGGGGATAGTTGCCGTCTATCCACTGGTCAGTGGACCCGAAGAGAGGAAAGATACCAGGAACTGCTTTTACTTAGGAGATTTGCAAACCTTTTAGCATATGTAGCCTTGGATTTGAGATGCAGCAGCTTGTTTTCCAAAGACAGTTTTTTTTCTAGCAGTGTTCTCTTTTCCTAGGAGAAGATAAAATACATTTTTTGCTCATTTCTTTTCCTTTATTTCTCTCTCTCTCTCTGTCTTTTTCTCTCTCGTTCTTTCTCTCTATGTGCGTGTGTGTTCAGCAAGGAATTCTTGCAAACTGTTCGCAAAAGATGCTTCTTGTAATACTAGAAATATGTTTTGAGCTAAAGAGCTAATTTCATCTGGAGCTGTTACAACCCACCCCAGTGAAGTCCGGGGCAGGCATTCTCCTGCATGCTTTACAAGTGTAACAGGGAAGAGCCAAATCAGACTACATGTTAAATCTGTTTCTTTTACTTGAACCTTTGCTTTCTGCTGCTTCTGTTCACTAAAAGGATACTGTCTATGCATAATGGCCTGCCTCGGGGAACCCTGCCCCTCTGCCTGAATGTTAAACCAAAGTGCCTTTGTTCAGGGAAACATGCAGACCCTGTTCCACCCGTGGATGGCTGCAAGAAACAAGAAATTAACACATCCCCTCCCCGAGGCTGGCCATTCCAGGTGATATTTGCAAAACTTAATGGCCTTTTTACTTTACTTCCTCATCCCCTCCCCCTCTGTGCTATAAAAGAAACGGACATCCAAACCCCGATAAGATGGTTATTTTGAGACTTTAGTCGGCCATCTTCTCCGTCTGCCGGCTTTCTGAGTAAAGTCGTGTTCCTTGCCTCAACACCTCGTCTCCGATTTATTAGCCTGTCGTGCGGCGAGAAGAGCGATTTTGGACTCGGTCACATACGTCGCTCAAGGACAGGTCAAGACTAGTTGTCTTCACTGCCCTCGCTTGTCTGGAGAGCTTTGCTTTGGCCCCTCCCCCAGTCCACTGCTCAGTCAAACTTCTCTTCTGTCTCTCCATCCCGCCCTAAATGCTAACTGCTTGCCCATCTCTCTCTAGACACTGGCTCTCCTATCATTCCACCTGCTTCTCCTCCGTTAGTCTGAGTTGTTGGTATCCAAGGATATTATTGCACTTGTCTTGATACCTACCTGCTTACATGGCATCTGTCAGAGGTAGAAAAGTAGTAAATGTATATTTAGTGAAGGATCAAGGCCATAAGTGATAAAGTCACTTCCTAATTAGGATATAACAGAAATTTTGACATTGTGAAAGAATCCCTGAAGAAATACCTTATTGTCATCATTAAACCAAACTGTCTCCATCCAACAGGAAAATAGACAAGTCCATGAAAAACCAAGCTGGGATGATTGTGTTCTTTTTTATATCTGATGGAAATAGATGCTTTGACAGTATTTACAATGCTGTTTAAAATCATTCCTTCTGTAGTATTTATATGGGTAAAATACAAGACAGTGCCGTTATAGCAAAAATCTCAGTCTTTGGACATGGACCAACCTGGTTCTGAAACTTTGTGACTGTGTTAAGTTTTGCCAAGGTTTTAACCCCTCTAGACCTTATCATTGTTAAGAAAAATTAACCAAAACTTGTAAATCAAAATATATTATTTTAATGTCATATTGGGTCATTGTTTAATAACCTGACACAAGGATTTTTTAATTCTCTTGGAGAATTTCTTTGTGTGTGACTTTATTATTTATTATTTGATTAGAGCCCTGACTTTGTGAAGTTGCATGTTAATTTGTGGGTTTCTGCCTAGTAGAAAAGGTAATCCCAAAGGTTATGGTTTATTGCCTTAAAGAATATTAACTAGCTTTGTATCTAACCTAGTAATCCTATTCTCTATTCCTTTTTTCAAAATGCATGTAAATAGCCAATTTCAAAAAATATTTTATTTAAACCAGCTTTACAATCTTACTGGTTCCCTCATTAATTAATGAGTTGACTAAAACATCTGACATGTATTCATTCTATATCTGTTTGAGTCATGTTTTTGACTTTTTGAGCATCCCTAAGATGGGGATAATACTATCTATACTGAAATGTTGGGATGATTGGAGATGTATGTGAATGGTCTACATGCTTCTCTGAAACATATTAGGACCTCAATATATAATAATTTGAAGGTGCCAAATACTTCATATCTTATGTGCTCTATTATTTTTAAAATTTATACTTTTTCAAAAATTTCCTGTAGCATTCTTGTCACATATATTAGATATTGTTCTGGTGTAGCCTTAGTTGATCTGAGGGATCAATATACTCTTTGCAAGCTTATTATGACACTTGGATCATCAAAGAAACACATCACTGATAATATATTTTGAGTTTATAGGAGGAAAAATGGTGTTTAACAAACATTCTTTCTAATGGGCTTACTCTCAATTCATGAATCTTTATCACCAGGGTTCAAGGAGACCAGACAGCTGGACCAGTAAATGTTCTGCCTTGGTCAAGCCTCCAGTATTTAGCATGGACTCTTTTTTTAATTTAATTTTTATTTTATATTGGAGTATAGTTGATTTACAATGTTGTGTTAGTTTCAGGTGTACAGCAAAGTGGTTCATTTATACATACATGTATATCCGTTCTTTTTCATATTCTGTCCTATATAGGTTATTACAGAATATGGAGTAGAGTTCCCTGTGCTATACAGTAGGTCCCTGTAGCTTGGACTCTTAATGCTCCCTCTCTGACAACACAGAAAATCACACTACATCAGCTAGCACTTCTCAGGGACAGTGTCTTCTGGGAAGGGAAAGGCGTTCACAGCACCACCCAGTGGGCAATCCACTCTTGCCAAAACCACACCTCTGAAGAGCGTAAGGGTTCCCTCACCTTATTGATCAAGGTGGAGTGGACACCAACTTAAATCATTGCCATATGTTAACATCTAAATGATTTAGGAACCAATGATATCCTTTTTATCCCACATCAGAGAAGATGTGGGCATAATAGAAAGGATTGTGAACTGCTACCTGGAGGACTGTAGAATAGTCCCTCATTCGCACTGTCCTCGTTTATAAAATGATGATGAGGAATTAGGTGGTCTCAAAAGAGCCTTTGAGCTCTAAAATTCTAATAGAGCTAAATCCATGACACTGGAAAACAAATATGATGCAACAGAAGTGCACTGCCAGCCAAAGGAACATATGCCATATTAAAATGCTCTTATTGGGCGGTTTTGCTGGCTTATCACTGTGTTTATGGAATTCATTCTCACTGCATTCCTGATTAAAGTGGGACAGATGGTGAAGGTTTGAAGTAATGTGTTCATTACCAGACCTCATACCACTAATGGCTATTTACTGGAGCAGTGGCTTGTGCAAGTGAGTAGAAAATGAATCCTTCTCCAGGGGGTACCCACCACCAAGGCAGTATTTATCAACCTTTGTTGTGGATGTTCATTTTTAATTTTCATTTCCTTTTTGAACTCATGGCCTTTTCTTACTAATACAAAGGCCTCAGTACCACCTCCTCCCATTCCGATACACACTTCCCTCCTGAGAAACCCTTCATCACAGCCTTTATCCTCACTATCTCCTTAGACCAAGATGTTACCAAGCTTTGCTTCTTATAGTTGTATTTATTTGCGTGATCATTTTACAAATGTAATGTATCTTTAAACTAAATATGTTTAAAAAATAAAAATAAAACTCCTGCACATTTTCCTTCCACTGCATTCCCACCTACTTCCAGAGATTCCAAAAGACTCCACTCTAGGAAGTCACTGAACTAGAATGTTCTGGAAGGTTCCTGCATGGCCTTGCTGAACCATGGGCATTCTGTCCACTTACTATGTCACAGAGCTCCTAGAGACAGCTCTCCATTATGGGTCAATATCAAGACAAATGCTAGGCCATCACTTCTCAAAAATGTCTGCCAGTCTCTAAGCCACTTAACCTTACTCTGGGGTCCATCCCTACCTTCAGTTGGATGTCAGCTTCCCTAAGGACCCCTGGGAGAATGAATGAAAGGAGATCTGGGCAGTTCCTTGAGTCTCACACCACCCAGATATATTACATTGCAATCTCCACAAAGAGACTGTATCTGGTTCATTCACAAATAGATATCTAGCTTGGAGCTCTGCCTGGTCCACGGTGGGAGCTCAAATATTGTTGAATAAATAGTCCAGTGACTATACCCCAGAATTCTGAGATGAACTCACATCCAGTACAGATTTCCTGGGGTTTCTAGAAAATAGAAATTACATTACACTATTTTTTTGTTAATTTTCAGGGACTGACAGCTGACCAGTAAACATGACCCAGAGTTACTGGGTTTGAGGTGACCGCAAATCTAAATTTAAATGTCAAGCTGGTTAATCAAGTAGTTTGATTAAACAACCCTATTTGCATTCCAGAATTGTCTTCCTTTCCGAAATGCAAACGTTCCTTGTGCTATCTTAGTTTGCTAAACTATTTATTACAGGATAAATATTCTAACATTGCGAAGTATTCATCCAAATGTTACAGTTTGTCCAAAACATCATAATTATAAACTGTTACACGAGGGCAAACCAGCTACTTGAGGACATTTTAGCCCTGTGATTTTGGCTAAAGTAAAACACTCAGCATCACCCACCGTGCAACACAGATGTAGCTGTATATTATTATTATTAGATTCAGTTAAGGTTGGGCTTATTTAATTTTCGTGATTTCCTCATAGGACCTTCATTAAGATCACAAATTCAGCCAAACTCACAGTGTTATAAATTAAATTCTTGGGAAATATGTAAAAAATTAATCAAGGTTTCTCAGGCAAATATCCTGAATGTTGAAATGTGATGCTTTTGAAGTGATAGTTCTAAAATAGCTTCAATTCAAGGAGACTCATTAAAAAAAATAAGACTGAGAAGAGTGGAGGAAAATCAGGGAATTCATGTAATAAATATAAAAATGTACTGGGCAATATTTACTAGAAGTTAAAGTCTGTATTCTTATCTACTCCAACTCAGTTTCAAAGATGCCAGTTTTCTATTGGTTTGTTTTACTATTAAAAAATATTGCTTGGTTTACCTGAATTCTAAATTCTAAGGCATGCAAAACGAAATTTATGTGCTCACCTTTTGTGTGTATTTGGAGGGCCAGCTACTTAAAGGAACACTGCATGAAACTTTTAATAATTTTTGTTCTATTATTACTCTTCCCTAAATTTGGCCGAGCCGTGCGGCGTGCCCCCTGCACTGGGAGCGTGGAGTCTTAACCACTGGACTGCCAGGGAAGTCCCAAGAATGTCTTTTCTTAATTGTGAACTATACCTGTCCTAGGGCAGCCATAGGTTTTTATAAATCTAAAGGGGACTTGGGTGGCCAAAAATAAACACTTCACTGACTCCAATACATAAAAATGCTACAATTACAAGGATTCGCTATATTATTACTAGCAGTAGGTAGACTTTGTGATCTTTTCCATTATTTCTATTCATAGCCTCACATGTTTCCCCTTTCTAAGCCATACATTTACCAGAAAAAAAAAGTGACAGATAATGAATGATTCGACTGCAATATTTGTAAAGAGGTAAATCAGTAACTACAATACACATCATATTAAATGTGTAAGGGAAGAAATGAACATTATTGAGTCCATCCTAAGATCTTAGGAGTTGCAAAGAGCACTCTCACTTATCGTTATTTATTTTCATATTATCTTCTTTAATTCTCACCCTAACCCTGTCAGGAAGAAATCCCTTTAATTCTCCACAGGCCTACCTTTTCCATTCTCTGTACAAGATTCTCCAGTTCTGTGATTTGATTATGTTTTTCTTCAAGCTTTTCAGCAATTTGATTCAGATTTTCAACATGTTGCTTCAATTTCTGTTCTTTTTCAAGTGTGTTAACCTTTTGTCAGAAAAACAGTTGTCAGACTATTGTTTTCATTAAACCTATACAGCTATTATCTCCCTCTAAAATTTTCTGAGTAGCCAAAAATATTTAATAATTCACACTTGTTTAGAATTACTTCCTTGAATTCAGTCTTTCTTCAAAATAAACCTGATGGACTACAGAAACACTAAATCAATGGAGAATTAATAACATATAAATATTATTTCTAGAATGTTGACATTTGCTCCCATAAAGCATACTCTGTGAACTGATATAAGAAAGGGAGACAAAAATTTAAGAAAAGCAAAACTTTTGACTTTTTCTCAACAAAACTTATCTAGAACAGAAATAAAATCTTATAGATTCAAGTAAAAACTGTTTTCTTTTTAACCAGAAAGTGTCATAAAAGCAGAATAATTATCCCCACTGTGTCAGGGGGTTATCTCCTAGGCATAGAGCAGGAGTTATACTAAAAGACATAGGAGAGAAGTCTTCAGCGGGCAGCCCATAGGCCACACTTGGGAGTGTTTCAACTGACTTGTAACTGACATGCGCACCCACATCTGCTTGTGTGTTTAACAGAACTCAAGGTTTTACGGTTAGAAAAAAAAAGTGTCTGACTTCCCTTGAAAATACCAGGTGGGCATTCCTGCCCAGACACTCCCTTTGCTGGGACGTGGGCACTCCCGTCCACACACACCTGCTCACTCTTTCACGTAGGTACTTTATCTGCACCCTGCATGCCCAAGAGTTTGTGACCATCAGCACCCCAACCTGAAGCTTGAGGGCGCGTCGCCTGTGCAGCGGATTCCTACTGTGCTTCCCTGGGGACCCTCCTAGGGCCTGAGCTGGCAGAGACCCAGGTGCCCCACCCGCGCCTGAATGAGCTTCCCTCTTTTGAGTTTTGGCCAACACACACATACACGTTTCCCTTTTCCAGTCCTAGAATACATTCTCCAGATAAAGTTCTACTGGCCCTACCTAGGACACATATTTCAGATTCAAAAACAACCAAACTGTAGGTGTGCGTCTATGATATAGAGACACCCATATACACACACATATATATTTGTATGATTTTATATTTTAATTTATATATTAAATATAAAATATATAATTTTATATGAAATATATATATGTACGTATACATACATGTTTTTGTTCGTTTACTCTGAAGAACGTATTCCAGGACCAAAAAAACTTTGAAACCATTTATGTAGCCCAACTTTTTCATTTTAGAGTCAAATCAGAGAGACAGAGTGATTCGAACTGGGTCACCTAGTTAGTCAAAGGCAGAACCAGAAGAGAAGCCACTGGCCAGTGTCATGAGGCCAGCCCTGATTTCTAGGCTGGGTGGCAGGGCTCTGGGCAAGGGGGGCATAATATCCGGGTACCAGGCTAAACAGGGGTGGGGGGAGATCAGGGCAGAAGACGGGCAGCTTGCCCTTCCAGGGGCTGGCCAAGTCACGTGGCCACTACTTGTTTCACATCTAACTCCTCCCCAAAAGAGAGACTTGAACAGCTTGGAGGTTAGTTCACCAGTATGCAAGCTGCTAGCTCGGTACCTGGAGTAAGTGTCTACTGTCCTCATGCTTCTGTCTAACTTCTTTAGACTGTGTTTGATAGTTTTCAAATAATCTCTGGGCCACATTTCTCAGAGCCGCTGCTCCTGCTTCTCTGGAGGCTTCGAGCTAGAAACAAAAGGTCACTGTGCATGTTTTGACTTCTACAATAAAAAGGGTTAAAGACAGAACAGTTTGATGGGCAACCATAAATACAGAGGCTGTAACCGTACAATTTGCACCTTCATAGACAATGGGTAAGAGGAAAGATGCTGTTATCTGGTAAGAAGAAAACATAAAATGAGAACCCCCTATTTATTGGGGCTGTCATGCAGGTGATTTGCACTGGCCAGGCCAAAGCGAGCTGTATGAACATCAGTGCCCTGCATATATAAACCACACCCCTGCAAAGTGTCCCCCAGTGCCCCATCAGCTTATACACGTATTTGCAAACGTTTTCTTATCATTGGCCACAGCAGTACTAAAAGACATATTTCCTGAAATAGAAGGAGGACAAGATTGAAGTATTAGGGGCAATATCGACAAAGTGTCATGAATCTTTCAAAGATTTAACCTAAAGAAATAATCAAGGATGGCTGCAAAGATCTACCCACTAAATCACTGTAGGACTGTATATAAAATAAGCCAAAAAAGGAAAATATAAGGCACCCAACAATAGATTAGCTAAATAAAACAATGAGACATTTGACTATGAGTGCTCTAATTAATATGCAATTTTTAATATCTAATTATTACATATATAAAGACTTTTAAATTTTACTGTAGTAATAACATGAGACCTGCCCCATTAACACGTTTTTAAGTGTACAGTACAGTATTAAATATAGGCACAATACTGTACAGTAAATCTCTAGAACTTATTCATCTTGTACAACTGAAACTATACCCATTGAACTTTTGTAAAATCTTTTTTAATAATAAAAATCACCTTCAAAATAAAACAGTGAGATTTAATTGATCAAATGTAAAAGGGCTTCTCTAAGTATGTGAGCACATGTGTGGATTTATGGATGTGTGTGGATGTCTATCTAATTTCACAGATGCACAAATCTATCCTATTGGCACAAAGTACAAAATTAGAAATTTCTCCTACTGGTCATACCTTGATTTTCAACACTTCATTCTCTTTGTTCATTTCTAAGAGCTGTAGGTCTTTTCCTTTTATCCTTTCCATGAGCAGATCCAAACTGCAACAAGAGGGATCCAGTTCAGAGTCAAAGCCATTTTGGATGTGTCCACAGTGCTGAAATGAACAAACAAGAAAATCATTCACCTGACTTTTCCTTTTCTCTACTAACTTTGATAACAATAATTATCACTCAGTATTACATATGTCAAGGAGGATTCAGATCAACACAAATAAATCTTTTGAATCTTAAATATCAATGGGAAGTTCCAGATGAAATGCAGCTGGCCTCTATATTTGCTCAAATTTGAATAGATTCTTATATTAAAAGGAAGGTGGAGGTACATCTTTCATGCCTTTTATGTTCCCTACAGTTTTGTTTTGTTTTTTTATAGAATTTTTTTTTTAATTTTATTTATTTATTTATGGCTGTGTTGGGTCTTCGTTTCTGTGCAAGGGCTTTCTCTAGTTGCGGCAAGCGGGGGTCACTCTTCATCGCGGTGCGCGGGCCTCTCACTATCGCGGCCTCTCTTGTTGCGGAGCACAGGCTCCAGACGCGCAGGCTCAGTAATTGTGGCTCACGGGCCTAGTTGCTCCGCGGCATGTGGGATCTTCCCAGACCAGGGCTCGAACCCGTGTGCCCTGCATTGGCAGGCAGATTCTCAACCACTGCATCACCAGGGAAGCCCTCCCTACAGTTTTAAATATACTATTAAGACCTTTTAAGGAGATAAATGATATCCACAAAGCCAGTTGTTTGTTTTTTTTAATCTAACACATCTGCTGACCTTCTGTGGTTTGAGATGGCCGAGGCAGACATACTGGCAACACAATTCATCTGCATTCCCAAGAAGCTATTCCTATTAAGGTCTCCAAAAACCTCCCCATTGTTATAGCCAATGGTCGACAACTAGCCCTCAATTTACTTAACCCACAGACGCCATTTGACACAGCGGTCCCTCCTCACTTTCTGAAACCCATTTTTTCCTTGTCTTCAGTAGCTCCATTCTCTCCTGTTTATCCCCCTAATTCACTAGTCTCACTTCTCAGCCTCCTGTGATAGATTCTTCTTCTTCCCAACATCTAAATATCAGAACTCTCAGGACTAAATGCTTAGATGTTCTCTCCTTTCTATCCACACTGATATGTTTGGTGATCTCCTCCAGTTTCAGAACTTTAAATACCATCCTTACTCCCAAAATCTCTACCCCATAGCCTGGACCTTCTCTACCAGACTTCTACCCTCAACTCCAGAATCAGATATCCAACCTCCATCAGAAACCTCCACTCGGAAGTCTGATAGGCAACTCAACATAGTCAGAACTGAATGTTTGATCTTTCCTATCATTCACAAACATTAACCTCTTTTTCAGTTTCAGAGCACTTAAGAAAATAATTGGAGTGAGTTGTGTTAGTTTAGGAGCTGAGGATGACAAAGAAGGCTCTGTTTATACATCTTACGCTATGTTCTAGTGTTCTCTGTGGCCGTCCTACAGAGTGGATAACACTGGCATTGATGAGGTGCATGTGGCTCAGGTGAGGTTTAACCTGGCATAATCCAGACAAGGCTAAGTGCACATTGTTTGACCTTAAGAATAAAAGGCTGGTCACAGGGGAAGGGGTGCATTTAAGCTTATTGACTGATCACACAGCCTAATGGCTTCAACTGGGTGTCCATTGGTGTGGCCCAGGTGAACCTAAAAGCTTGTACCTTTGTCTGTCGTTGGAACATGTTGCTGCCAAGTATCCTGGCTGAGCCAATATCTTCCCATACAATTTAGATAAGTAAGCCAAGTTTAAAATATTCAAGTAAGAGCTGGCCATTCCAATCTGATCCCACTAATGACATCTGTAGTTAAATATTTCATACATATGCCCGTTAACATCTTTAGATACCAACAAAATATTTAATACTCATCATTCAAAGAATAATTTAATAATATCAAAAAGTTTTTTAGGCTTCCCTGGTGGCGCAGTGGTTGAGAATTTGCCTGCTAATGCAGGGGACGCGGGTTCGAGCCCTGGTCTGGGAAGATCCCACATGCCGCGGAGCAGCTGGGCCCGTGAGCCACAATTACTGAGCCTGCGCGTCTGGAGCCTGTGCTCCGCAACAAGAGAGGCCGCGATAGTGAGAGGCCCGCGCACAGCGATGAGGAGTGGCCCCCACTTGCCACAACTGGAGAAAGCCCTTGCACAGAAACGAAGACCCGACGTAGCCATAAAAATTAAAAATAAATAAATAAATAAATGGAGTATATATTAAAAAAAAAAAAAAAGTTTTTAAAGGAAGTCTATATGGCTTTATGTTCATTTACTGAAGGAATAAAAGTGGTACATTTTGCTAAATTCACTACCTTTGCATCTTGTTTGTGATTTGTACTATTATGTCTTACTTCATCTTTAAATATTTGATTTCGGATCTTTTCCAGAGTAGTTCGAATCTAAAAGAAAAGAAAAATATTTTTTTCAAAGGCATTTAATACCAAATACTTTTTTTTTCTATACCAGTTACAGGGTACCAAATTTATCTAGAAAGTATTACATATATGTCAATCTCAGATTTAAATAACTGCCATCAACCTAACTTGCATTTAGGCTAATATTGTTTAGATTGCAGAAAATGAGCATTTGGTCTTTACAACTGTTTCTTAGGCAAACCTAAAATATAACCCAAATGAATATTATACCACAAAATAATTAGTATTTAGTAATTAGTATTTAATACTAGTTAGTTCTATTTTTTTCTATATAGTAATTTAGTACTAATTTGCTATTTGGTAATTACTATAAAACAATTACTATTTGGTAATCACTACAAAATAATTACTATCCAGTAATTACTGCAAAATAATTACTATCTAGTAATTACTAGAGAATAACTACTATTTAATAATTACTAGAGAATAATTACTCAGAGGAGATCATACAAATTTATGCATGAAATACAAGCCCCATGTCTTGGTGACCTATGGAATTGCAAGACACTCAAAGATGAATTAATCGCTCTAAGTCACAAACTAGCTATGTCCAAATTTTTCCATCTGTTCTAAAAAGTAGTTCATGAGAATATACATCTTTGTCAGACATTATCATTGGTTTCTCATAAGGTTTCACATTTTTAATGAAGTAACGTGCCAACATGTACAAGTCATTGGCGATAGTCGCTCTGAACTGCTTGAGAAGGAACAAGGTAAGGAGAGACAGAAACTCAGCAGGCATCATAAATATCTACTTGGCAACAAAGTATCAATACTTATGAAAGAACTGAGAAATGATGTAAAACAGTAGGATGCAGTGTGAATAGTGTGGGACAAATTAAGTGCTGATAGGTGTTCTGAACCCTCCTGGCCCTTTATTCAGTCTTAGTCCAAGTATAGGAACAGAGTTTCGTACCCTCAAGAGAAATGACAACGCATGTGTTTAAATTTCAGCTCTCAAGGTTGTCCTTTGCCAAACTAGGTTTGTTCTTCCTCACATGTTCTAGGGAGGGAGAAACAAAGCCCACTAATTCATATCAGACTTTATTGTAAAAAATCATACCATGGTAACATGATTTCCAGTGCCCACATACCTTTTTCACATATTCGGTTTCTTCAATAATGTGAGCTGATGTGGACTCATACGAGGCAGAATTATCTTCTATCTTCCCCTTCAGGGGAACTGTCGTGGTCACTGTTACTGCCGTCATTGTGAAGTCCAGCTTTAGGAAAACATAAATCAGTTGGACAAAACTAACCTCTTTGATGTTATAATTATGTAGTTTGTAAACTGAAAGGAGTTCTGTATTAGCACTGTAATCAAATATAGTAAAAAAATATTACAAATTATGGAAATCTGTATATATCCAAAATCCAGGAATTAATTTAATATTAAAACGACACCAGTTGAAACAATCATTGATTAGAAACTTAAAAATTAAACTGAGAATGAAAAATGGGAAAATTTTCTTTTCATTCAGTATCAATTAGACTATAAAACCTCAAGAGTAGAGACTATGTCTTATTCATATTCATATTCTAGCACACTGTAAGTGCTTAATAAATGTCTGTGGGGCTAATAATACAACAAAATCATATATATATATATATATAAAACTTATATACATGTATGTGTATCACTTTATACTTTACAGAGACCTCTAATGTACTGCATTTTATTTAACTCTCAGTAGCCTATAAAGGCCATTTACTGAAGAACTATTTGTAATAGTAAAAGATTCGGAAAAGCCCAAATGCCCACAAAAAGAGGACTGACTGAATGAACTACCTACTTCTATAGAGTTTTCTCTAGGATATATTTATTCAGTGAAAAAGCGTGGTGCAGAAAAGGATACATATAATTTCTCTAGGAAGAGAGAGTAGGATAGAAGGGGAAAATCTGTAATTTACAGTTTTGACACTGAAAAATGTAATTATTTTACCTAATTATAAAATAAAACTAAATTAAAAAGAAAATATAAAATCCTCTAAAATAAAAAACAAATAAAAAAAATGAATATATCTGCATACAAACTTGGTGGCATATCCTCATGAATTACTTGAAGTGACTTTAAAACACGCACCAGGGACTATTTTTCCCCGATGTGATACGTCCTAAGAACAAAAAGAATCCCAAAACAATCTTAAACCGTACTCATTAATAATACTGTTAGTGGAAATATTGGTATTGCTATTTTGAAACTATTATATGTGTGTGCACACATTCACATGACTCACTCACACGAATGCATGATGTAGAATAAAGTCAAGAAGTCATTGTCTTAATGTCTTAAGAACCAAGATTTTTAGCATAAGAGAAAAAGAAATCCAAATTAGAACCAAAAATGTTATGTAAAAACCTTACAATCCAAACTGGAACCGTGAGTAGAAAATGATGATTTATTTCCCTTTAAAAATGTATATTCCAAGTCTATCCACTGAAAATTTAGAAACAGAAGCAATTAACACTCCCAGTGCCCAGACTATGGCCTCAGTACACTATTTTCTACTAAAATGCAACCAGGACTTCTTGAGTGATTTAGATCTGGAGCAAGAAGTATATAAGGTGAGCCTGAGATATCTTGTCATACCAGAAAGCAAAAAAGTAACCAAATACTACTTGAATAAGACACAAAAGCCAACCTGAAGAGGAATGACTGTGATGGATTAAAACATATCAAAACATTTTAATTCCTGAAATTATGTTAAGAGAAAAACCACCACCAACAACAACAATCCTCAAACTCAGTGGAGACGGGCCAGGATTATACGAAAAATTAGCCCAGAAAAAGGGGTGAGGGAGACACTAACAAGCATTGATCTTGCCTTTATGATATGAATTTACCATGTATTTCTTGGTAACCAGACAGTTGATCAGGAAAATTTTGCTACAGAATTTCTGCTAATAAACCCGAAAGGACTGATAGAATTAGAAAACCTACATTTTGCAACCCCTTGTGAAGTAATGGTTCTAAGCCACAGTCATCAACCAGCTCTAAAAACATTAGGTGAGAGGTTGATGAAGAATGCATCAACTCGAGGGACCCCACTAATCAACCTTAACAGAAAACTAAAAAAGAGACCACCAGACACTATGTTCTCTAGATGTGGTACAATCACAAGTAGAAAGCATCACCTATGAAGTATGCAGTCCCTCTATCTACCGACGGTAAACATTTGAGAAAGAGGAAACTGTTCAATGACTCTACAAAGGTGAAGGTTGCAAACAGCCAAATCCAGATTATGTAAAATTTTACAGGGCAAATAATTATTCTTTCCACAAATTAATTATATGAAGAAAGATGGGGAGAAGAGAAGAGAAATTGCCAGAAATTATGAGACTTAAGAAACATATGACCAAATTCAATATATGAATTTTCTTTGGCTCCTGATTCAAATAAACCAGCTATATAAAGACATTTTTGAAACAAGTAGGGGAATTTTAACACTGACTGGATAACGGATGATGTTAAAGAATTATTGCATTTTTGCAAAGCATTATTTGTAATTATTGTAATTTTAGGTGTGATAATGGAATTGATATTCCTTAGCAAGATCTTCTCTGTTAGTTATACATACTGAAATATTTGCAGGTGAGATAATATTACCTTTGAAATTTTAAAGAGAGTATTTTACTCTAGTATTTCAAGAGAGGAAAGAATGGGGTGAGGTAAAAATGAAAGAAGTTTGATAAAATGCACGGAATTGTAGAAACTGGGTGAGGGCACATGGGACCCCTACAGTCCTCTACTATTTTGTTTCTCTTTGAAATTTTCATAATAAATAGTAAAGGACTAAAAAAATAAGAAAAAATAAAAGTCCTGTGAGGTAGGATTATTAATCTCATTTTACTGATAAGGAAGCCAAGAATCTAGTAGGTGATATTAATTTACCCAAGACCACAGTAAAACTAACAGAGCTGAAACTCAAACCCTCATCTTTTGGACACCAAGATCAAGAGTGTTTTTATCACATTAAGGTCAGATTCCCTAGTGAGAAAAAAATTAAAATTTAGCAATGACCTATGCTGTTAAAACACACAAAGAATTTTCATATTTGCTAACATCACTTTAAATAGCTTCTGGGGATGACTCAAAGTCCTGCATTTATCCTTTAATCTTCAATGAAATTGACAGAGTATGCCAAGAATTTTCCATTTTATGTTAAATCCTCTTAGACAGCCACCGTGGCTTCTATTTGTTTCAGGGGAACTTGATTTGGCTGTAGCAGCCCTGCAAGTCTGTTTTTTGCAGAATGTGAGCGGAACTACTTCTGTTACTTGGTCCTCTGAAGTCTCTTCCAGGATTAAGTTCTTAGTCCAAAACAACATTTAAATGCTGGAAGTAAAAGAAATGTCCACAGAGACAATAAACGATGTGTTTGGAAATGAGAGAGGGGTGGTCAGGCTGAAGTGGTGGTCATCAAACCACGGCAGGGAGCCCAGTCTGGCTTCCAGCCTGTTAGGACAGCTTATGAATGGTTCTTACATCTTTTAATGGTTCAAAAAAAAAAAAAAAAAAAAAAAAATCAAAAGAAGAATAAAATTTCGGGATACATGAAAATTATATGAAGTTCAAATTTAGTGTTCACAGATGAAGTTTTACTCTAAAATAACCATGGCCATGCACTTACGTATTGTTTATGCTGCTTTTGCACTATAACAGCTCAGTTGAGTATATTCAACACAGAAAATACATGACAAACAACGTCTAAAATATTTTCTATCTAACAGGTCCTTTACAGAAAAAGTTTGCCCTCCCCTGGGGTAGAATATGGCAGCAGGTGGGAGCAAAAGCAGGGGGAAAATAGAGGCAAGCAAAGCAATTGACTTGGCCTGTGTTGTTTTCTTGTTCTTCAATTCAATCTCCCTTGATCTATAGTCCCATTTGATTGATTTACCTTCTTTTTTCTTTTTAGTGTGTTATATAATTGTGTACATTACAAAATGATAAGGGGCATTTCATCATAGGAATTAATCACTCTTTAGAATGGATCCCACTGCTTTCTCAGTCTTTCATAATTTGAAAATTGCATCAGGCCTCACATTATACATCCTAAAATATATTCTCTTACGTGACTTTTATTCTTAATATCAAAAAATTCTGCTCCACAAATGAACCTATTTACGGAACAGAAATCGACTCACAGACATAGAAAACAAACTTATGGTTAGGGGATAGTGGTAAGAGTAGGGGGAGATAAATTAGGAGTTTGGGATTAACATATACACACTACTGTATATAAAATAGATAAACAACAAGGACCTACTGTATAGCACAGGGGGGGAACTACACTCAACATCTTGCAATAACCTATATCTTGCAAGGAATTCCACTCAATATCTTGCAATAACCTTTTCTTTTCAGAAAAGAATCTGAAAAAGAATATCTATATGTATAACTAAATCACTTTTCTGTACACTTGAAACTAACACAACATTGTAAATTAACTGTACTTCAATTAAAAAAAAAATTCTGGGGCTTCCCTGGTGGCGCAGTGGTTGAGATCTGCCTGCCAATGTAGGGGACACGGGTTCGAGCCCTGGTCTGGGAAGATCCCACATGCCGCGGAGCAACTAGGCCCGTGAGCCACAATTACTGAGCCTGCACGTCTGGAGCCTGTGCTCCGCAACAAGAGAGGCCGCGATGGTGAGAGGCCGGCACACCGCAATAAAGAGTGGCCCCCCACTTGCCGCAACTGGGGAGAGCCCTCGCACAGAAGCGAAGACCCAACACAGCCAAAATTAAATTAATTAATTAATTAATTAATTTAAAAAAAATAATAATTCTGCTCCTTAACCACTGATATTTCTCAAAATATCCTTCCTCCTCCCCTCGCTGGTTGGGCCAACTTAAACAAGTTACATAAAACCTGAGCCCCAGCTT
Source organism: Balaenoptera borealis (assembly GCF_965194805.1). Lineage (NCBI taxonomy): Eukaryota > Metazoa > Chordata > Mammalia > Artiodactyla > Balaenopteridae > Balaenoptera > Balaenoptera borealis. The sequence goes on along the minus strand of NC_138875.1, from coordinate 19,270,264 downwards.
TCATATCTGTAAAATAGGGGTGATAACACCTAGAGTTGTAAAAATGAAGAGTTTTTTAAATCCCTGGTTGCAGAAGGCACTCAGTGGACAGTAATTCTTAAAATTCTTGCTCCGATCATTTTATATTATGAATAACCACAGAAAATAAGCAGTACGTAACAGAGAGGGTAGATCATGCCTATCTGGTTGCAAAGTTTATATGCAACTCTATTTATAGGAACTCAAATCCCATTTCTCTTTTGGTTCAGGGAACTTTCACGATCACAGTCTTTCATTTGTATAAAGAAACCAAAGGGGAACTTAAGCCAGGAAAGTCCAAATTGCCATATGGCGTTACCATCCTGGGGAAAATCCATCTTAACATTTTATTTCTGCCAGAAGTAGGTTAAGCAGATAAAATTTTCAAAATAAAACACAATCAGTTAATTAAAGTGAGAAAAGAATTTTGTTTTATGCTAGAGTGGATTGAAGACAGCTTACAAGTGGCATCAAGCCAGGAGGTATTATTTCCTAGATCAGGGCTTTTCAAACAGGGCTCCCCAGGGAAGGGGAGGTGCTGCCCAGACAGGGTTTTGCTGTCTGGACTTGAACCAAAGCAGCTCTGCTTTGTTCTGTCACACACTGAATTTTTCCATGAGACTTTCTGTGAACAAAGAATGTTCTACAGCTAAAAGGTTTGGAGGCAGACTGCCTAGTTTCATGGCCTGACTCTGCCACTCGGTAGCTGTGTGACCTTAAGCAATTCCTTAACTTCTCTGTGCTTCAGTTTCTTTATCGGTAAAATTCAGATAGTATTATTATTAATAATTAATAATAATATAAATAATAAACATGTGGTTGTTTGTGTGTTAACATTTGTCAAGCACTTATAATAGTGCTTAGCACATACTAAGTGATTTGTACATGTTTGTCAAATAAGTAAATAAAACATAAAGCCATTATCCACAATTACTGCTGACAAGCAGTCCGGCTGATAGAAAAATGTCCGGTAATACTTTAAACAGTCTGCAGATTGAGCTGGGCTGTAAAGGAAAATCCATTTGGGGGGATTTTAAGACTAGCAAATCCATAGTATTGATTCTTTCCTGATAATGCATCAATAATTTGTCAACATCCCCAGCTGATTATACTAACATCCAATGAATACTTTACCATTTACAAAGCAATTCATACACATTATTGTGAATTATTATCCATGTGGTAAACTAGCACATCACTGAGCACCCAGGATTATGTAACCAAACCTACTTTTCTGATTAATGACATAAGCATGGCTCAACCATTATACAATAAACACAAAGAAGGCACCTGTTATGGGTTGAATTTTGTCCCCCCTTCCATTCACATGTTGAAGCCCTAACCCCCAGTACCTCAGAATGTGACCTTATGTGGAAACAGGGTTGTTGCAGACGTAATTAGTTAAGATGAGGTTACACTGGAGTATGGTGGACCCTAATCCAATATGACTGATGTCTTTATAAATAGGGAAAATTTGGGCACTGATACACACGAGGAAAACTCCATGTATAGTTGAAGGCAAAGATCAAGGTGATGATTCTACACACGAAGGAAAGCCAGAAATTGCCAGGAAATCACCAGAAGGTGAAGGAGAGCCTGGAACAAATTCTTCCTTACAGTTTTCAGAAGAAACCAACCCTGCCAACACCTTGATCTTGAACTTTCAGCCTCCTGAACTGTGAGACAAGAAAGTACTACGTTTAAGCCATTCAGTTTGTGGTACTTATAGTCTAGAGATTTTAAAGGAGTTCCCTTCCTTTATTTAACCCTTGATTCATTCATTCATGTATTAAATACTTATTGAATACAGCTGTGTTAGGAGCTGTGGCTACAGAAATGAGTCAGAGACCCCGCTTTCACGGGACTTTCAGTACAGGGGGGAAACAGACATGAAACAAAACAATAAATATATAGGGAACATAATCAGAGGTGGTATCACGAAGAAAAGCGGAGGCAGGGTAACAGAATAAAAAGCGGTGCTGTTTTGGCTGGGTGCTGAGAGGCAGCCGATCTGAAGAGGTGGCATTTAAGCAAAAGACGTGAATAAAGGAGGTGAAGCCGTGTGGCCATCTGGGAGAAGAGGATTCCAGGCAAAGGGTAGAGCAAGAGCAGAGGCTGGAACTTGCCTGAAGTCATGTTCTAAGAACAAGGTATGCAGTGTCACCTACCTTTTTTTTTTGCTTTTTCTTTTAATGGGCAGGAATTTTTTTTTTTTTTTTTAATAGGCTGCAACTTGTTAAGACTTTCAATTTGCCTAAGGAGTTTTCTCCTTAGCCACTTAAAACAGGTCTAGCCCTGGCTGGTCAGGCTCCCTCAGGGTTGAAGGAAAGACAGGGACAGCGAAGTCTGGGACGCTGTCAGGTGCCACAGGGCACATGCAACTGAGTCCAGGTCCATGGAAAGAGTAGCGAAGGGCAGCTGACCACACGGCAGCATTCTCAACTCACTTCTGTGGGTGCTGATTGAAAAGCACCGTGGTGGACGCCTGGCTTGAATCTCCCTCCCAGGTATGTAGGGTCACCATCCGCAGGAGTCTCTGCAGGAAAGATCCCTTACTTCTTCTTCACTCCCTGGGGCTGGAGCTCAGGAACAATTCCTAGACTCAGCCAACTGAGCACTCCCTCCTGGAAAGGCCAGCAAAGGATTGTCCCTCAGGCTTGATAAGCTGGAGGCAGTGAAAATCCCTTCATTATTCTGGGCAGGAAGGAGTCTGGCACAGAGAGTGTGTTGCGTCCAGCGACAGGAACACCAGCATGGTATCTAGTGACCAGTGGCAATGCCAGAAGAAGTCTATCCCCCTCTTGTTACAGACTGATCTTTGCTGAGGTACCGGGACTGGATTCTCCCATTTCCGTACCTAGTTTACCCATCGATTCTGGAAGCTGAATTTACTTCCAGTAAATTCCTTTCCTACTAAGGTTAGCCAGAGTCAGTGACTCTGCTTAGTGACGGAGAGCCCTGTTTTAGCACAGTTTCTGAGTTTTCAGCTCCTCAGTTCTGAGCTAACAATATTGACAATTGTCTCATCATTCTTGGTCACTATGATAGAGAGCTTTGATATTAGAAACTGAGAGAGTAATTTACAATAAAAGTGCTCAAGGGTAATGAGGTTATGTGAGGGGGGAGAAAAGCTAATACATCTCCAGACCCTTGAAGAGACTGGTCATGTACTGAATGCTGAATAGCACACCTGTTGTGCAGCGACATTACACGGCACAATGGTGACATCCAGTGTCAGCTGGCTAAATCTCAGGTGACTGTGCAGTTTACCTGAAAATGATGTACAGTATATCAAAAGACATGCATGTTAACACGGAGCCCAAGTAATTGCAATGCTGTTTGCAAGAAATAACCTAAGATTTTTAAAGTAGAATTAATTTTTATTCATTTCTAAATGCTACTCATTTGTATACACAAATATATTTATATCACAGCCAGTGCTATAGCAAGCTCTTAGATATGAAATAAAAGCTATTTAGTTTGGGGGGAAAAAAGGATTGAAATCCTAGTACAAACACAATGTAAAATATATACTATTGACAAAGCACTGTGCCATTTACCAAAAATTATTTTCCGTATATTGTCAGAATTAATCATCCCAACACACTGTGCTATAATTATTACCTATATATCTATATCTGTCTATATGTAGGTATAAGGCAACCAAGTCACAGAAAAGTGACATGTTTTTCAAGATCATAAGTTAATCTTATCACCTGAACCCAGATAGACTGACCCCCAAATCCAAGTGTCTTTGTAATGAGAAAATCTATCTTCATAGTTCATTGGTATAATTTGAAACTTTGAAAAACAGCTGAAGGTTTCGCCCAATGTCCAGTATAGCAGCTCCACTGCAGAGTGGTGCAAATCACGTGAATCCCTTCCCATTTGGGGAAGGGTGAAGGGACCGGGATCTGATGACAGCCCACCACATGCAGGCTGGGGTATGCTGCCTTTAATAATCCTCATGAACACCTGAGGGGGTTAAGTGTTATTGTTCCCATTTTACAGATGAGAGAATGAGCTCCCCAAGATCAAGCAAAGACAGCTCCTTAATGATGGTCATGGACCCCAACCCACGAGGCTTGGGCTCTTTCCAAATTTCCACTTTGTCTTCTGCTTCATTCTGAATGGACTTCCAAGTCTAGTTTCTTGGGTCCAAGCTCATTTGGTAACGGGGGTTTTCCAAAGTAAGTGACTAAGTAGCAGTCAAGTGACTCTTGACATGAGCCCCCAGGCGCATCCTTCAGGAGCCTAAGCAGATGTTGTCACAATAGATTTATTCCACAAAACAGAGGCAGTGTGACTTCATGGCTTAAAGATGAGGGCTTCAGACTCAGTCGGTACTGCCCACAAGACTATTTGACTTCCCCACTAGCTGAGCAGCCTTGGAAAAGTTTTTTTTTTCAATTCCTTTATCACCATTTGTTGAAATTATTAATTTTTACACATTGAATTAAATTTTATCTTTATCAAAAATAAAATGGCTATGAATGTTTTCAACTGACTGTTTGTTTTTGGGTAAATTTCTGGATTCTCTTTTAATCTATTTCAGTATATGTTCTTTTTTTTTCATCTTTTTTTGTATTTAATTTTTATTTTATATTGGAGTATAGTTGATTTACAATGTTGTGTTAGTTTCAGGTGTACAACAAAGTGATTCAGTTATACATATACATCTATCCTTTTTCAGATTCTTTTCCCATATAGGTTCTGACAGAGTGTTGAGTAGCATTCCTTGTGCTGTACAGTAGGTCCTTGTTGATTATCTATTTTATATATAGTAGTGTGTATCTGTTAATCCCAAACTCCTCCTTGGAAAAGTTTTTAAACTCCCATAGGCTTTAGCTTCCTCAACTGAAAAATCCAGATGAAGCTGTTAACTTCCTCATAGAGTTATATGACAACTAAATGGGATACTGTATCAAAAGTGCTTATGGTGTATCTGACCGTAATACACATTCAGAGAATATTAAGTAATTATCTTTATGTTCACAACTTATTGTAGACATTTACTTACAGGGCATCATTTGCAAGTGTCAACACCTAAACCCAGTTGTGCCCCCTCTTCTCATCCCCCCACCCCCATCAGTCAATTACTCCTCTTGCTTTGTCCTTCTCAGTTAACAATCAACTTAAAAGCCGCTTATGACTCATCGGTGAAAACAACATGAGAAGAAGCATTTGTCACTGACATATATCTCAGGCATTTGTAACATTTATAAGGAATGTGCCCTTTTGGAAAATTTTTGTGGCTTTATTAAATATTTTAAGAGCAAAAGGCTCAGACATTTACAAAATATCTGTAGCTTCCTAAGCTGGTCTTGGGATATCTGATCTTCAACACCATCTACTTCATTTTAAAAATTATCCAGCGAAGGAGGGAAAAACAGATGATACAACGTGTGGGTGAGGATGGAGAGTAGCTGACACTCCTGTATGTTGCTGGTGGGAAAGCAAAATGTGCAGCCACGCAGGACGGCAGCACTTAGGCAGTTTCCTATAAAATTAAGCACAGACTGTACAACCCAGCAACCTCTCTCCTAGGGGACTTTTATGTTCCATAAAACACAAACGTTTATAATTGCTAAACACTGGAAAAAATTCAAATATTCATCAACAGGTGAATCCTACTCATCAATACAAAAGAATGACCTACTGATACCCACAACGATACAGATGAATCTCAAATGCATTATGCTGACTGAAAACAGCCAAATCCAAAAGGATGCATATTCCATACTTCCATTTATATGACATTCTAGAAAATTTGAAACTATAGGGCCAGAAAACTGAACTGGGGATTAAGAGTGGGGGAGCGATTGACTACAAAAGAGACACTGGGGAATATTTTGGGGGGTTGGAGAGTGGTGATGGAACTGTTCTAAATCTTGATGGTGATGTAGATTCCATGATTGTAGCCATTCGTCAAAACTTACAGAACTCTACACTAAAAAAGATGGATTTATATGCTTTTATTTTTTAAACATTCAACAGTACCCTAGAAAATGCAAAGTGCAATGGAGATTTCAAAATCCAAGGAACTTCACTGATTATACCAGAACTAACTGGAAGCCACAATTAGCTGAATTTGTTTTCCTTAATTCAAATTGTTAACCCCTCCAGAAGTGTAAATGGCAAAAAGAAAGTAGTGACGGAATCAGAATTGTTAAAAAGCAAGTAACTGAGTTGCTGACAGGTAGCTAGTGCTGTTGCTTCTAGAAGAATAGTCCATGAAATCAGACATTCAATATTGTGACAAAAACAAGGGAAATCTTAAACATCTTAAGAAAGTTAATCATGATTATTATTTACTAAGGTGGAAAAGTAGGAGGAAATATATAAAAATATGTAAGCAGTATACAAGGGTATTTGCAACAAGAAGATTTAAATCTAATTCATGAACCTAGAACTCCTTATCTCATCTACCCATTCCTTTTCTGATCATCTTCTAGCTGCATGTTTTCATTCTTCACAGTAGAGCATAAACACATAGACCATTGAGGCAGTGACTACAAAGTCCATTAAGGCTGACCACCCCCTGAAGCAGCCCGGACCCTGTGCTTCACTGCCCCCTCTGACCATCCTCCTATATCAGGAAGAGGTCAGACTGATCCCAGTGTGGCATCCTACCACAATCCAGGGGCTAATAGAAAGATACAAGGCTGAGAAGCAGCTCCTGGCTCTGGGTGAAACCAAGTTCCTTATATCAGATCACATGACCATTAGTGATGAGTGAGTGAACTCACCAATATAATTAGAAGAAGTTTACAGCTCAATGCTTGAGCGAGCCTTCTTGCTGTTGGTGAACAGACACAACAGGGGGAGCATGTCCACTCCAATTTCCAAAAGGTGAGAAGGATGAAGATGGATTCCTGTAATTGACATTTGACTCTCAAGAGACATTTGGAATGACATTGTCAGTGTAAGACTAGAAAAATACATTTGTTATAGAAATTTTTAAATTCTTACCAAGTCGAGAGAGAGAGAGATGTTGCCAACAGAGACTTAATTCATCTAACCACAGATCAGCAAAACATTAGTGTTATGAGCCAAGAGTTCAGCAAGTTGTTTTGATATTACCAGCAGACAAACTGAGCTCCAAATGACCACATCCAGCTTTGGAAAACTATACTATTTAACCTAGGCTACCTTATTTTCAAACCTTAGGAGCATAAAATTAAAATCCTTGCATTCCAAGTTGTCCATAAAATAGACCTTCAGGTTATCTGAATGCTCTTTTTTTCCCCATAGGATCTTGCAATTTTAGCAGTAACTTACAGGCATTCAGAGACATAGTGTCTTCTCTTTAGTTTCACAGAATCTGCCAACATTTTACAGAAGAGTTTCCACTCAACTGGAGAAATCTACGTTAGACCATAAGTTGTCAAACGTAACCCACTAAAAATGCATTTGTCTTAAGAGTTAGCACAAAGCAGGGTGAATGGGGGTAAATAAGAAAACAGCTCTGACTGAACTGCTGTTCAAGGTCCCGGCTTCCTAAGAGACGTATAACCAAAGCCAATGTTTTTGTAGTGTTAGAGAGTTCTTATTTGATTTGTTCTGTAGACTACTCATAGAAGAAACACCACCATGTAATAGGAACCTGGAATAATTTATTACTTTGGTCTAGCTCCTCTAAAGGTCCTGGAGGAACAAGGAGTGGCATTTCTTCTGTTTTAGATTTTAAGAGCTCAAACTAGTGCCTGATTTGGTAAATCAACAAACAGCTGTATCAGGTTCATCCTTTAGCACAGTCATAGAAACTACAGAATAATAAAACGAAAAGCATGTAAATCCAGATGCACTCCCTTCTATTTTTTGGCTTAAGGCTATAGATGACTCATGCTTTATGTTAAGTGTGCCACTAAAATATGTTATTAAGAAGTGCTCATATTTTTAAGAGTAGTTCAGTTATCACTGTTGGACCAAACACTCATCAAAATCCCCCAAATTTAAATGCATATCATTTGTGAAGAAAACGTAGCAAAGGAGACATAGGCTCTCTACGAAAGTTAATGTCAAAAATTAAATGTCTTTCCATACAGATGGGCAAGAAACACATGAAAAGATGTTCAATGTCACTAATTATTAGAGAAATGCAAATCAAAACTACAATGAGGTATCACCTCACACCGGTCAGAGTGGCCATTATCAAAAAATCTACAAACAATAAATGCTGGAGAGAAAAGGGAACCCTCATGCATTGTTGGTGGGAATGTAAATTGATACAGCCACTATGGAGAACAGTATGGAGATTCCTTAAAAAACTAAAAATAGAACTACCATATGACCCAGCAACCTCACTACTGGGCATATACCCAGAGAAAACCATAATTCAAAAAGAGTCATGTACCACAATGTTCACTGCAGCACTATTTACAATAGCCAGGACGTGGAAGCAACCTAAATGTCCATCAACAGAGGAATGGATAAAGATGTGGTAGATATATACAATGGAATATTACTCAGCCATAAAAAGGAATGAAATTGGGTCATTTGTAGAGACATGGATGGACTTAGAGACTGTCATACAAAGTGAAGTAAGTCAGAAAGAGAAAAACAGATATTGTATATTAACACATAGATGTGGAATCTGAAAAAATTGGTATAGATGATCTCATTTACAAAGCAGAAATAGAGACACTGTATGGATACCAAGGGGAAGGGCGGTGGTGGGATGAACTGGGAGATTGAGATTGACATATATACACTATTGATACTATGTATAAAATAGATAACTAATGAGAACCTACAGTATAGCACAGGGAACTCTACTCAATGCTCTGTGATGACCTAAATGAGAACGAAATCCAAAAAAGAGGGGATATATGTATATGTATAGCTGATTCACTTTGCTGTACAGTAGAAAGTAACACAATATTGTAAAGCAACTATACTCCAATAAAAAAAATTAAAAATTAATAAAATAAAGTAAAATTGAAGGCAGACCTCTCAAAGAAACAATGGAGGTCAGGAGAAAGTGACATTACATGTGCTGAAGGGAAAAAAATGTCAACTAAGAATTTTATATCCAACAAAATTATCTATCAAAAATAAAGGCAAAATAAATTCTCACATAAAAAAAAAAAAAAGAGTTAAACGTCTTCCAAGTCCAGCCTAGAATATGAAATGACTGATGCTTCCTGCCACTGGCACAGGATTTACGATTTACTATTTTCATGGAGTATCACAGAAAGATCACAGTTATGACATTTGGTAAATATCAGTAATCCATATCAGGAATGTATTTTTCATAAATATAAATACAAATTTGGCTCCTATCAGTTATTTTCAAATTATGCTACCATGGAAGCTGGACCAAAAAATTTGTCTTACCACTTCAATGTGATTGCAGAGATGCCCATCACCTGGTAAGCAAAATGTGGCATAGCCATCCAATGGAATGAGCATTAGTTAGCAATAAAAAGGAACCACTAGTGGTACATGCCACAACCTGAATGCACCTTGGAAACATTATTCTAGGTGAAAGAAGTCAGATGCTAAACACCGTATATTATATGATCTCATTGTCTGAAGTGTCCAGAAAAGTCAAATCTAAAGAAACAGAAAGTAGATTAGTGGTTGCCTGGGGCTGGGGGTGAGAATGGTGAGTGACCGCAAACAGGCCGTTGAGATTCTGGGAGGATGGGGATGATGAAAATATTCTAAAATTGGATTGTGATAATGGTTACACAATTCCATAAATTTACTAGAAATCACTGAATTGGACACCTGGATGTATTTTATGGTATGTAAATTATATCTCCAATAGAGCTGTTTTTAAAAATAGCAAAATGAAAAAAAAAAAAAAAAAGCAAGAATGTCTTACATAAAGTCACTCTTTTCCTCTGAGGTTAAAAAATAATTATAGTCATGTTTTTCTAATTTACAGGAAAAAAATAACTTGATGGATAGAATTTTCTCGATTTGAATTTTTCACCCCCTAAATGACTGCATCTGCTACTACAAGTTTAGTTTTTATTGAATTTGCATGAAATTGATATTTAGCTATTTCAGGTTTAAGATCTCAATATTTCATAACATTAAACCCAGAACACAGGATCCCTAAATTCTTTCCCAACCTAAGCAGAAGAGAAAACTGACTTGAATAACATATAAGTTCCTTTACAATTTTTTAATCTGACTATTTCAATCAGTGTAAAAGAGTCTGTGATTTGAAACTAATCTAGTTTCTAGTTTCGGTCACTGTCAAAAAGTGATGGATGGTGATTGCTGTGGTTCCTAATCTATGGCCTCGGGGTGTCCCGGAGGAGTCCAAAGTTGTGTAAATTCCATGAGGACAGGAATGTGTCTTATTTACACAAAGCTGTATCCCCCTGTGTCTCCTAGAAAGAACATGGTGCCCTACACAATAAATATTCGTTCAGTGAATATATGAATAGGCCCGAAAATCCACAGGTGCACCAAATATTTTCTAAAACCGAGTGTACACACACACACACACACACACACACACACACACACACGTGCTTTTGTTTTCCAAATTCAGTGGGTGGCTGTTTTCACGCTTAGTAAAATGTAAATTTACTTAAATATGCTATTAAATTGATAGTAACGTGTTGCCATTTTGAAATGCTTTTCTATCAATAAATGGCCATTTAATTTTGATGTAAATGTCTCAAAGAGTCAAAGCCACTACTTTAAAAGACTTTGACATTCCCTTCAGAAATCTTCAGTTGTTCCCTTTTACAGTCATTATTCTAAACAAATAAATGTACACCTCACTTTTCAGGTTTGGCCAAATCTAGCTTAGATTTTCTGGCTTTGTCCAGAATTTAGATTACAACTCAAGCCCACTGTCCAGCGCATTATAAATCAATACGCTAACAAATAACATGCCTGTCATTAATTCTCAGAATCATAAAGGTGAATAATACAACTGAAATAGTGTCTGTATTTATTTCAAAAATCTCTTTTTAGTTAGTGCAGGTATAGTTACTAAATTTATTTAGCAAATCACAAAGGTAAAAACCTTGTGAAGTTTGCCTAGGTCACAGGAAGTGTAAGCCATTTTCATTCTTTCTGTAAGTAGTTGAGAAGCCTCTGCTTAGGCGCAAATTCCTGTGTCAGGGACCTTCACTCTCAAATTATCAGTGTAGGGAGAGAGCGAGGCGGGAGAGCCCAGCAGGAAGAAACAACAGCACCAATTGTGTGTGCTAGGGTACCTGAGACTCCAACTCAGATCATATTTCTGAAAAGCCAGACTTCTGCAGAACTGAATATTTAATAGCATTAGGTAAAAAAGACAGATTATCTTTTCCCTATTGCAAATGAGAAATAATTCCCTTTTGGACCTTTCATCTAGTCTATATATACCAAGAAGTAAAAAAGGTTTTGATTCTTAAATAACAACTATAGTGAAAATGGTAAACAGACACGGCTTCAGCTACATTTGGAGCTGTTTCTTCTGATCATATATATACATATATATATATGTATACATAAATTTATTTTCCCTTTTGAAGAAGGTTAAAAGTTACGGCCTTGTCATCATCCAATTTTGCACTGTCCTGTACTGTTCTTTCCGTAAGATGACACTGCCCCTTTGTAAAATTGCCTGGGGCTGAGTAACTTTCAGCTCTAAGATCCCATGACAGTAGAAAACTGTCAACCAATAGGCTGTTCTCTTTTTGCTACACCTACAGCTACAGAAGCCAGCACGAATGAATGAAGGGTAAGACAACCACCTTCACTCGTTCATTTGTTTATGCTCTTAAAAATTTCGGGCACAGTAAGCTGTCAAAGTTGCCACGCGGGGGTTCACAGGTGACAGCAAGTTTTCCAGAGGGCTTTCTCCACCGCCTGTGAATCGCGAGGACCCCTGACCAAAGGACTGCGTAACAGCAATCTAAATAAATAATCAGCTGTGCGCAGGGCTATGGAGGGGGTAGTCTCTCTCGGGGAAGGCAACTCTCTGTTCCTGGAGGAGCACAAACTTCTCGCCCAGGGAATCCGAGCCCAGAAAAGAGGTTTACAGGGAGAATATGCTCCTCACCAAGGATCCGTTTACAGGAAAATGCCTTTGGTACACTGGGCGGCGCTGGGGGGGACCAGCTCCAAGGGCACCTGGACACCCACTCACCTGGGGGGCGGGAGGGTTGACCTGCCCGCAGATCGCAGGGGCTCGCCTACCTTGGAGGGCGCTCAGCGAGCGCAGGGTCCGGGCGCCGCTCCTCCCCTCTGCTCTGGACCTCGGGCCGGGTCGGCTAGGCCGGGCTTGGTGGCTCCGCCCCGCAGGGCGCGCCCAGGGCAGAGTCCGGCGCCCCAGCGGCTCCGGGGAGGAGCTTGGGCTCCCGCAGCGCCCGGACACGCACGCCCGGCTCCGGGCGCCCCGGGGTGCCTTCTCCGCATCCCAACACCCGAGTTCCCAACACTGCACACCTCTCAGTAACTGAGTTATGTAAAGGGGAATAGTTGCTGCTGCTTTTTTAAAAAGGTTCTGTTTGCACTCCGGGTTCATAAATTTTTGCTTTTGTTGTTTATAATAAGCCTTTTTATTTTGGGGTAAATTTAGATTTACAAAAAAGTTGCAGAGATAGTACAGAGTTGCTTAAACTCTCTCTGCCGGTGTCCGCTAGTATTCACATCTTACATCACCATGGTACACTTGTCAAAAATAAGAAATGAACACTGATCCGTTACTATTGCCTAAGCTAGACTTTACATAGATTTCACTAGTTTTCCGCTAAGATCTTTCTGTTCCAGGATCACGTTCAGGACCCCACGCTCCATTTAGTGTTACGACTCTTTAATCTCCTCTTGTCTGTGACAGTTTCTTGGTCTTCCCTTGTTTTTCTTAACTTTGACTGTTTTGAAAACTTCTGCTAAGCTATTTTGTGGATATCTATCATTTGGTTTTGTCTGATGTTTTCCTCATGATTAGGCTGTGGTTATGGGTTTGGGGGAGGAAGACCACACAGGTAAAATGTCCTTCTCGTTATCACATCATATCAGGGGCTACACGATAGCAAGAGGACTTGTTACTGGTGATGTTGACCTTAATCGCTTAGTTAAAGTAGTGTCTGCCCGGCGGTTGCTATTTCCCTTTCCACACTTTTTTCTTTGGATGGGTCACCAAATTCAGCCCACATTCCAGAGAGGAGGGTTGGGGAAATGAAACTCCACCTCCTGGAGCGGGGAGTATCTACTTTATTGTTTGGAATTATTCTGTAAGGAAGATGTGTTCCTTCCCTCTTAAATATTTATCTATTCAATCATTTATTTATAGCAGTGTGGACTCATATGTATTTAGTTTATAATTTGAGCTATAATTCAATACTACATTATCTATTTTGTTGCTCAAATTTTTACAGCTTTGGCTGGAGCTCTTTCAGGTTGGCTCCTGTATCCCTTTGAAAGTTCATAAATTTTTAGACCTGGGGAGACAAGAAAACTCACTAATGATTTGCTCTACCCCCTCCCATGTAACAGATTTGGAGAACTGCAGCCCAGATCCCCCCAAATCCGAGGGCTTTTCATTTTCTTCCTGGGAACCCTACAATTACTGATTCCCACTTCAGTAATAGGAAGTAAAAAGATTTTTTTTTTTTCCCAACAGATAAACTTGTGCGTCGGGACCCAATTAGAGAAGTGAAAGTTGATAGTTCTTAGGTAGGTTTTGGTTAACTAATCCTTGTGGTTCTATTAAATAGATATATGTATATGTAGAGATAAATCATGTTCCAAAGATAGTCATGGATGTTTATTACTACTTTAAACATCAAAGAAATCCAGCTGTTGAGGACCCTTTGTTATATTGCTTTGGCTGACTCATGTTTGCATTTGCAAGTTGGTCCCATAAACATCACATTTCCTCCTTCTGAGCTTGCGCCTGGCTCAGCGTTTGAGGCTGTCCTGCTTTTTGAGAGCCTCTCACCTCTCTTCCTGTCCTTAACTCTCCTTGGAGAACAAAATCTACTCCATTAGTCCAAGTTTTGCCTGCCAAACACAGGATGGATGGCCCAGTGCCTGGCACCACAGAGCTAAGTGATTTTCTGTCTTTCATGTATTTTTGACAAAGTTACTAGAAATAATAATAGTTAAGGCAAAATATTTTGTATTTAAGGCCCACTATATCCCAGAAGAAATTGACAAGATTGGAGGAGAAGGTGAGATTTTTGTGCACTTTTCTGGGAGGAGACTTCAACTGAAAGTACCAATTCTAATCAGTATGAAACACTGACTGTATTTCATAGTTCTGCAAATGTACTATTCCCTAGGTAATTTTAATAAATCTTGTGTGGAGGGCAACGGGGAACCACTCATTAACAAGAATGTGGAATTAGAAAATATTGGCAACCTACATAATGCAGCTCAGGAGGATCTATAAACCACCCATAAATATAAAATGCCAGTGATGTGTCTTAGAGGTTGGAAATTGGGGAAGGAGGGATAGATATTTATGGATTTCTTTTATAGCTATAGCAGTTGGTTGCTATTTTGATGACAGAATATGTACAAATCATTTTAAATGCCAAATATTCTAAAGCTTCATTTCTTTTCTTCACACCTTACCTAAGATTGTTTATTTTTCTTTTTTTGGGAGGGGGAGGGGTGTCAAGTGGCTTCACTTTAAATTTATTATCATTAACTTCAAACGGGCCTTAATGCTGCCCAGTGATCATATGATACAGCCCCCCAGACCTGTGTCTCTCCTATTCCCCTACATGACTGTTTCAAGTTTCCTCCTCTCGTTCCAGATTTCCAGCAACAACTTCTCTCCAGCAAGCTCAGCTGATGACCTTGTCCTCTGCTTACCTGATAAGATCAATGAATCTGAAGATAAACTTTATCTACTCTAACCTATTTGGAGTTCATTCCTCCAACTCCAAGATTCTAAGTTTCTTTCCAGATTTGTTTTTCTCCATCACACTAGTTACCATCTGCACATTAGTTAAAAAGAGAGAGAGAAAGAGAGAGAGAGAGAAATTTGCCTTTTTCACTTTTGTACCTCCATTGCCTGAAGCAGTTCCAGACACATGGTAGTTGCACAGTAACTGTGGAATGAATGAGGGCAATGAGTGGTACTTTAATGACGATGGTCGAAGAATCCTTAGGGGCTTGATGAGGGTGCCGTGGACAGGGGGAGAAAGCTGAGCAGAAGATAGTATGGCCTCCACACCCGCTCCAAGCAGAGCAGCTTCAAACCTATCTGCTTTATAAGATTATCCATCTGTTTATAAAAGTATTAGTATTATGTATTTTTTTGGAATAGCTTGGGTTGGTCCGATGGAGATTGTGTAGGGACTAAAGCATCCCCAAACCACCATCAGCACCCTCACTGAATAAATCCTCTGACAATGCCCCTGTGAAGGGGGACCACTAAAGAGGAGGGATTTAAGGGCAGGAGAAAGTGCCTCGTGCAGTCTCCCCTCCTGGTACACAGTGCACATTTTCGCCCAGGTGGGAAGAAGGGTCTGACTGCAAATCAAGTGCCCACATTCAGAGCCTGTGCCTTGCGACACAGCCACTGGGGTTTATATTTGAAATAACTGCTGTTTATTTCTGTTTGGAAGTTATTTGCTAAAAGGAAGAATTACATATATACATATACATTATATGCATATGTATATACTATATATTATATCTGCATATATATGTGCACATATATGTATATATGTGTATATATGTATGTGTATTATATATACATTGTAAGATATATGTAAGATATATTATATGTAAGATATATTTTTTAGTGCAAATCTTTACCATGTCATTCCAACCCCCCTTTACCATGTCATTCCAACCCCCCCCATGCCTCCTCATGCCCCCCTGTTTAAAGCCTAAGCCCCTCCCCAGGGCAGAGAAGTCCTCTCCACACGCTCACCCCATCCCTCCCACTTCATCTCTTGCCATGTTGCGTGCTAGCAAGGTGGGATGGCTTGTAGTGTTCCAAACTCACTCTCATTTCTCACCTTGTTCCTTTTTGCTCATGTTTCTTCCACACACATCCTGACCCCACACACTATAATGCCCTTTCCCCTCCTCTTTGCCCTGAAAATTCCTTCTCCCTTTATTTGCTGCATACAGGGAAACCTTCCCTGAACTTTCCAGCTTACATGGGGCATCCCACTTAGGTCTTCCCATAAAATGCTTGATATGTTGCATTTGTTATTGTAGCAGTTTCTTTGGCTGCTGTAACAAATTACCACACACTTGATTGCTTAAAAAATACGTATTTATTATCTTCTAGTTCTGTAAATTAGAAGTCTGACATGGTCCTCACTGGGCTAAAATCAATGTATCAACAGGGCTGTGTTCCTCTCCGGAAGTTCTTGGGGACAATCTGTTCCTTGGACTTTTCCATCCTTTTCTAAAGGCTGCCTGCATTTCTTGACTCGTGGCCCCTTTCTCCACCTTCAAAACCAGCCCCATCTCTTTCTCTCAGTCTGAATCTCCCTCTTTCACCTACATTCGGCCCAATTGGGTATTTTAGGATAATCTCCCATTTTAAGATCCTTAACTTAATCACACATACAAAGTAAGATAACATGTTTACAAGTCCCTGAGATTAGGACTTGGACTTCTTTTTTGAGGTCATGATTCTACTAACCCCAGCTGTGCTCCTAAATCACTTTATAATTCAAACATCAATTAGATTTTGTTATTAAATATTTCATTTTTTAAAGGCATAAGATCAAGAAGGCTTGGCATGCTCCCATCTCCTTTTTAGTGATGCCTCTGCTTGCCTTTCTCTCCTTTCCACTCCCTTTCACACAGCCCTCCCACCATACCGCCCTAAGGAGGGCCTGGTGTTGGCAGATTTTCTAAGCTTTTCCTCCTACCCCATACCTACAGTCTTCCTGGGCTTTCTGGGACTTGTTGGATGGAGAAAGGAATGCAAACATGGCAATGAAGGCATTTGATGTTGACAAAATCAAACTCTGTGGGTCCCCCCTGAGTCTTGCAGACTGAACTCTGAGCTTGGGAAAATGAGTATTTAAATGTCTCTCACCAGCTTGGGAAAACAATCCTTCTACTCCATGCAAGCTGCTGTGCTGAGTGTTGGGGTCAATTTTTATAATTTTAAATCTTAATGAGTTTGTACTATAGGTGGATAAGTCACCCATGCACATGGAAAATAATTATAAATACAATTACATAATAAATTAAAAGTGTCCCAAACAAATCGTCACTGAGTAGTAAGAGAGCTAAAAAGTACTAGAAGACTAAGAGAGAAAATTGACTTTATTGAGCAATCAAGGGAAACCCTCTAGAGGAGGCAGGATTGGATCTGGGTCTTGAGTGTAAGTACCATGTTATACTGGAGAGAGGAGGAGTCTTTTGAAATCAGACAAAGGCAGAGGCACAAAAGCAAGTAAATGTTCAGGCAGATTTGGGAGCTACCCAGTAGACCAGTCCAGCTGGATCATGGGAGACTATGGGGAGATAAATCAGAGAGGTGGAAACACATTGTGTATAACAAACAAAAGTTCCAGGTAATATCTTTTTCTTGTTCATCTCTGCTAGGAGCGGAAAGAAAAAGTCACTGTAGGAAATGAAACTCTGGTTGCTTTGAGTTCATTAGTAAAACACTTAGCAAATATTTATGAACAATATACAAGTGGCTACTTGTATCTACATGTCTGTCTAAACAGGTAGATCTCTTTCTAAGACACCTTTCATATAAAGGATACAAAAAGCATGACATAACCAAGCTTGACATTCCAAATATGTGCCTACTGGTTGAGCGATGGCACCAACCAATCAGAAAAGCTGCCGGCCATGATGAACTGGTACAGATGAACCAATCTGGACCAGCTGGAGGTCAGCCTTAGACATCACTACTTAAAACTACCGCTGCTCGCTTAGCAAGACTAGGTGTTCTTTCATTTTCTTTCAAAGTACACAGTTGGGTATATTCTTTTGGACTTAACAAGCTGTGATTTTTATAACCTTCTTTTCCATGATGAGCATGGTTCACTCTGCCTTAGCAGTAGCTGGAATTAGCAATGTCACTTCCCTCTGTATCGTAAGGACAACAAGACCACCCAGGTCTCTAGAAAAGACCAATTGAACTTCAGGACATGTTTTCATATGCTGGGATGATAATCTAGGCCCCTGCTTCAGAGTCTAATACAAGAACAGATGGCCAGTTTGTTTTTGGTAATCACTGGGGCTGCAGTTGGCTGATGTATCTTTCCCAGATTTTTAAATGCTACTCCACAGCCATTGTGATATCAGAGGTTTGAATAACTCATTCTGCAACAAAAAGAGCAGGAAACAGTAACCCTCCCTCAATGACAGGCAACACACTCTGGACAAGCTCCTGGTCAGTAAAATCATGGCAGTGGTAAAGAGCTGCATATCCTAGATCAGTACCCTGTGGCCTAACATTATTTACTTTTGGCCAAAAGAAGAGACTAAGAAAGAGAAATTCAGACCCTGTCAGCCAAGAGACAGCATGATGCTATCAACTGGCCTTGATATTGCTAGGCAATGATCTGGCACTCACAACTAGACCATCAGACAGTATAACAAGACCACTACAAGAAAGGAAGATGAAAGCCAGTGTCCTTCATGATCACATACGTAAAGTGCTCAAACAAATATTATCAAATTGAATCCAGCAAAGTACAAAAAATGTACTATACCCTAACCAAGTCGGGCTTATTCCAGGGTTGCAAGATTGGCTTCATTGTTAAAATCAATCAACATAATTCTCCACGTTAAGAAAGCAGAAAAATAACTGATAATTTTAAAAAATGGAGAAAAATAGTTTGTTGAAGTTCAACACCTGTTCATGACTTAAAAACCAACAAAACTCATAGAAAACTAAGATGGAATCTTCCTTAATTTGATCAAAGAATATCCACATAATTTATAGAAAATGTCATACTTTTGGTGAGAAATTGAAAGCATCTGATCTGAGATCAGGAATGAGGTAAGGATGCTTTAATCACAGTTTTTATGCAATATCATATTGGAGATACTAGCCAGTGAAATAAGGCAAAAAAAGGAAATAAATTATATGAAGATTGAAAAGGAAAAATTATGTCCTTATTTACAGATAATGTGATTGTATATGTGGAATGTCCACAAGAATCTGCACATAAACTGTTAGAACTAAGAAGTGAATTCATCAATGTTGCTAGATACATGGTTAATACATGAAGAAAATCAATCAATTCTATTTCTACATAAAAGCAACAATCATCATAGAAAATGATGATTTTTAGAAAGATACCATTTACAGTAGCACCAGTGAACATAAAATAAATAAAACAAAAATGCAAGATCTCTACACAGAAAACTACAAAACAGACTGATCCAAAATGAAGAAGGTTTGTAGGAAAAGGAGAGCTATAATATGTTCATAGTTTGAGAGCCTAATTAGTAAAGTGGAAGATATACTAGAAAGATGTTAGCTGTCCTCATATTGATCTTTCTAGTTTTAAAGAAATCACAATCAAAATGATATTTTAAAATTTAAGTTGACAAGTTATTTATAAATTTATACAGAAATGTAAACGTCCAAAAATAGTAAAGATAAACTTGAACAAAATGAACTGTTTTGGAGGACTTACACAATCAGATATCAAGACTGGGCAAAAAGCTATAGTTATTAGCTTTGCAAGTGGCCCAAAGATAAACAGTAACACAAATTGAATAGATTAGAAAGTCCAGAGACACATCACATACATCCAGTCACATAATTTATGAAATGAAAAAATTGGAAAAGATGTTTTTTAAGAACAATAGTCAATGATGAATCTTGTACTCTACCTCACACCTCACATAAAATTAATCCAGGTGGATTTTAGATCGAAATTTAAAAGACAAAGTAAACAAAGCTCTAGAATTTAACACAGGAGAATATCTTTATAACTTTGGCATGGGCAAACTTTCTTACACAGAGCACAAAATCACACACCCTAAAGAATAAGATTAATAAATGTCGCTACATTAAAATTAATAAATTATTTTCATCAAATTACATCATTAAGAGAGTGAAAAGCAAATCACAGAGTGATATGATACACAATTAAATACTGTACAGAAGTGAGAATAAATGCCCTCCTCCTGCATGAATAAATCTCACAAACATAAAGAAGGAAGCCCATCACAAAAGTGTACACACTAAATGATTCCACTTATATAAAATTCAAAAACTGGAAAAATAAATTTGTGGAATCAGAAGTCAATGAAATTGTTACTTTTGGGTGCCTAGTACCTGGATTGGGGTACAAGAGCAGCTTCTGGGGTGCTGGCATTATTATATTTTCTGGTTTAGATAGTGTTCACCTTATGAAAATAATTCACAATCTATGCTTAGAATTTTTGCACATTCTATGTGTTTTTGTACTTCAATTGAAATATTTAATAAAAACAAAGAAAAACATTGTCTTGATTCCATTTCCTCTGCCTGTTAGATCTCCATGCCTTTGGACCAACATATAGAAAAACTCTTAAAAAGAGATATTCTCTCCAATGTCTCTTTTCTAATCTCTTAAACCGATTCCCAATGCTGAACTCCCTCACCAGTTTCAAGTCTTTGCTCAAATGCCACCTTCTCGGTGACATCTCCCTCACCACCTTATTTAATGATGCTGGCCTCTTTCCACTGTACCCCGATCTAATTTTCTTTTTTTACAAAGCACTTATTTCCCTCTGACACACTAGGTAATTTATTTAGGTGTTTTATTTGCTGCTTATTTTCTACCCCTTCCGTTTTTTGTTCCCTGATGAGTCTTGAGCAATATCTGGCATATAAGACGTACTCAATAATACTTGTTGAGTTATTTGTGAGATTGGAGTAATAGAAGAAAGAACAAGTCTTAGAGAAGATGGAGTGTTTTGTTCAAACTTTTATGACTAAAATGCCTATTAAATACCCGGTGAGGACAGATAACGCTGAAGTAGTTGAATATATGAGTCTGGAATTCAAAATTGGATATAAATATATATGAATTATTATAGCCGTGGGAAAAATATAGAACTGGATGAAGGAACTGAGGAAATGAGAACAGAGAGTAAATATTGAGATGACAGGAATAGGAGGAGGATGTAGCAAAAACTGAGAAAAAACAGCCAATGAATTGGGAGAAAAACTGGATTTATGTAGCTTTGAAGTCTCAGATTTCTTTGTAAATTTCAGGATGCCATGAAAATAGAAGGATTCAATCACAAGTCCAATTAACACATCAAAATGACTAGTATGTAACCATTGAAAGCTTATATGTGTATGTTATCATGATGACGAACTGGGAAATTTAAATTTTATTAAAAATAAAACAGGAAGCTATTTAGGACTGCTCAAACAGGTGAATAAGTTTAAAATCTGGAAAGAAGTCTAATTTGCATCTTATTCCTGAAAACAGAGAATGGCCAAAGGTCACAGCTTATCTTTACTAGCAAATAAACGTCCCCTCTGAGTGCACACGATTTGTACATATGGTGTGAAGC
This sequence comes from Balaenoptera borealis, assembly GCF_965194805.1. Taxonomy (NCBI): domain Eukaryota; kingdom Metazoa; phylum Chordata; class Mammalia; order Artiodactyla; family Balaenopteridae; genus Balaenoptera; species Balaenoptera borealis. The sequence continues at coordinate 19,248,817 of NC_138875.1, read as the reverse complement.
AGTCACAGACACCTGGGGAGGAGCATGGCTTTAGTCACAAGCAGGCATTTGGGCCCCAAGTGTCCACAGATGATCCTGAAATTCTCCCTCTGGTACCTCATCTCCCCCTGCCCACATCACTGATTTTCCCTGGGCTTTTAGACTCAGACACTCCCACACTTCAGTCCTAAGAAGACACTGCTCCCCTCTCTATGACCTTAAAGAGACCCTAAAGGAGTGATATTTACTTAAAAATGTAGCTAAACCAAATAACTACTATTTGGTTTACTAACTTTTTGACCAAGCCAATACACTGCTTGGAGAGAACTATCCTGCAAACTAAAGTAAAATATGGCTCCTGCAGACGTGAAGTGCCAGCATCATGGGTTTTAGGTGTGACAGGAGGTTCCATTAGTCCTAGAAACTGTTTCTTTTTGTTTTTTGTTGGTTTAAGTTTTTTTTCTTGTGGTAAAACATACAGAAAACTTACATATCTTAACTGCTCTTAAGGGTACAGTTGAGTACATTCACACTGTGGTAGAAATGTCACCACCCTCCATCTTCAGAACTCTTTTCAACTTGCACAACGGAAGTTCTGTACCCATTAAACAGCAACTCCCCATTCTCTCCCCACTCCCAGCCCCTGAAAACTACCACTCTAATTTCTGTCTCTATGATTATGATTGTCCTAAGTACCTCATATAAGTGGAATCATACAGTATCTGTCTTTTTGTGACTGGCTTATTTCACTCAGCATAATGTCCCCAAGGGTCATCCATGTGTAGCAGGTGTCAGAATTTCTTTCTTTTTTAAGGCTGAATAATATTCCACTGCAATGGATAGACCACATTTTGCTTATCCTTTCACCTGCTGATGGACATTTGGGTCGCTTTCTATGTTTTAGCTATTGTGAATAATGTTACTACAAAACATTACAAATGCCTCTTTGAAATCCGGCTTTCAATTCTCTTGAGTATATGCCCAGAAGTGGAGTTTCTGGATCATATGATAATTCTATTCTTAATTTTTTGAAGAATCTCACCATACTGTTTTGCACAGCAGTTGTATCATTTTACATTCCCACCAACAGTGTTCAGGCTGGAACCTGTTTCCTGACCATCACTTCCCACAATCATCTCTGGCCCTTTCAGAGCGGAGTCATTTCCTGTCTGCTTTCTTCACTCTGCCCTTCCATAGCCCTCAAGCTTTGCTCTAGCCCTTGGTTTAGCAAAAGGAAAAAGAAGATCTCCATCCCCTCACCCCTGAGTCCTCCCTGGGCTTCTGGGCTTCTAGTAGGTTCCGCATTCCCTCTACAGGAATGTTCTGGAGCACCTTTTCCTCCAGAGGACCAGCCCCACCCTCTTGCGCCATGTCCCTCTGCATCTCTGCCCTGCACGGCTGGTCAATGCCACATTCACTGCCGTCTTCCTCACGGAAGCGAGCATCTTTACTTGTTCTGACCCCAACTCTGGATGGTCCAAGTGACCACCTCGCAGTTCAGTGCTCTTCTTAAGCTACTTGGCAGGTGTTGCCCCTCTTTCCCAGCTAGAGGGAGAATCCCAGCCCTTGCACTTTCCAACCTCTGAGCAATCTTTGGCTTCTCCCAGCACATCACTTTTCCAGGCTGAAGAAAATCTCCCATTCTTATTTTATTTGCAGAATGGAGATTACTGCTAAGTCATGTGCCAAGGGAATGATCTCCTTTCTGTGGAGTCCCTGAGACTCACTCCAATATTTAAGGAAATAATTCTCTAGGCTTTCACAATGGCAAAATGATTTAAATGTGCACTGAGCACAACATTGAGATAATTCCTACCAAAGGCAGGGCTGGGGCAGGGGAGATATTTTTCCACAATTTCTATATACCTCTTTGCTTCTAGCAATGTCGTTTAACATCCTGACAAGTACAAAAATAGAAATATGTTTTTGAAATTGAAACTAGAATTTTAAAATATATTTATTTACACTTCACATCTTTCCAAAAATAGCTTGAGATAGAATATCATAAATATTCCCAATTACCTTAATAGTTGGAAGCACATAACATTTACTAGGAACTGGGAATTTAAAGTGAGCTAAATATCTGAGTGAAATTAACTCAGAGAAGGGGCTCCAAGTATTCAAATATTGATTTTCACTGTGAGGAAATACTGTTCCTTGCCTTACAAAATTAATTAAGCTCTGTGTTAATTAATCACTACGCCTCTATAATGAGAGGCTGCCAATCACCCTGTCAGATTGTTTACAGCTGAAATCCTAGCCGAAAATTCATCTAGTTAATCATCTAGGTTAAATTTAACCCATGTCTCAGGACCCCACACATAATTCTAGATCACAGCAGTGATCCTAGCTTTTGAATCCCCTGTCTGCCTCTTTGCTTCTCCATGAAAGTAGCCAAGTTCCAAATCTCACAGAACCTCGGACTGAAACTTATCTGAACCTTCCAAGGCTATGAAAGTAGAACTAATACACAGAAAATCTGTGCATCTGTCTGTTCTGTCTCATAGAGAAATAGTTTGATAAATAATTTCTTTTCGACTTGTAACTATAAAATGACTAAACTCTTTGACAACTTTGCAACTTAAAGAGTTTCAAATATGAGATCAATATGCCACTGATCTGTGAAAAAAATATAAACGATAGTCTCAGTTATAACAGTCTATTTGTGTTTTATTCAGGAACTTAAGACTTTTGGCCTATCACCTTTTCATGATTTTTCTTCTCTTTCACTTGCGTTATTTATAAGGAGCCAACTTCCTTGAACAGGATAGCTATAGGAGTCAAGCTATCCCAGGGAAATGTTAGTCTCTCTGGCACTTATGATTTTAAAACCAGATTGAACAAGGGCTTCTTGGACTGAGACTTTGGTTAAGCCTCCTGGGTGATGGGTAAACCTTTCCAAAGCAAAGAAGCAATGGTCTCACGCAACATTTCAGCCACTTAACGTGACCCTGGATGGGCAACAAGGTCCCTTTAAGCCCCGTTAGTTATTTTTGACATTGGAATTTTCATTCATGTGGTTTCCTCTCAAGCAAAGTCTCAGGAGTGAGGAGGGGAAGGGCAAAGGTAGGAATTTGGAAAAAGGAAAAATCATAGAATACAACTGGCCTGGGAACCAGCCCAAGTCTGTGGTCAGAGAAGAATGCGGTGGTTGGACCAGGTGATCAGTCCAAGGTCAGGTTGTGTCCTCAAGTTCAGAGTCAAGCAGTAGCTTCAAGCAGCACTGTTCAATAAGACAGCCACGAGCCGCATATGGCCATTGAGCATTTGGGATGTGGCAGCTGGTCTTAACTGAGATGCGATTTAAGCATATACACCAGATTTCAAAGACTTACTATGAAAAAGAAGAATGTCAATGATCTTATTAATTCTTGATAATGATTACAGATTAAGATGAAGGAAATACTGGGTTAAACAAAATCTATTATTAAAATTAGTTTCATATGTTCTTTTAATTATTTTCATGTAACTACTAAAACTTTTAAAATTATATCTGTGGCTCACATTGTATTTCTATGGGATAGCTCTGGTTTAGAGCCATCTTCTTAGAGATAAGCCAAGCTTCCCATTGCCCTGGAGGGAGGGGCACACATAGGGACCCTGTTGGAACTTGAAGAGATTTTCTTACCCACACACCTGACCTTTATATAATCCTCATCTCCATTATAAGGTATTTTCATGTTCAGCATTGCTGATGAAGATAACCATGGTATCTACTCAGAGGTTTTCTTCCAGTCACCAATTTGTATACATATAAGGCATCCATTCAGACAAATTTAATGCTAGATCAATGGTTCTTAAATGCGGTTCCCAGATCAACAGTTTCCCCCAGGAAACTTGTTAGAAGTACAAATTCTTCTTCCTCATCCCAAATCTACTGAATCAGAAACTCTGAGGATGGGGGCCTAGGACTCGATAAATCTCTCCAAGCGATTCTGTTGCACTCTCATATTTGAAAATCACTCGCTGCTCTGGGATAAACATTAGAGTAGGGCTGCCAGATAAAATTTAGGATGCTCCATTAAATTTGAATTTCAAATCAAGAGCAAAGAATTTTTTAGTCTAAGTATGTCCCATGCAATATTTGAGACAGACTTAAACTAAAAGAAATCTTTACTTTTGTTCTAAAATTCTAATGTAACTGTGTTTCTGTATTTTTATTTGCTAAATCTGGCAATTCTATTTTAGAATGGTGGGTGTCAACCCAGACTGTAAGTTAATTCATCTGGTGTGGTCCCCAGGCACTGGGATAGATTTTTTTTTTTAATCCCCAAGGTATTCTAATGCACAGCTGCATACTGTTGCATTAAAGTAAAGCTTTTCAAACTTTAATATGCATTCAAGTTATCTAGAGATCTTGGTAACACACAGTTCTGATACAGTATTTCTGGGGTGGGGCCTGAGATTTAGCGTTTCTGGCAAACTCCCAAGTGACGTCATTGCTCCTGGTCTGGGGACCACATTTTGAGGAGCAGAGCAGAGGGAGTGCAGAGACAAGTGCTCTAACATCTGGCAAATGCCACACAGGAGGCCACCTGGAAGACAAGCACAAGGCAGGAAAGAACATGATGCAAATTTTTAGTACCATGAGAGAAGTTCAATGTTCCAGTACGGTGAGAGTTTCAAAAAGGGAGAAATCACATCTGGTACAGGAAGAAAGGCTTCATGGAAGAAGTGGCATTTTTAAAATGTTGTAATACATTAAAAAACATGACTTGCAATTTTGCAAGAGACAGAAACTGGTCATGCAGATGCTGCCACAGAAGTAAACGAAAATATGTGGCTTTGACTCTGTGTCCAGGCAGCAGGCAGAGGCTGGAGCTGTGGTAAGGGGATTGTTGGTGGAATATAAAAAAGTAATACTTAGAAAATAAAAAAATATATCTGATGAACTTATGGCTCTGATTAAGGAGATGGGAACATTTTTGTCTCAGTTTTCTATTGCTCTGTAACAAGCTATCCTAACATTTAGTAGTTTAAAATAACCATCATTTATCAAATCTCACAACTGGATTCTGTGGGTTGCTCACTCATGAGTCTTCAGCGGGAGGATTGCTGGGGGCTGGAACTGCCTGCTCCTTCACCCTCAAAAAGGCTAGACTGGATTTCGTCACCTGGTGGCAGCAATGTTCTAAGAGGACAAACCCCAGTGCACAAGGGCTTTCTCTGAAAGCCTCTGCTTCTGGGCATTTACTAATGTCCCATTGGCCAAAGCCAGTCACATGACCAAGCCCAGTGTCATGCAGGAGGGACTCTGCAAAGGCATCGATACCCGGGGGAGGGGGGATTCACTGTCAATCTTTTTTTTTTTTTTTAAATAAGTTTATTTATTTATTTATTTATGGCTGTGTTGGGTCTTCGTTTCTGTGCGAGGGTTTTCTCTAGTTGCGGCGAGCGGGGGCCACTCTTCATCGCGGTGCGCAGGCCTCTCACCATCGCGGCCTCTCTTGTTGCGGAGCACAGGCTCCAGACACGCAGGCTCAGTAGTTGTGGCTCACGGGCCTAGCTGCTCCGCGGCATGTGGGATCTTCCCAGACCAGGGCTCGAACCCGTGTCCCCTGCATTGGCAGGCAGATTCTCAACCACTGCGCCACCAGGGAAGCCCTGTCAATCTTTATTATGACAGTTATCCCAGATGGCTAAGCTAACGTCAGGTAATTTATCGACTAGAGAGCAGAATGTAAATAGGAAAAATAGTAGGAAATAAAACTTGAGAAGTAGACCATTATTTTATTTTGGGAGGCCTGAAACTTCATGGAGAGGAATGTACACTTAATATGCCAGATCCTAGGGAACCATTGAATGTTTGGACAGAAAAGCCCCATAGGCATGGGCCAGGACAGTCCTTTAAGCTGAAGAAGGTCAGTGCCTTCGGCAGCCTGCAACAGAAATTGGGCCCCATCCAGAACTGATTAAATTATTTAATTGGAAAGAGGTCACAGAATCAAGGGAAAAGCTGAACAACCAAGTCTCAGGAAAAAGAGAAACCCAGATAGCTCTACTAGGCCAGGGTTCAAGGGGCAGGACCGAGTAGGAAGTCCTTCCAAGACACTTCTGTTAGAGTGAGACAACGCCCAAAATTCTGTCCAGCCAAGATTCAAATTTCCAAGACAGAGAATCTTATTGGTCTGTATGAGTCATTGCTCATTATTTGGCCAAAAGTAGGAAGAGAATCTTGGTCAACAATCCCAACAAGAATGCAGGCAGTGGAGACAGATAGTATTGCAAGGAATTTCTAAGGATTGGTATGTCACTAAAAAGGCATCACAGCTCTTAAACTCAACCCCAATCCTGAGATTGCTCAACAGCTCAAATATCAGGCAGCTCAGAGAAAGCCAACCCCACACTCCTTCTTACTTCAAGGCCTTCTTGTTACTCAGACCACATTCAATATATATTCCACGTTCCAGTTCTCCAATCCTATTTCCCTTTGTGGTTTCCCCCCTCAGTGTAACCCTTCAGCCCTCACATTTGACACAGTTTTCCTGGCTTTCCCTCAACCACAGTTTGGATTGTTTTCTGTGAACTCTGCTGATTTGTTCTACGTGGTTCATTCAACTTGCCTCTGGAACCCCTGCATGCATTCCCATTCCCCTCCCCCTCTCCCACGCCCACCCCGCTTTATCAGACCTATTCCTGCCCAGCCCCGCAGACCTTTCAGGTAGGACTTGGGCAACCTGAACAGAGCTGTATTTTAGGAAGATTAATCTGGCATCCGTGTAGAGCGCCGGCTGGAGGGAGTGGGCTAGCTGGGAGTCTTCTACAAAATCTGAGCATCTGAATGTGGAATGAACGGGGAATGGAGAGAGAATGAAGAGGAAATGAAAGACACAGGCCCCTGGCTCTGGTGCTGGGCTGTCAGGGGACCCATTTAAGATCACTGAAATCTTGATTCAAGGGTTTAAGGGGGAAGAAAGGTAAAGAAACAGAAGCAGGGGCTGTCTAACTACCCTTTAAAGAGTTTTTTGGTTAAAAAAAAAAATTGCAGTGGGATCCAAATAGTTGGTTAAAGTGGTAGAGTCATAAAAAATGGTATGTAAATACTTTAAACATTTCACTTTAACTTAAAACATAAGTGTACCTTTATTCATCAATATTTTGAGGCAGGGCCCAAGTCTTTAAGTAAGTGGCTGACTTCTGTTGAATCATCTTTGGGCATCTTGATTCTAAATGCATACACCCAAAAGGGCATGTACTACAATGTCCAAATTCAGTTTCTCTAAAAAAGCAGAGACTTAAACACACTTATGAAGCCATCTAAGGGTACGCCCCTTCTAGATTTTTACTGTTTCTCCTAATCCGTTAATTTTCTTACCTATACCTATTTCAAAAGCAAAAATTTTTTTTTAGCAATCTGTCTTTAAGCCTTCAAAGCATTCAACTTGTTTTCATGAAAACAACTCCTCCTTTTCACACTATTTTATCAGTTTACATAATATTTAAGTAAATTTAAAAAACTAAAATGTAGAGTAAAACTGGCATAAACAGGTCTGGGGAAAAATGTAATTGATACTTAATAAGCATACAGATTACTGGTGTGAGCAGAAGTGTCTGGGGGCTCTAGAGACATATCTTACCAGCTGCCCATATCCAGGGACAGTGGGTATCACTCACAGATTTTATCAGTGGAATGGACACTGGAAGTTAAATCCAGTGAGTCAGTGAGGTGGGGATCAGATAGAGTTTTGTAGATTCTGTGCTAGCTTGAAGGATCGCAGGGTACCAACAATGTGGTCATGTAACATGTCTACTGATTATTTGAAAGATCATTAATTAGTTACATTAAACAACATGGGGTTTTGTGGGGTTTTGTTGTTTTACATGTACAAATCACTGATTTAGTAGACTTAAGTTCCAATATGCAGTCTAGGCAAACTTTCTTCTTTTATTTCAAATTTCCACTAGCCTGCTTTCCCATCATTGCTATATGTATTACAAATGTTTACTTATTGTCTGTTTTCCTATTGAAATCTATGAGTAATTGTGAGGGCAGAGACTATGTCTATTTGGATCACCACTGAATTCCTGAGGTCTAAATCAAGAAGTCAGTAAATATTTGTTTAAGGAACAATGATATACTTCGTTCTTGCTAAGGCTAAGTTTCCAGCGCTCAGCAACTACAACTTGCAATAACTCTAAACCATTCATGTATACCATTCATGTGCTTTTTGCAAAACAAACAGGTGAGACAGCACTATACGACATTTGCGGATATTCATGTTTTACCATCTAAAGGCCTACATCACGAAGTCAACAAATATTTGTTTGGTGAACAATGATATACTTTATTCTTGCTCAGGCTAAGTTTCCAGCTCTCAGCAACTACAACTCTCAGTAATTCTAAACCATTCAGATCCTGACAGGGTATTCTTTACAAAACAAACAGATAAAACCCTACTATACAACATTTGCAACTATTTATATATTACCACAGGGTGACTTTCAATATAATTGGAAGTTTATGCTGGATGATCCTTCCTCAATAATACATATTGTAATCAATAAGCCTCCTTTTCCACTATGGGCCCCAGTACCATCACTAATAACAGCAAAAGTAATTTTTAAATGTTGCTTAAAAATCTGAGTTTGAGAATGAGAATTTTATAATAGGCCAACAGGTTCATTTTCAAGCAATAATTTGATCATGAATGACTTTTAATTAAAAAGTAAAGACTTAGCATGTGTATTGATCAAGAATATATTATTGTTTTATTATAAGCAGTGGGATTTCAGAAGCAATGCCTATAGACAGCACTTGTTCTGGAACTTCATTCATTAATATCAACTATTCCCCATCCATTTAATGCTTTACAGTAAAAGTAAGTAAGCAATCAATTGTGTCATGGCACTTTCAAAGCACTCTCAATAACGTACTCAAATATGTATTATGTAAAGTAACAAAGTTTCATCATACAAATATTTTCCAATTCATCTCCTTATAATGGTTTTGTTATATAATTGCGCTTTCCCTATTTACCTAAACCCTTCCTCAGGATGTTAATCTTTAATGTCAATTGGAGTCACTAGGAATGTTTTCTACCTCATCCACAAACTTTTTTATCTACTCCTTGTTCTCTCATTGATAGCTGTTTCCCAAAGCTTCATGTCAGATTCATCAACTTCTCCCTTGTGCCTTTTCTATGCCTCTCCAAATAAACACACTATAAAGGGAATAGCAGAAGAACGTAAAATAGAAGTTCACTTTGGAGAGATTACTCTGATATTTGTGAAAAAATGCCACCCTTGTTTTATCACACAATCAATCCCATGTGCTGTCCCTTACTTTTTCGTCTGCATCAATACTTTGATCAAAGAACACAAAATCCATGAGAAGAGAAAACTTTTTTATCCTTTGTCCCTCTACGTTGTTAATATCATGGCAAATGAAAAGAAGGGCAGGCAATGAAATTTTTTGAATCATGGATATGAACATCTCCTAAATTCTTCATCCTTTGTCAGGAAACCAGCAAGTTAGAACATTCAAAATTCAAATAAAGAAGAGCCCAAGAATAGGAAATAGACAAATCCTAGAGTGTAATAGTTAGCATTACATCGCTCTTATGATACAAGGATAACCAATTCAAACATGTGAATAAAAAATGTTATTTTTTAAACAAGAAGCCACTAGTTGAAACATTTCCTTTCTTCAAATGATGAATGTAGCCAGAGCATTTTTGTTTGAGATAACAAAATTCTTAATTATCAGTTGAGGGGAATGTAGTCTCTCAGGATTCTTGCTCCCAATTTAGACAGTGAGGACAGTAAATATGACAACATGTTGCCACCTAGTGGACATTTCAGAAAATGTCTAGACATCCAGTTTCCTGATGCTGTGTTTATACTTAGGGTCATAAAACCCAGGACTTCGGGGTACCTTCCACACCACCTTATACATCCCTCTTGTTTCACATGGTCATCATAGGCTCTAGAATCATCAACATCTGCCTTGTAAAATCAAGGATCAAGACCAGAAGACAGAAATGAGAAACGCCTAACATTTATTGAGCATCTACTTTGTGCCAAGGTTTACCTGGATTATCTTATATGATTGATATATCTCTGATGTATACATCTCCCTATTTTACAGATCAGGAAACCATGGCGTAGGACAATTAAGTGACTCACCCAAGTCACTTGGTCCCAAGCTGTGCAGCTGAGGTTTGAATGCAGAGTCCAGGTTCTTAACTGAACAGACATCACTCACTCCCTCAGTTTATCTTGTGCAAAAGATCAAGAATGGACATCATCTTATAAAATATGGCATTGGGTGGGGAGGCTGGTGACTTCATGTTTTTTTGTTGAGTGTATACGATACTTGATACTTGGAGTAGCTCTAGGCTTCCACGAAAGAAAGCAAGAGGACCTCAAGTAATGTGTCCCCTGGGCTGAAATAGAGTAGGCAGTGCCACTGGAGTAGGATCACAGTAGGTACATCCTCCTTACTCCTACATGACAAAGCATCTCCAGAACTCAAACTTGAGTGGTCACTTTTTTTTTTTAATTTTTAAAAATTTATTAATTAACCAATTTATTTTTGGCTGCGTTGGGTCTTCGGTACTGCGCGCGGGCTTCCTCTAGTTGCAGCGAGCAGGGGCTACTCTTCATTGTGGTGCACGGGCTTCTAGGCACACGGGCTTCAGTAGTTGTGCCACAAGGGCTCAGTAGTTGTGGCTCACAGGCTCTAGAGCGCAGGCTCAGTAGTTGTGACGCACAGGCTTAGTTGCTCCGTGGCATGTGGGATCTTCCCGGACCAGGGCTCGAACCCGTGTCCCCCGCATTAGCAGAGGGATTCTTAACCATTGTGCCACCAGGGAAGTCCCTTGAGTGGTCACTTCTTAGGGGATAAAACATTGTTATCTGGGAAGGTAACCCAGAATCTCTGAATATTTGATCGAATTAACTGTTTTGCCTGTTGTTTCTGAACTCGACCAGCCCCTCTTGCTGGGGTAGAAGGAAGGGTTGAATCTAAGAACTAAAAAGTCAAGGAATTGTCCACATACTAGGGATGGAATTTGCATGTGGAATGGAGATACAGTGTTTTCCTCTAGTGCACCCACACAATTTGTTCATACTTTTTCTTTACAGCACTCGGTTCTGTTATAATGAGTATTTCAGTCTACTCGTTGACTCCTTATCACCTCCACCACCTGCACCTCTGCCTCATACAGAATCCTAAATGCAAAAAAAAAAAAAAAAAAGGAATTAAAAAAATCCCTGCACCCTCTGGTATCTAGCACAATGCCAGACTTTTGGTATTTATTTAATAAATGATTTTTGTGTGAATAAAATAAATTTAGGTATATCTAAAATTAAAACACTAAATACGCAATTGTATGGTATGCTAGTTTTCTCAGCTCTGTTGTTACTTTGCACTGGAAATGATGTAAGGGATGATTTGAGAGAGTTTGTGATATTGATTGGTAATTTACGTCACCAAACAAAATTCATAATTTGGAAATAACATAACTGGGTCTATCCTGATAAGGAATAATTAAATTGTGTGTGCAAAGGTTTAGGTCAAGTTATTTAGAAGGGAAACTGAAGCAAACAGATGTTAATAATCACCACCCTGCTAGAAGATCAGGAATTTATGGCTTTCTGGTTTGGCTTGTATGATTTTAAAAGGAAAATGTAGTTTTTCCAATGAATCCAGAAAGTAATATCCTAGTTTTACTTCCTATAGGATGTCTCTATTTAAATGTCTAGCAAATAGCTCACCGTTAACATGTCTAAGACAGAACTCCTAGTCTTTGCTCTAAACCCTTTTCCTCTCACCGTCCTCCCATCTCAGTGAAGGGCAACCCCATCCTTCTAGTTTCTCAAAGCCTGTAGTCATCCTTGACTTCTCTCTTTTTCTCATACCCCTCATCCCATCCATCAACAAATTCTTTCCCCTCTACCTTGAATATATACCAAGAATCCACCCCCTTCTCGCCACATTCTCTGCCAGCACTGTGTCAAGCCACTACAGGTCACCTGGATTTCTGTAGTGGCCTCTTAACTGATCTCCACCATACCCCAGGGCAGTGTAGCCTCTCCCAGCAGGCAGCTGAGTCAGATGATGACCATCTCCGTGCTCAAAACCCTCCACGGGCTCCTGTTTTCTCTCCGAGTACAAAGTAAAGTTCTCTTAACCGTCTTGGAGGTTTTAGACAATGTTGTCTCCTGCTCCCTCTCTGAGCTGTTTTATTACTCCTCCGTTCCCGTTTGTTGATCAGCCTCACCAGCTTCCTGCGCTGCTTTAACCACGAGGCCAGATCCCGCTTCAGGGCCTTTACTCCACCAGCTCCTTTTCTCTGGAGCCTCTTCCTCAGATCTCCACACACCTCACTTTTCTCCCCTCAAGTCTTTGCTTAAGTGTCACCTTTAAATTGTAACTGCCCTGAACCCTCCCCTGTGGCACTCCCAATGCCTCTTACTTTATTTTTTTCTCTTTCCAATAGCCTGTCTCACCTTTCAGCATACTATATGATTTACTTACTATGTCTATTGATTATTCTCTCTCTCCCTTCACTAGAACAGAAGCTCCACAAGTAGAGGAAGTTTTTATGATTTGTTCACCGATGTAGCTCCAATATCCAAAATCGTGTCTGGCATATGCAAGTTGCTGAATAAATATTTGTTGCATGAATGGCTAGATCAGTCTACCTATTCTGGACATTTTAATAGATCCAAATATCACCATACCTCGGATAGGAATTGTACTACATTTAGTTGTTTTCTTTTTGTTCTATTTCTCCTAAGTTACCTGAAAATATAGTGTAACTGGCATGTCCTTCTTACAAAAGACGCTCATATCTCTTTTATATCATTTGAGTCTCCAAAAGAAGCCCCCTTTTTAGCAGGAAGTACAGCATCACCACCTGGAGGACTTTTGTGCCCTCCAGTTGCCCAAGAACATCTCTGACTGTGTCCAAAAGAGGCCAGTTCTGCTTCCAGATAACAGACAGGACCAACAAGTCAGGAATATAAAGTCCAACAGTTCCTCCGTCACTAGAGCTGCAGCTGGACACCAGTCCCACTTCCGTGGCTGCCCTCTGTATCAGTTATCTATCGCCGCAGTAAAGCTGCAGAACATACAACCTCAAAACCTTAGTGGCAGATAACGATAAACATTTTGGGGGCTCACATGTTTGCAAGGTTCAGTCAACACAGGCTGGGCTCAGGTGACCTTGGCTGGGTTTACACATGCACTTGGGGTTTACGTTTAGTTTAGCTTTGGCTGGGATGATGGGGCTCTGCTCCTACATCACAGCTTCCAGAAGCCTCCCCCAGGTGTGTTCTCATGGCCACCGCAGAGGAGCAAGGGCAGAGCAAGGGTGAACATGCCTGGGCCCCTGAGGCCTGGACTTGGAACTGTCACACTGTGATTTCTGCTGTATTTAATTGACCAAAGCTAGTTACAAGTTGGGCCAAAACTCAAGGGGAGGGGAATAGAGTTCACCTCTTGACTAAAACTGCAAAATCACATGGCAGAGGGCACAAGTTCAGGAAGGAATGAGGACCATTGGAGACCATTGACTCAGTCTACTACACCCTTCCTGACCCACATTCTACACAGAGCCTGAACATAAGCCATAGTCTAGCTCAAGTCCCCTAAGCCATCATGTCCCAAATTTCTATCCTGTTCAGGCAGGTCTAGGTTCAAAGGAGCCTCTAGCCTCAGCCAATTGTTACACCAGAATTAACCATGCCCTGAAATTTGACTCCACACTAATTTAGTAAAGCAGAGAACATTCTGATTATCTAAGGAAAATTAAATATAAGGGATAAATAAACAGATGAAGAAACTGATGTCTTATAAAGCATCACTCTATGCCCAGCTCCATACTGGAGTCTGGGAGAAGGATACAGACACAGTTATCACTAGACTACAATTCTCTAATGACCTCAGCACGGGGCACCAATTTACATAGAGTGGAGGAAGGATTTTAAAAGGCAACAAACGGGGTAGAAGAGAGTAGAGCTAAACACAAACAAGATAAGCCAAATAACCAAAAAAACTTGAGGCTCATATTCTTCAGCCCATGACCACAAAGGAATGATGTGTATACAGGCATATATATGTACTTTTGTGGTATGTATGTACCACACAAATATCTGCCATCACCATCCCCTCCTCTCCAGGCTCTTCAGTTTTTCTTTAATAATTTCTTTTCCTTTGAAGCCTGTCTTTATTACACACTTTAAATTTATTTCAATTCTATAAAAAGAGTTTAGAAAGGGTTGTGACTTAAAGAGCATAGGATTTACTTTGGTGTTGAACCAAGGAATCCATGAATCTGGACACAGAAATGTAGAGCAGAGGCCTGGCTTTCAAAGGCCTTACAACAGAGTTGAACTAGCATGCATGAGTCCACAGTAAACAGGACAAGATAGAATGGATTTAGAGCTAAATCCAGTGGTGTAGACAAGAAGCTCTCAGGAGAAAAAGTACAACCATTAGGAAGACACAGTTCCTGCCTGGAAAATTAGCCACTGCCCCAGTGGATTTTGGAATTACAATGCTAGTAAGTCATGTCTAAGCGCCAGATGAAACGACCACTTCTCCATGAAACTTGACTTGCTTCTGCAGCCTCAGAAATGACTGTGCACCCAAATCTTAGAATACTCAGAATCTGTACCACATAACTGAACACCTAATTGTATTTTTTTTTCTAGTAATGCTCACTGTTTTTTCAGGATGGTTAGTCTTCCACTCCTACCAGATTGCAAACCCACTAAGGCCTGGGAACATATGTGTCTGCATAGAATTGAATGAGACCTTCGAGATCTTTCTGTATAATCTTTTCATGTCTATGGCTGGGAAAATCAAGGACTAACAAGTTGTGACTGGCCCAAGCTCATACAGCCCCTTCGTGTTTAGAAGACTTCTTAAAATTCTGTTTGTTTTCTCTTCCTTTGATTGGTTAGGAAAGAAGGGTGGGTGAAGCTTTTTCCAGGGACTTTGTTACGTAGTATAATGTTTTGTTTAGGATTTTGTCACCTTAAGAAGTAGATAGAGAGGTTAGGCTGAAGATTTTTTTTTTTTTTTTTTAAGAATGTCGAGTAGCTATCACTCTGTGCAAGACTTGAATGTAGCAATGATGGGATTCTACACACTGCTTAAATTCTTTCTCCCCATGCAGGGTAAGGAACCAGAACATATAGCTCTTCTATAAGTGAGTCAGCTGATGAGGTAAGCCCTGACCGTGGGTAAGAAGGAGTAGTTAAAACTGGCCTGGGTTGGTAGGACCAGAGACAGAAAGGGAGCATTGTAATCAGCTGGGTCTGGGTCTGGAAGTGGGAGTGCTGTGCTTTCTCTTCAAAGACCTGAAATGAGAGATGCTTTCTTTCCAGCCGGAGCCTTGAATGGTCCAAGGTGGCTAGCCGTCACCAGTCCCATCCATTCTTGAGCTGGAGATGCCTGGAAGCTCAGCGTCTTCAGCCCTGATCGCAGAAGCGGGGAAAGCTCAGATAGATCATTGGACATTTGCCTTTTTCTCCACTACTGCCAATAAACAGCCCATTTTAATTTTTTCTTAAAAAATGATCAATATAGTTCGATCTGTTAGCCGAGTTAGACAGGATTACCATAGTTCATCTTTAACCTCCTCTCTGTTTAGAAACCATTCTTGAACACTAATACTCTTTCCTTGCATGAAACTGAACTATCCATCCAGTTGGATTCTCTCCAGAGGACTGAATCATTCTGTAAAGCTGATGATTTTTTTGGGGGGGGGTATTATAACAACCTTATGGAGGTATAATATCCAATAAGCTGCAAATATTTAAAATGTACAACTTGCTACATCTTGACATATGAACACACCTGTGAAACACCAAAATTTCCTTGTCATTTTTTGTAATCTCTTTCTCTTATTCCTGCCCCATGGTCCCCAGGCAACCACAGATCTGCTTCTGTCACTCTAGATTGGTTTGCATTTTCTAGAATTTTATGTAAATGGAATCATACATTATATACTCTCCTTGCCTTGTTTCTTTCACTCAGCAAAATCATTTTAAAATTCCTTCATGTTCATCATGTAGTTCGTTTCTTTTTGTTACTAACTAGTATTCCACTGTGTGGATACAACATAAGTGAATGCTTATCCATTTGCTTTTTTATGGATATTTTGGTTGTTTGCAGTATTTGGCTGGATAAATAAAGCTGCTTTACATGTACAAGGCTTCGTAAGGATATTCACTTTTATTTCTCTTAGGTAAATACCTAGGAGCCAAATGGCTGAATCATATGATGGCTGTATGTTTAACTTTTTAAGAAACTACCAAATTGTTGCACCATCTTATATTCCCACCAAGAAGTCACGTCTGGTTTCCCCCTACTCTTGGTATGGTGAGACTTTTTCATTTTAGCCACTCTATTTGATGTGTAGTGGTATCTTATTATGGTTTCAATTTGAATTTCCTTAATGACTTAGGATGTTGAGCTTCTTTCTATGAGTTTATTTTCCATTCGTATGTCTTATTTGGTAAAAAGTGTGTTCAAATCTTTTGCCCATTTTTTTTTTTTTAATTTTATAGCTACTTTATTTATTTATTTATTATTTATTTTTGGCTGTGTTGGGTCTTCGGTTCGTGCAAGGGCTTTCTCTGGTTGCGGCAAGTGGGGGCCACTCTTCATCGCAGTACGCGGGCCTTTCACTATCGTGGCCCCTCCCGTTGCGGGGCACAGGCTCCAGACACGCAGGCTCAGTAGTTGTGGCTCACGGGCCCAGCTGCTCCACGGCATGTGGGATCTTCCCAGACCAGGGCTCGAACCCGTGTCCCCTGCATTAACAGGCAGATTCTCAACCACTGCGCCACCAGGGAAGACCCTTTTGCCCATTTTTAAACTGAGGGTTTTTGTTTCCTATAATTAAGTTTTAAGAGTTCTTTATATAATTCGGGATAAAAATCCCATATAAAACATCGGATAGGGCTTCCCTGGTAGCGCAGTGGTTGAGAATCCGCCTGCCAATGCAGGGCACACGGGTTCGAGCCCTGGTCTGGGAAGATCCCACATGCCGCGGAGCAACTGGGCCCGTGAGCCACAATTACTGAGCCTGCGCGTCTGGAGCCTGTGCTCCGCAGCAAGAGAGGCTGCGATGGTGAGAGGCCCGTGCACCGCGATGAAGAGTGACCCCCACTTGCCACAACTAGAGAAAGCCCTCGCACAGAAACGAAGACCCAACACAGCCATAAATAAATAAAAATTTTTAAAAAAACAAAAAAAACAAAAAAAAATCGGATATACAAATATTTTATCACAGACTCTAGCTTGGTTTTCATTCTCTTAACAATGTCTTCCCAGAGCAGAAGTTTTTAAGTTTGATGATGCCCAATTTATCAACTTGTTCCTTTATGGATCATGCTTTTGGACATATATATATATATATATATAAAATTTTGCCTTCCCCAAATTCACAGAGGTTTTCTCCTATAATTTTTTTCTAGTAGTTGTATAGTTCTGGGTTTTGTATTTAAGTCCATGATCCATTTAGAGTTAGATTTACATATGTATCTCTTATTATGATCATATGGTTTTTCTTGTTTGGTCTGATAATATGGTTGCTTACTGTGATTGGTTTTTTATGTATATTTTTAATGAATTTTTTAATGAAAAAATGTGGCACCATTATAGGAAAAGATTCTGAAACCTCATTCAGGCTCAGCAGGAAACAATAGGGCAATTGATGAGTGATGCCTGATCTGGGTACAGGAAGTGGATGGCAGCTCCCGTGACATGAAGTTGCCAT
The DNA here is from genome assembly GCF_965194805.1 of Balaenoptera borealis. Lineage (NCBI taxonomy): Eukaryota > Metazoa > Chordata > Mammalia > Artiodactyla > Balaenopteridae > Balaenoptera > Balaenoptera borealis. The sequence goes on along the minus strand of NC_138875.1, from coordinate 19,231,100 downwards.
TTCGTCCCTCAGTGGTGGTGTATTCACTAAGTGATGCTTTCACCTGTCTCCTTGCAGGCAGCTTGCTGGTCACTTCCGCTGATGAAATGCTTACATCCAAATACAACGGTGATCGGAAGGTAGCTTCTGAGACCCCAATATTGTGGAGGTTGAATGTCATTACATTTTCAAGGTATTCAAAAAAAATGTTTACCCTCTTCTCAGAGGAAAAAAAAAAAGAAAGAATGAGTATATTGAAGACTAGAGCCAATGAGTATATTGAAGACTAGAGCTCCCATTTCTTCTGGATAAATTTATCCTTTTTACCCTCCGTTTGGATTCCCCTGGGGTGTGAGTTATCTGGAGAAATGTGTTTCCTTTTGAAGCTGTGGAGTGTTAACAAGATATTGGCATAGGGATTATTTTCGCCTATGTCACGCAATCCACCCTAACCTCACATGCCAGTTCTTCTGTCCCCTGCAGAGAAACCACCGAATGGGGAGAGATGTGTTTCTGGTATGTGTTACTGGAATTCAGAATGAATTTCTTATCATCACCGGTGGCTACGTGCCATTAAAATATTGCTGAAAGTGCTTTATACTGATGCATTATGGTTTAAATTATTTTTTGTTTTTCTTGGACTCTACCCTTTAATGCTACCAATGTTTCTCTCGGGAGATGTGTAACATGCTTTAAATGGTTGATAAAAAGGTTTTTAGACCTTAACCCATTTGTAAATTGGAGACAGTCTGAATATTGTCCTATTCCATATCGTTAAAACATGTATGTCTTATGTGTGTTGAACAATATGTGAGAGCATTTGAGAAGGCATTGCAAAAGGAAACTTAGTTTTCTTGTGCAACAAAATGAAAATTGTAGGAAAAAGAGTTCTCAGAGTGCTACTGAACTCTCTGAGACAGCTAAAGTTGAAATTGATTCTGGCAAGGCCATTACGGGGGTAATTGTCCAAGAGAATGTTTTCTTACACAGGAAATTAGAGACTGGGAAAACATTATTAAAAGCAAAAATTTGTAGATTTTTGAGTCTGCCAGCATGTGTAGCAGCTATTGTATCCCCTTATGGGATTAACAACTGAATTGAATTTTAGTTAGACTCAGATTTTGAGCTGAATTCCAACTTTGAAGAAGCTTTGAGGAGGAGGGAAAAAAAGGCAGAGGGATTCAAGATGTTTTTTGACACAGTGAAACTCACCCCTACAGCCCCCCACCCAAATCACATGTTTTACAAAGTTACAAAACAAGGTCAAGCAAGGGGGTTTATTGCTTATATTAAATGAAAGATCAAAATGTTTTGATTTGTGCTTTAGAAAAAAATCTGGTCATGATTCTGTACCAAAATTCACCATATGTACGTGATTCTACAAGTTAGATATGACAAGATATGAAAAATATCTGTCACTAAATCTTATAATTAAACGCGACAGCAAAATGGAGAATTGGTTGACTAATCCAGGAATATGGATGTGTGTTTGTGAGCAAGTGTGTGTGTTTGTTGTGTGTGCTTGTGTGTTGTGTGTTATGTGTTGTACATGTTGGGTGAGTGTATGTATTTTGAAGGGGGAAGGAGTGGCAGGATTAAAAATGTTAATTTGAAAATAAAAGTTCTTGAATAGCTAAATTACAGTAATGATTCATATTAATTAATTTTGCCAAGTAGTCAATTTACTTTTTGTTTGGCTTATATATCTATAGTTCTCTGGATTTTCGTTTAAAAATGCACCTGTATTGATAAACAGCTTCTACCACTCTGCATTGATTTAAAGGAATAGTGATTATATTCTGTCATGTAGATAGACATTTTTGGACCAGACACGATGTGCATTCATTAACAGCTCATTTATTTACCATTATAAGTTTGGCATAAGTGAATTTTCCAGATAACCAACATTAAACCCACAAAGTTTTTATTTTAACCATTTTAATAGAAAGGTCTTCACTTTCCTTCCTTTGTTTTTTTTTGGCTGCGTGGCTTGCGGGATCTTAGTTCCCCAACCAGGGATTGAACCTGGGCCACGGCAGTGAAAGTGCTGAGTCCTAACCACTGACTGGACTGCCAGGGAATTCCCATCCTTATTTCTTAAATAAACCGTTCTGATGAGGATTCCAACTGAGTACCAGATAACTGTGAGAAGGAAATCCTGTTACCTGGTGAAGAGGATTAGAATACAATGTATAATTTAAAAGATACTTTTGCATGATATTTAATGATACGGAAAAAGCTCCCTCTATAAAGTTGAATGACAAAAAAGGAAGTAAAGCTATATTCTGTATTATCTCAATAATGAGCTACAGATAGAGTATGTACAGGGTAAAGTAGATCTGATCTACTTTTTAAAAATGATCTACATGTAGAATATGGGCAGGAAGATAGGAAACACCACAAATTGGTACATGGTTCTGTTTGAATGGGCAATTAAAGAGGATTTTAATTTTTTTCCTCATTCTTTTTTTTATTCTTCAGATTTTCTACACTGAACATTTTTTTATAATCAGGTTTTCTTAACGTTGTTGGGGATTTTTTAAATTGTATCACAGGTACACTATTTACCCCCCTCTCAACAGTGCCTATAACATATTAAGTAATGAATACATATTTTATGTAATAGATGCTCAGAGAACATTCATTTATTCATTTTTACATAAAGACACTCTCACAAAAATTCCGAGGGCATTTCCATACACAAGCTGCTCTCGAACTATTTCACGTAAGAGAAAGATTTTTTTAGCTTTCTTATATAGACTAAGATTTAAGAAAAAAAAATGCACTCATTTATTACAGAGGCTAAGTGATATAACCAGAAGTTATAATATGGGTAATCCCTCACCTTGTATCTACGCTCTACGAAGCAAAGTAAGGATATGCTGTTTACAGGCTTCAGTCAGTGTAAACCCTTAAGGATGTGCTACTCCAGTCCCAAATTTTTGCCAAAACCTAAAAGTTGTCTGACTTGCTGCTGACATTAATCATGTGAATGGAAATATAAGTAATGATGTCAGTGCTCCATAGACTAAAGATGTTCTCCACCAACAGTTACATCTCCCCTTCTATTCTCTGTGGATAATCAAAAGGCAGCAAGAAAAAGAGAAGGAAGTTACCACGGCTAAAATGCTTTAGAGTGGTTTCTGAGGTAGTGATACTCAACCTTTAATATCATTGAGGAATGGGCCATCACCAATGGCACTGTTGTTATTTCTTTGGTTGCAGCTGGTTAAAACACACTCAACGAGCCATTTTCACCATGGTACCATTGGGCTTATAGTCCTCACACCTAGAATCACCTGAACAGTGGTAACTAGTGTGGGCTCTGCAGGCTGACCACTTGGATATCTGTCAACCAATCTTGAGCAAGATACTCAACCTCTCTGTGCCTCAATATCCTCACCTTTAAAGTAAGACTCATATTAGAATCGACCTCATAAGGCCATGGAACAAATTAAATGAGATAATTCATGTACCATGCTTAACACAGTGCCTAGGACACATTAAGTGTTCGAGAAATGTTGTTGTTATTATTAGCTTTTTAACGGTTAACAATTAACATAACTGTGCCTGTAAAATATTTATAAATTCTTAATGTGCCAAAAATGTGATAGGATACCAGCAAGTCTGACCTGGCCGGTGATAGTCCAGAACAGAGGTGGGCAAACTGTGACCCAGGGGCTAAATCCGGTCTTCTGCCTCTTCTTATAAATAAAATATTATTGGACCATGGTTACAGCCATTTGTTTAAATATTGTCTGTGGTGCTTTTGTGCTGCAGCGGCAGAGCTGAGTAGTTGCTACGGAGACAGCATAGTCAGCAAAGCCTAAAATATTTACTATCTGGCCCTCGACAGAAAAAGTTTGCCATCTCCCTATCCAGACCAAAAAGTGAATACAAGAAATCTGGGAAGAATATTTTGGCGCTAAAGGAAATTCAATACTTAGAGAAATACCAAAGGAAGAGACTCCGAGGATGACCCTGGTTCACTAATTAGCAAGTAGAACAATAATAGTAACCATGGTGGAAGCAAGTGATGACATGAGCAGAGCAACATCAAGGAATAAATGGAAGTTGGCTTATTTGAGGACAACAGTAAAGGTCCCCTTGAAGGGAGAGAGACTGGATGAGGAAGAGGGGGTAAAATAAAGTTTCGTGTTATCAGTGAAGGCGAACAAGGAATACCATCTTCATGCCGAATAGCTCTGTATACCAAGGCAATAATAAAACACAGAAATGAATCAGTGATGTATACAATTCCTAAAAATATATGTGTGTGCACATCGACAACATTGACACTAACTATAACATGACTAAGGGAGAGAAAATAGAACCTAGAGAATTCTGCAAAATCCAGTTCTCTGATTCACTAAAAGTCGGTGTCAACCTCTTGGGAAATATGTGAAGATAGCACAAGCGCATCCAGCCTATCCAAAAATAACAACTGGATAGATGTTCTGCGTTGAGTTACAGAGTCTTTGGAAAGATCAAGGCAACAGCGCCTTCCCGAGACAATAAGTCATAGAAAACATCAGACCAGAACTACTTTCCTGAGGAAGAAAGCACTGACCCTGGGATAAAGTAGCCAAAGCTAGAAAACCTCCCATCATTCCTTTCACACAGAGCTGGCCCCTCCTGCATGAAGGCACCAAATGTTAATACTCAAACATACATAATTTGAGTCTGTCTTGTTTAGGTCTGTAAACCACATCAGTGATAATTAATATCAAATCTCCATTCTCAGATTTAGAATAACTTCTCTTGTGCTTCCACTGGAGACAAGAGAATAAGGGTCAGCCTGCTGAGTGACTGATTGTCGCAGCTGAACTTCCGAGGTCTCCTGAGTCCTCATTCAAGCAGCCCCACAGCAGTTCAAGTGGGGTAAGCACAGTCAGATGCAAAGTCCACTCCTACAGAACCTGAATTTCCCACAGGATGATCAACATTCCCCTTCACTTGGACTATGTCGACAGTTTTCTCATCAATCTTTGGTAAAAGACTAAGCAGTGCAGGGAGCAACTTACACTTTAAACTAATGGAATCAAAACAGACCTATTACTGGCTAATGTCTTCAGGGAAGAAAATTCTTACCATGTATTATGTTCCAATTTTGGAACCAATGGATACCTCCTGAGACATTAAGTTCATCAGATTTATTCTACACTGGCACTCTGAATGGTGCGATTTCTTCATTGATGCTGCTTTCATGGTTCCATCATCATTATGATGCACTTGGGAGAGAGACTTGGGAACAGTATGTGGAGGCTCTGCTCTGTGGCACATATGGTTGGATACATCAAAAGCAGTGAGGGATGCAAGGTTGAAATTAACTCAGTGTAGACTAAAACATCATTTCTGTGGGACTCAGAGCAAGATGCATGAACTAAAGGTTCCTGAAGCATTTTGTTGCTTCTTTTCAATCTGGGACAAAATTATAAGAATGTATCAATAATTATTAAACTCTGGATATTTTAGTGGTTTGCAAAAATGTTGCTTTAAACCCGTAAGTGGTTATAAGGGGGAAAAAAAGACTGGAAGGAAGGAAATTCACTAAAATGTTAAGATTTGTTTTCTTTGGGTGGTTAAAAATAATGATTTTTCCCCTCTATTTTTCTTTATTTCAAAGTTATCTGACAAGTATATTATTCTTAGACAGTGGAGAAAATATATAATAAATTACATTATGTTAGTTTATCTAATTTCTTCTAGTGTATTTGAAAAAGAAAGAAAGAGAAAATTAGCCTATTTCCTGATATGACAGATGGGTGTCTGGGAACTACACTTTTAAAATGATTTTAATAAATGAGAGTCGGCAAAATAATTACATTTTTCTGGCATTTAAGCCTAATATAAATGAGTAAAAAAGGCACAGCCCTACCTTAATGAAATATTTCTGCCAAAAAATCATTCATTTTTATTTGTCATGTGGCTAAATAACTATTATTTCCCCAAACTCCCACCATTATTCTATTTCTGTTTTCTTCCTTTCTATTTTTCTTTCTCCCTATTTCCACCCTTATTGTTCAGATCTAGCAACAAGACCAATTGTTCAAATACATGAAATAAAGGTGTTTGTCTTTTGAGGTAATGGACTTAGCATTTTGTACATTTATTTTCCATCTTGCTTCCTACTTATAAATTATATATGTGTGAATTGCTCTGTATTGGTCATTAAACTGAGGTAGGTATTATTCTAATTCAAGAAATAGAGAGTAACTGAGTTATATTTGCAATTAATGAGAATGTTTGATATGTCTAAATCACAAGTCAACATTTAAAAAGACATTTCTCAGCACATATAGATTAAAATGTGTATTTTAGACTGTTATAAGAACTCTAAGTACAAAAATTGCTCATGTCTGAAACAATTTGTACTTTTGCATTTGCAATTTTCTTGGTCTATTATAAACAAACGTGCATCTTGTAGAGCACATTTAAATGCATTATTTCCGTGCTTAAAAATGTACTCTTTAAAAAAGAGCATTAAAAGAAATGTGAATGTAGCCATTTTACTAATTTCACACGGGCAAAAGGTGAATCAGTTGAAGGTCGGGAATTCAGATCAAATATCCTGTGTTGACAAGATATGTGATCCTGTACTTTCAGTTCAGCGGTGAATCCATCAGGCTCAGCCTGGGCCTACATGTAACAAACATTACCAGAACAAGGAGACATTCTACAGCATCTAGTACTGTAAGCTTCCAAGTCAGAGAAATCTGGGTGCAAGTTCTACCACTTACACTGGTAAAGAGTACCCATCTCAAAGGGCTCATGTAAATGAAACAATGCTTGTGAAACATTTCACGTAATGTGTGTCCTGTAGTAAACACTCAAGCAAGGTCATCTGCTGCAGTTTTACTGTTGGCACTGCCCTCCATCATTCTACGACCCACTCATAGAGTCCAATTTTAAAAACACACACACACATACTACCAGGCATTGAAATTAAAAAAATATTAGTAAAATTAGTAAAATTTTTCAATTTTAACTCCTTAAAAGTAGCAGAACTTGACCATATTACTATTACATGTATTTGCCCTTAGCCCAGCAGGACGCTCTCTTTTCTGTCTCTGTCTCTCTGTCTCTCTCTGTCTGTCTGTCTCTCTCCCCTGCAGACGTAGCACCCTGGAGGTATAAGACCAATCTTATCTTTAGTAGGATGAAGAGAAGGAGTCAGAACCCCAGACGTGCAGAGGGGGCGCCTCACGTGGACCCCACTGGGGAGCTGCCCTGTCCATGCTCAGCAGTGGGGCTGCTACCATCTTTGGGAACCATGTCTCACGGGAATCTGCCTTGTTTCCCTGAGCCCAGGTCCATGCTTCAGTGACCTTTCCAGGTCCCCTTCGGAAGGAGGTGGAGAGGACTGTGGCTTATTCCTGCCAGTACCCGTGGATGGAGGCCTGCACTGAGTTCCCCTCAGAAACTCTCCTTTACAGTAACTCACTTTCTAAACTCTCTCACCCTGATGAGATCCACCCACCTGTCTGGATTCCCCTGCAGCGCGTGCTCCCTGATCCCTGGGAGACTGCCACCCGCTCCTTGCCACTCCACTCTCTGGACACAGAATTGCCGTAACTGGCTGCATGTCTTTTGTCATCAGCATCTCTGTGTCACCCCAATCACCATGCCCCCGTCTCTACCAGTGTGCCCCCTTCCCTGGTCTCAGTCACTCAGTCTGCCTCTTCCCAGTGTCTACTGGCTTCTGGCTCCTTCTCTGACGTGGAAGATGCAAGAATGCACTTTCCGTTACAGCTTTTGAGCCCCGGAGAGCCACAATGGAAGAACAGGTAGAAATCTTATGGCTCTCATTGTAAAGGCTTCAAGTAATGTGGATTTTTTTTCCCCTCCATTAATTTAGTTCTGACTCTGTAAATGCCATCTGGGATTCTTTAAAAGTTTTCTCAATCAGTGTTTGTTGTTTGAAAAATACTCCAACTTGCTTCATTGCTGGCTGTTGAGAGAATTGACGCTCTGTCCTTTGTTCCGCTGTGATTCTCTGTTTACTAATGCACCGAGAGCAGTATTTTTAACAGATGAAGGGGTTGGGAGAGTAGCCTTGAAGCAGACCAAAATCAAACAGAAAAAGGAGAGTATTAAGGCTGCTCGAGATGGAAATGTTCACATTCCTTCAATACAAATCATATTTATATATACGATCAGGGAAGATGTATACAGGGAGATATATATCTATATATTTGTATCTGCCAGGATTTGTAAGCGAGCCATCTCTACCTTCCCATAAGAAAGGGAGCTGGAGCCTCAGCAGGGATAAATGAGCTTCCTGCAGGTTTAAGAAGCTGTACCCTGATCCAAACCGGGGTGCTTGAACAGTTCTGATAATGAAATGAAATGAATTTTCAACTGCTATAGAAATGCCGTTCAGCTGACCTAGACAGGAATGTCCATCAGTGCTCACACAGAAAATGAGTTTACCACAGATGTTCCATCTCTTAAAAGTCTTCCTCCCATTTTACTTTAAGTAACTCGCTCTCTGACTGGGTTCTTCACAAGGTTATCCATCTCTGAGCAGCAAAAAGAGCACCTCACCCGTACCTTTCCGTAAAGCAATTGCAGCAAATGCATTTTTAACCTGGCCACCCTGAGAGAGGCAGAGGAGTGGGGCCGGACCAGCACCAGCCAGCAACCACCTGCATACACAAATATACCCGTTCCCATTTACAAACTATTTTAGGAATGTCCTGATTAGAAAGATTTATTTACTTATGCATTTACGTTTGTAATTCTTTCCAAGTCCCTGAGATTTGAACACATGAGAATATTACATTTCTGCGACTGAAAATGACCATAAGAAAGCCAAATATCAAACCGAGAAAAATATTTACAATAAATGACAAAGGTTTATTATTCTTTTACAGAAATAGGTCTTACTAACCAATAAGGAACAAATAAAACCTTCCATTCCCACTTCCCACCAAACTATATAAAGGAAAAGACCAGGTAATTTGCAAAAGATAATATATAATTGGTCAAAAAACACATGGAAAAATTTTAAATCTGCAGTAATCAGATAATATTTTCTAAAAATTGAAGACATACCAATTTTTATTTGTTTATAATGAAATAAAATGAAATATTTAGTGCTTGTAGGTTTAAAAATGATGAATATTCTTCAACACAAGTGGAACTATACATTGGTTCTCTTGCTTTAGAAGTCAGTTTATTTAGACTGTATGTTGATTGATGCAAGTGGTAAAAAGTATTTAATAATATGTTTAAAATGTTCACTTTATTATGTTAGTCATGCCGGCACTTAAAAATATATAACATAGTTGCTAAATATATATATATATAGTACTAATCAATAAATATGTAAGAAAAAGACTAGAAAATAATAGATCAAAATATTAGTGGTTATGTTTAAATTATAGACTTTTTGGTGCCTTTTTTATTTTTGCTTTCCTGTATTTTCTAAAATGTCATTTTTTTTTATGTTAGGTAAAAGAAATTAAAAACATTGTATCCATGTCTTTTAAAAAATACCTACCTAATAATTTTCTTGCTAAGAACTTTTAGCATCTAGTTCTTTGAACAGTTTTATAACCTCCCTTATATTTAACCAGTGCATAGTCAAGAAAGACTTTCCGGCAGCGGAAAGGCAAGTCTATGTCTGTGAGTTATAGAGAGTGAGAACCACAGGTGGCCTATCAGCCTCATTACTCTGTAATTATATGTAATGCTGTAAATCCTAGCTTTCAGTTTTCTCCTGGTATAGGTTTCTGTTTAAAAAGAAATCACTAGCACATCTTATTGTACAACCGCTGTCAGTCTACTTTTTTAGAAAAGTAACTGAATTTTGTAAAGTGGTTTTGTTTTTAGCTTTCTGGCCCTGAGGTTAGTAATGTCCTGGGCACTGGTGGCACTCCACTGGAGAGTCCAAGTGTAGTTTAAGCGGGGTCTTTGCTTATGCCTGCATTTTATAGAACCCTGCAATCTACAGTCCACTGTGTAACTCCAAGTTTGAGGGGTTGCACCTGGCCCAGATGAGCTGGCCTGGCAGGACACAGGCTAACAAATGCAGAAAGCTCCTATGTATAGGAGGATGGACTCAGAGAGAGCCTGATGTGTTTCCAGAAAGTCTGATATGACCCTCACTCATCCAAACCTTAAGACCTACACCCGTGACCACTGCTGCTGCTTTGGGGAACAGCAAACGGTACGCTGTCAATCTTGGAGAAAGTAACTATCTTTTGCCATGCATCTTGACTCCAGTGAAGTTCTGTATCAATTTGCTACTATAATAAAATAACTGTATCATTTACACAAGGGATTGTCTGACCTGGTTTTGGTGTGTAAATCTCTGATTTTCATATGTCAATAGGGCGGTCATTCAGTTTTGTGTGCATTTCATATGTGTGTGTGTATATGACTGAATATTTTATAAACATTATTTTTGTTATTTTTTTTTAAAAGCCTCTGAATTTATAACTATCCCATTATATAAAAAGGGGAAACTAAGTCTTACAAGGGGTTAAACAATTGCACATTACCACAGAGCTAGAAAAGGAAAGGTTAAGTGTACAAGCCTCAGAGACAGACAGAAGTGGGTCCTAATCCCAATCCCACCATTGACTAGCCATCAGACATTGAGATTTTACCTAACCTCTCTCTCTCTCTCCTCTCATGGTCTATCTCTCCAGAAATCTACTTGAATTCTTTACTTGGTAATGCCTTGTGAGAGACAAAGGTGAAAGCTGTCAGACTCTTAAGGTCTCAGACTCCCTTGCAGTTAGAAATAGCCTCCTATCATGGTTCTGGACAAGAAAATGCCTGCAAGAATCCTTGGGGAAGGAGAAACTGACAAACATAAAGGGCAAAACCTCCGTAGGAGAAGTTCAGCTTTTCCCCCTCGTTCTAGTGCCCCTTTCCCCTTTTCCCTGCCCAAACCACATATGTGATATTTATACCAGCAACCACCATCTTGTGACCATGAGGTGACAGCGGTGAGGACAAAGCCTACATAGTAAGGATGGCAAAACAGAAACATGGAATGATCTAGGTTTTCGATGGCACTGGACTGCCCTGTACTTCATTAAACAGAAAAATCCCTGTATGTTTTCTCTTGCTGTTATATTTGCTGTTTTGATGGCCCAACCCATTCCAATGGATGAAAAAGGGAATCCTTGTCATCTGAACCCCAATTCATATTTACTATACTCACACTGCTCGGTTTCACTTTTATTCAGTAATCCATTCATTCAACAAATATTGAATGTTATATGGCAGGAACTCTTCCAGATGCTGGTAATACAGTGATAAACTAGATCAAGTACCTGAACAACTGGGAATGATATTCCAACTCCTGGAAACTCAGACTCTGCTGCAAGACACTCTTCCAAATAATCCTATTCTTCATTCAAGATGCATGTTTTTGTGAAATCCATTGATTCCCAACATAAATAGGAGCTTAACTAGGGAGTGATTGTCTTGTTTCACCAACTAAACTGTAGGATTCTCAAGGTAAGAGACTGTGATTTGTGTTTCTTTTATGCCTTCATTTTTTTCCACTTGATATTTTATCATAAAGTCCTGTTGGTTGACTCATTTCTTGGCCAAAGGGGAGAAATTGTAAATTTTGCCAAAAATACCTTTCCAGCAGCCTCTGCCTCCCTTTCATCTGCCACATGTCCTTCCAGGCAGGTTAGAAACCTGGACCAGGTCACTAACATTTCTGTTCCTCTCTGCTGTCTCTCTGGTTTATATAGTCTGTGCAAGTCAGATTTATTTACATTGTTCTTGGTTGAAATTTAGTTCCTACAATTTCTCCTTTGGGTAGGTTCCTGCAAATTTCCTCATGCTTCATGCCATTCCTTTAAGCTACGTTTCAGCACAAAGCTTTCTTTGTTCACAGGAATTCCGAGAGTCTCTCACCACAGCTACACACAACCTATGCAGAAATGTGTCCATCACTGCTTCAGGAAGGGAGATACATGCATGGTTTCCGAAGCACCGTGGGACAATGGAAGTGTAGAGGAAAGCTGACGTAAAAAAGATTTTCATTTCCTAATGCCAAGACAGTTGTAAGCTTGAAACAGAAATAAATGTGAGTCTGAAATGGAATGCACTTGCTTTGAGCAGGCAAAGTATGTCAGCTCAGTGTAGGAAAGTATCCTGTTCCACATTGGTTGACTATTAGCATATTGTAACAACATCAAAGTGCGGAGATTCTTCATGTAAATGGTTTGGAAAACTCTGTAGGCAATTATTGTTAATATCAAGCAATTGACAGCATACAGGGATCCCAAAGCCTGTTACAAACTAGTAAATAGCATCGTTTCAAGCTCACCATTACGAAAAGGAAGCTCAGAGGTTAAACGGCTTGCAAAGACCCCATGGCCAGTCACAGGGAACAGTGAAGCTACAAGAGTATAGGAGTCAACGGAATTCATCCCTGAAGCACCATTTTCCCCCAAGTCCCTTGCACCATAGCAATCCCACTGACACTGTGGTCCTCTTCTCTCTTGCATTCCCATCTCACCCATTCATCAGATTTTTCTCTATGGTCCATTTAGCTTTCAACGAGTTGAGCAAATATAGTCAAAGACATCACCATGGATATATGGACACAGTGGAATTTGAACACCTGCATGGGAATAATAGACAAAAGAAAACTGACAGAAACAAATTATTCCCCAAGTAACAGATTATTTTAATCAGTGTATAGGTGACTAGATATTGTTCATTTGGGCCCCGATGATTCTTCTCCCTTACTCTCCCTGTCAGAGATTTTTTTGGATAATGAGTCCCAAGTTAGAGAAACAATCATAGTGGAAGTAAAAATTAAAAATAACTTTAAATCCACAGAAACCAGGGAAAGATGTTCCTGTTACCTTTCAGAGAAAATGAAAATATCCTGCAAAGCAGATACATCTGTGGAGGGTACATGAGAGTCTGTAGGACCTATAGTATCTTTTTCGGGACACAGGGTGAGCTTTAAGACTGACAAGACTGACGGTTATAGAAGTGGATGCTGAGTAATATTTATTTGAGGGAGAGAGAAAAAATAGCTGTGTGTGAGTTTTTCCACCATTCTGCACAAAGGGATTTATTCGTTGGATTCTAGCTCTGGTTTAAGCTTGTCTGTCGAATGCTGTGGCCTCACAAAGTAGAGTATGAAGATCCTTTTACATAATTTCTTCTAACTTTCTTGCTTGCTCTTGTGCCAACTTTTTTTTGCGGTGAGGCTGCTTGCACCACTTAAATGGAGGAAAGCCTTTTGAGCTTACATAGCCAGCAGGTGAGAAAGTTCTCAAGCCCACTGTGCTCCTTGAAGCTCTCTTTGACTACTCAAGCCAACCAATAGAATCCAATGCAGCTCAACAAAACTCTATAGTAGGTTTGAGGGTGAACAAAGGAATGAGAAATTGTCTCATCCTCCAGGAGGATGCAACATCCCTCTTTGCTAAATATCCATTGTCTAAAATATCTATATCATGCATGTGACATTTAAATATATACGGTCTTTATTTTTATTTAACTTTTCAAGAGAGGCTGTCTTATCTCTCCAATTATGTTGTCAACTCTTAAAAGCCAGAAAGTTTGCCCTTTGTGCTTTCCAAAGCACCCAGTAAAATTCAAGGCCTATAGTAATTGCTACTCTATAGATAGTTTTGGTCAATCAATCAATGAAAGAATATTAATTGCACCTTTATAGGAAGGATTATATTAGGCTCCTGACTCTTCACTTTAGAACTTCATCTCAAGGGTTCCTATCTAAAGGAGCAAATGTGATATTCACAAGAGATCAAAATTTCATCACCATATTCTGGAAATTAGAAATTACCCCTGTATGTATATGGAATTAGCTAGGAATTTCCCAGAACTTTCTACCAGTCTTTCCATCTCACTAAAATTATCTGGACTTTAACACAATGAACATAATATGGCTGCAGTCAAACAATAAACAGAAGTCACAGATATTTGATCATATAAAAATCACCACTGATATATAAAAGCTTGATCAGAAGCTCCTTTTTCAAAAGTGTTGTGCAGGGTGTTAATAGTTTACCAGAGAGAGAAATAAGGGTAAATAAGAATTCTTACATCACAGGATGTCTCAGAGTCTTCACTTGATTAGAGTGAATTGTGAATCTTGATAAGGAACATATGTTCTGCAACATTTCCAACATACACGTGAAAATGGGACTCATGTTTTCAAAATACCTTGTAGGACTGGGGTTCCATTGAAACATAAATTGGCCAGTCTATGAGGTTTGTAGGACACTGGATCCATCCTTCAGAGAATATGCAGAGCATGACTCAAGTTCTTTGTCAATCTGAACATATTTAGAAAATATGTATAAGTAGAAATTTGCAATAACTTTCAGCTCTACATTGATTAAAAAAATCTTATTACAAACTGACATGTGACATCACTCTTCTCTAAACGTACTCTTAAACGATCATTCTGACCTGATTCTACAGCAGTGTGTAAATAGCACGCTTTCTTGCATCTATGCTTCCAGAGTATCTAGCCATGGTAGCCTGTATATGCCAGTCTTGAGATAACGATCAAGAATTAGTTAGATTAATTTCCCTGATACGAGAGAGCACATTTGGACACTAAGGTCTAGGCCCTGCATATCCTCAAACACAGTATGTTGCAGAATAAGTAATAACAGCAAATGTAGAGAAAATCCTGATGGCCTCCCTAGGGAGAGTTCTTTGTTTTCATGGTTTGTATTGCTTTTCTAACCGCCTTGATCTTCATCATGACTAAGTCCTTATTTTTGCGGAAGAATTCACATCAAAGCAAAATATCTGACAGGGTTTTTGTGTCTAACAAATTTTTTAATTAGACCCAAGAGTTCCTTTTCTTTCTCACATTGAAGATTTATGTGCTCACCCAAAGGTACCATATGCCCCTGAGTTTTTGGATCCTCAAGACCACCAGCCCTGATCTTTATTGTTTTAAAAATGGAATACACCCACACCTGAAATAACTACAAAGGTTCACTCCTCTGGCCGTTCACCAATCAGACAACACCTGCTCTAGTCCGCCACTAATTGATCCCACGCGCAATACACACAGAAATATGCACATTGCTGTACCGAGTCCCCTAATGACTTCCAGAACCCAGAATGTCATGAATCACAGCAGAGCGTGTGTCCAAGTTTTAACTGGGAGGTTGTGTTATATGTTTTTGTTATATATTTTTAATAAGAACTCCACAGAAAGGAATATTTTCTGAGATCTTTGCTACCCAAAGAGCAGCCCTCGGACCAACAGCGTTGGCGTCTTGTGGGATCTTGTTAGAAATTAAAAACTAAGGCTCCAGTCAAACCAACTGAATCCAAAATCTCCAATTGAACGAGAACCTCAGGTGATCCCTGCACACATTAAATTTGAGAAGCACTGAAATCTGGGAGAGGTTTGGTCAAATTTCCCTTTCTAGACTTAAAACTCACTCACACTCATTGTATGGCTAACGATTTCTTCCTCTCTTACAGAAATAAAATATAATTAACAAATCGTGGTATATTACAAAGTGATACTAAAAGATTCGATAGTTTTCCCAAAGATAAAAATCAGATGTTGCAACAAGCAGGGTGTGTAATGATTTCAAAGTTCCTTTAAGAAATTTTTCCTAACCAAAATTGTGCTTATTAACTGTAATGTTGCCGCTAAGTTATAGAGGGGCCTGTTAGTCTCATGTCATATAAGGTAATGGGTTTATGATTGGCTTTCACAAAAGTTGATCATTTCTGCCTTGGGGAGGTAATAAAAAAGGTCAACAAAACACCTCCATTTAAAGCAGTTTGCCTTGTATCATCTTCCCCACTAAGTGCCTTGGATTTTTGGAAAAAAGTTTATTTTAAGCCAAGGACTTGAACCAGAGTGGTATTTAACACACTTGAGATAGAGCAAAACAGCAGGGTAGAAAAGCGCCCTGGTCTTCATCTCTTGGTGTGCTATTTCTGCTTTGCTGCTAATTTTAAAAAGTCCCGAAATTAAGTCTAGCCCAGGAAAGAGAGTCATCCACTGATCTGAAAAAGCAAAGAGCTAAACGGAACAAAGCACAACCCTAAGGAAAAGCTGTCAATTTTTAACAAACTTCAGATTTTGTATGTTCAGGTTTGTTGGATCTCTTTCAAATTAAACACTCTAGGACAGCAGTCCCCAACCTTTTTGGCACCAGGGACCCGTTTCATGGAAGACAATTCTTCCACGGCGGGGAGAGGGAGATGGGTCAGGCGGTAACGTGAGTGATGGGGAACGGCAGATGAAGCTCTGCTCGCCAGCCTGCCGCTTCCCGCCTGCTGCGAGGCCCGGTTCCTGGTACCCCTGTTCTAGGAGGCTCACGTACTTTCATTCCCAAGGTGTCGCCATCACCAGAAGCATATTTTTCTAACTCATCTTTGAAGACTGACCTCAAAGTAATCTGGTGAACATCACAGAAAAATGACATGATTTTGTCCTCACTGGTTATTTTTTATTTTAAATGTTGCTATCCAGCCTGGTCTGCCACCTTATCTCCCAAAGTTACCTCCCAGGGATCTCGAAAAATTTCTCTAAAATTGAGAAAGTAACTCTAAAATATATCTTGCACTCTTTGATTAATTAAAGGTTTGTATCCCAGTTTTTTTATTCCAATTAAGAATTCTAGGACTTCGCTGGTGGTGCAGTGGTTAAGAATCTGCCTGCCAATGCAGGGGACACATGTTAGAGCCCTGGTCCGAGAAGATCCCACATGCTGCGGAGCAACTAAGCCCGTGTGCCACAACTACTGAACCTGCGCTCTAGAGCCCTCGAGCCACAACTACTGAGCCTACGAGCCACAACTACTGAAGCCCGCGCGCCTAGAGCCCGTGCTCCGCAACAAGAGAAGCCACTGTAATGAGATGCCCGTGCACTGCAACGAAGAGTAGCCCCCACTCACCGCAACGAGAGAAAGCCCACGTGCAGCAATGAAGACCCAACACAGCCAAAAATAAATAAATAAATTTTTTTTTTTTTTTAAAAAAAAGAATTCTAAAGCAGTTTTGGGCAACAGCAAAATGATGGCAGCACCAACCCCCCCAGTTTCTCTTTGTGAAGACAGAAATTACTCAGATGAAGATAAAATGTTCAAAGAGTATTTGTAGACCACAGGGAGTATTATAGTCCCACAAACTCAGGGATGTCTGTAGGTATTCTGGTAGGTTTTCACAGATGTCATTCAATTCAGTCTACTGGCATGTCTCATCATGTATAATAGCCATCTAATTACATATATGTGAATTATACAACTAGTAAACTCTTGAAAGCTTTCTCCATCTCTCAAAGCCCTTACCCCCAACTCCTCTGCCCTAGCTCCCTAGAGAGTAAACCAGAAATAGAGGGAGTGAGATGTCACAGACAGATCTAGTATGTGCATAAGGCTGTGTGCATATGTATGTGTCTGTGTGTGTGTGCGTATGTGTGTGTAGCTGTGTTTCTAAATGCACATTCATAACCCTATCACATCACTTTGAGTCTATTTTTCCTGCACACCCAAGTCAGTTGTAATATTTTCAGTGAATATGTGTGCTCCCCTTAATAGCATGGATATTTGAGAAATAATATTGATAGTACTGCATTTGAGGTCCCTATCCATGGGGGGAATAATGATAGAACAGTCTGTCCCCATCATGGGGATCAGGGCAGGCATTGCCACATGGCCACTATTGAGAGAGCGTTTTGCAGAGCCAGGGCCAGGGCAGGAATTGTGAGTTGCAGCAGTGCAGGGCACCATGTGCTGGAGGGCTGAGTTGTCCCAGTGTGTTGGGGAAAACACAGCCCTGCACTGGGGATTCCAAGGGCCGAAGGTTGAGTCAAGTTCAAGTGACAGAGTCCAGTGTTTGAAATCCATCAGCACATAGAGATGCCCAGGAGATATCATAGATGACTTGTCAATCCCAATGGAGCCCCACAATCATCCGCAGACAGAACTCTTGAGAGTCCTTGGAGGCACCTGTGTGCTACTTTATGAGAGCCTCGGTGGTCTGGAGGAAAGCCTGGTAACTACTCACAGGAAGTCTGGAATCAGACAACCTGGATTAAAATTACAGTCCTGCCATTTGCAAACTGTATGATCTTATGATTACCACTCACTGTACGTAAAAAAGATAAATATTTTCATTAACTACTTATCCAACAAGTATTTAAGTTTCAGGGGACACAGCAATAAAAAAAAATCACTGTCTTTGATAATTTCACTAAAATGATGATAGCATTCATTTATCAGTCTCTTGCTCTAGAGCTGGATCGATTAATGTGCTTTACACACATCATCATAATGCTTTGAACAGTCCTATGAAACAGGTATTAATTACATCTACTTTATAGTTGAGGAAATTGGGGCTTAGGAAGTTAAATTAATGAAGTTTACAAAGTAAACTTTGTAGATTGGGAGTTTGAACCCAGTTGTTTTCTGCTCACAAAGCCTGAGTGCTTAACCTCTTATGCCATCCAATAGATCATCGGGAAAAAGCATGATAGGATCATAAAAGTCACATTACGGGTCAGGGACCACATGAGTGTTAGAGAAGGAAGAAGCACATCTACATTTAACCAGGGGATATCAGTGAAGTCATCCTGAAGGATGAGATGGCAGAGGTGGATTGGAAGAGCTTTCTAGGTAGAGAAAAATATATAGATTAATAATAATGGTCTTCCCTGTAGGAATTTATAAGAAATTGCTTATACCTTTCTCTTTGGAACTCAAATAACTGCCCCAGCCTTATACTAATTTGCTTTCTCCCTTGGGAGGAAAGGAATAGGGTACTAATTCTGGTCTCTCATTTGCGGAAGAGGAAAACAGCATTCATAGAGCTTAAATAAATCTTTCAAGATCATGTAGAACACTAAAAAAACAAAAACAACAACTACAAATTGAGATCTGGGACTCCGTTTCAGTCCACAGTCTGTTCACATAATCAGTCTCTTATTTAAACACAGGCCTGAGCATAGCTTATGATGTGTGCTATTATTATTTGCTTTGCAAATACTTTGCAAATCCATGCACATCTTTTCTTTTCCTTTTTGCACATATAGAGCTTTCTCAGGAAGACTGTGGGAACATGTTCAATTTTTGAGAACGAAGTGGAGAATTCATTTTTCCACATTTTTCTTGGCAAACCTGGGGATCACAGTATATTGCTTAAAAAAGTTTATCTGGGGTTATTTCATTGGCTCATCTCATCTGTAACCCTAGTGCAAGTGATTGATGCTTACAAATGTGGAGAGAAGTAAAGACATGGTGATGATAACTTAGCTCCACCAAGCCATTTAGTCACTCAGCCAGGACAAGAAAGAAGTTATGGTAGGATGTGAAAATGACCAGAGTCACCATCCACTTTTTTACTTCTGAATCTTGTCAGGATGTGGGCTAGCCTGTCAAAAAGTATTTGAGCTGGTGCCCATAAATGGTGATTTATGAGGCAGTATGGCAGAAACTGACAATTGTCTTCACCTCCTCAGTAACAGAAATACTTTTATCTGATCATTTAGCTACCCAGAAAAAAAAAAGAAAGACTGTATTTCCCAGCCTCTTGCAATCAGTTGAGTCAGACAACTAACTTCTGGCCAGTACAATAGAGGCAGAATTTGATTGTACAGCTTCCAGGAAGCATCCTTAAAGATAAGCGGAAGATCCTTCTCCCTCTCCCTCTCTTCTCCATCCAAACAGCTGGAATATAAACTTAATAGCTGGAGCTCCAGCAGCCACTTTGAACCATAAGGATCAATGCAAAGGAAACCCACAGATAGAACAAGAGAGAATGAACCCTAATACAATGTCCTGCCATACCAGCTCTAGACTTCATGATTTCTTGAAGTGACAAAGAAATAAACTTCTATCTTGTTTAAGTCACTCTTTCTTGGGGTTATTCTATTACTCATAGCTGAACCTAGGAGAGGCTGGAACAGCCTCTTGGGTTTTGTAGTGTGCTCCTCAATCAAGGGGAAAAAAGTATCTTTCTCCTGATTTCTCTAGTGGCTAGTGCAATAATTATTAGCTAGAACACTTAATTTGCAATTTATCAAGACTATCTTTTGACATTTTTGTTGTCATTGTTTCAAACTCATATTTAAAGCATTAATTACATTCAACTTGTTTTATATTTCCATGCATTAAAGCTGGTTTTTTTCAACTAAATTGGGAATTTCTTCCATTATTGAGTTTCACTCATGAATTCCAGATTTTCAAGTTTCAGTGATAACTTAGGGATACATTTATCACCTGTGTTAAAATTGGAAATGCACTTTTTTTCAGAAGTTGTCTGTGCATTTGTATATGCAGAGTTACTGAAAAGGAAAGCAGCATGGGGTTTAAGAGCTTGGTTTCAATCCCAGATATATTACTAGGTGAGTTATTTACCCTCCTTGTTCCTCAGTTTTCTCATCTGGAAGATAAAAATCATAGATGATAATAACATAGATAAAAATGATAATAGAAAGTACTAATTTAGCAAGTTGATACTATAATTAGTCTCATTTACAGGTGAATAAACTGAGACACGGAGAAAATAAATTGCTCAAGGTCACAGAATTAGTAAAGGGTGCCAGCGGGATGCACAGGATGGCATCCTGTGTTTTCAACAAGTACTGCTTCCCTGAAGATGTGACAAAAGCAATACTGATATATCTGCCCCAAACCAACTAAAAGTCTACCATAAACCTATTACTTCTACCATTCATTTTACACTGGCTATAAGCTACCTGTAATTTTTGTTTTTACCTTGTTAGGATGCTTTCCCAAACTTAATAAAAATTAAAAATAATAAAAATATAGTACACCTTTGTCATCCAAACACATTGCAAACAGTCAACAGATAGTGTTTATATTGATGATGTTTTCAGGTTGGAGAGCATTGCAAATTATGGGTAACAAAAAGGGGCATCAATTCTAACAGTGGTTTTGTGTTTTTTTTACCATATTCCAAGGCTTCTTATGATAAGAGGAAAATGGCACAAGTAATACAGAGCCCAAATATAAATCTTACAAACCTACATTGACCAATGTAATTTGCCATGGACATTCTAAACATTAAAATAATTATTCACATGATCATCAAGACATTCACTGCCTATGTTTCTGTTTTAACAAGTAGTGGTTCATTTTGTACATTAAATGAATTTATTATGTTTGGCTTATCAAAACTAGAAGGAAATTGCTTAAATTGAAGGATCAAGCAGTAAAATTCCCAATCTGAGCCATAGGAGATTTACCTAAGAATTATTTTGGGACTCCCTAGATGACCTCAGGGAGTCCCAAGACTACATAACTACTTATTCATCACTGTTAAAAATGGCCATAGTGTAGTTTCAGCCTCTAGTAAAATCAACTGAGTGGAAAATTTAATATTTAATAATGTGACTGTTACAATCTATCAGAGACTTACTACTAAAAATGTGTATAATTTTAGAAGTAAAGTTATCAATATGAAAAATCCAAAATTAGAGAACAGTTATGTTAGGAGGTCAGAATTTATATTTATAAAATAGTCTTCACTACTCAAAGATAAATCATAGATTTACTCCGGAAAATATGTACTTTGAGTGTCTATTAATAGATGTAAACGTTCTACAAAATGGAAGTTGTATTTAAGTTAGTTCCATTTTTAACTGAAGATCAAAAGAGAATAATTGTAACAGTGTCTTATTTGTTTAGGACTACAGTTCGTAAATCATTTTGGCCTCTACTATCTCATTTAATTCTCATATGAATTCAGAGGTAGCAGGTATTTTTACCCATCTCCATTTTACAAAATAGGAAGCCAAGGATCAAGGATCAGAGAAGTAAAGTCTCTTACTGTCTTTACATAGTAAGTAGCTGACCTATTTATTTTAGGTCCAAATCCTGCAATCTTCCTAGCACAACATGCTTCAAAATTTTAGCATAGGTCAGTAACAAACTCAAGTCCAAAAATCTGATTTTTAGCAAGCTTTCCAAGAAAAGTGAATGAAAAATGACTATAATGGGTACCTTGCATGAGTATGCTAAGTTAAAATACATTTGTCCCCAGTCTAGTGAAAAAATTTTAAAATCCCTAAGAACAGATCCATTAACTCTACTCTCAGTGCATGTATATTATCTACACTTAGGCACCAAGTCTACATTTATCTCAGAAGGTACAAAGGGAAATAATTTGAATTAATTCCCCCCCACCTCAAAAAAACCAGAGTCAAAAATCCTTGATTTTTCCCCCAGTCAAAAGAACAAGACAGAACTGCTAAAATCTTCCTTCCCCCAATACTGAGGTGCACATGCTCTTTCATCAACTCTCCCAGCAGCTTGTTTCACAGAATTAAACACTGGGTGTGTAGTCTGTGGCCATCCAATGACTGGGTACACAGGGGAACGGTCCCGAATGATCCGGGCCAGGTGCAGAGTAAACAAATGTTCTTCCCGAAGTGTTTCCCCTTCTTAATAATAATAGTAAAGTTATAATCACTTTTTCAATAAGTTTTTTCCCATTTGGAGAAGCTCAGTCCATGAGTGTGGATCTCTCTGCTCCAAAGTGTACTGTTCATGCCTGTTAATGATCGACCCCCATAGTTTACTAATCATAAGCTCATCTCACTTTGGTGGGTTCATACTGACACTGAGCTCACTTACAAAGACTATTTATTATCAGTTTTTCAAATTAGCAGTTGATTGACATTCAGCATAACTTCTTTTGAGGGACGGTGTCTTTGTATACAACTAATTAAACTAAGAAGCTCATCTGTTCAAAGTTGCAAGAATTAGGATTGTGAAAAAATAATATTTTTTGCCTCAAAATTGCTATACTCATATATACAAAGTTTCTATATAATGTGATGAAATAATTCCTGTAATTAGCATCTTAATTTGAATTTAGATGTAATTTTTTTTTTCTTTTTAGAAATCTAAATTAATTCCCTGGGAAACTGATGAGAATTTTTCAAAGTAGAAATAAATGCCTGTAATAAATCAAGAGATAAGGGAACAGGCAGACATTATTCTGCAATTAAAGTTTACTAAATTAATTCCACTTAAACTCCTTGGAGTTTAATGTGAAAAAACCAGGAAGTATGTATCTTCTTGAATTAAAAAATTCACACACTGAAATTTAAAGGCAAAGAAGAGAAAAGAACCACATAATCAATATTTCCCTAAGCACTAATCAGAAAATAAATGTTAATATTCCTCTCACAGTCTGATATTAAAAATATAAATAAAAGGCACCAAACTTAGGAAAATTAAATGAAAGCATGGACAGGTGATTGGAAGTTGAATGTGAATATTTGTTTTACCCCAATGAATGTAAATTTCATTAGTTGATAATTAAAAGGAAATTATACAGACATTACAATTACTGCCAACGCCATAAATTATGAAGCTGTATGGCAAAACAATTTAGGAACCCCATTACCATTACTATTGTCAAACTGGTTACCAGAGAAGTCTAGGATAAATAATATACTCTGTGACTATGGAAATGAGGCCTTGATGTGTTGCTAGGCGGTTAAGGCTAATGTCATTGCATAAAACAATAATGTTAAACATTATTAGTTTTTTAATTATGTCAGTTAATTAGAATTGTTCCTGTTAATTGCCTTTGATTCATCTCCAGATGAAAAATGCTCAAGTAAGAGCTTTGGCTTTTTCTCTCCCAATACACCATCTAAAATAAGGTCTGAGTTTTGTACCATTGGATTTTACAAATACCTTTAGCCTGAGCAACAACAATAATGATGATCAAATTCATCCATAATAAAAGGTACTTTAAAAAAGATATATTATTAAGGAAGGTGCTCAAGAATAAAAGGCCATCCTTTTACTACTGTGGACTCAAAGATAGACCCTCATTTCCCAAATGTTGGTTTTATGTCACAGATTTTCACCAACAAATTAAAAAATTAAAAGCATATTGTAAGGTTAAACTAAACACTATCTGACATTTGCTTAGCCTACAAAGACCAAAACATTGAACTTCTATGAACCCTCAGCTTCTTCTCTTATATTTCATGACCTCAGGAAATATTTATATTTTCATAATTTTACTCATATGGTTCAATACTTACTGAGCACCTTAATATACGATAAGGACCATGTTAAACACTGGATATCCAGTTGTGGGGAAACCTTATGAGCCTGCCCTTGCAGGGCTTAGAATTTAAAACCACAAAGGCAATAGTAAACCTTTTACTGTCATTCAGAGCATCAAAACTTTAAAACCGTGCCATAGCTTCATGGCCAGAATACCAACAAGCTAACTCTAAATTCCTCAGTTTTCCCCCATCTTGAATAAGAACACAAACGCTTGTTCAAGAAGTTTTGTCCATTATTGCATTCCTAGTGGCCAAACAGTGGCTCATAATAGGTGTTTACTTAATATTTGTTGAATGGATGAATTATCCATTATGGAAAATGCAAACAATATCAAATAAGCCTCTCAATATAGGTTTTTCCATTGATATTAAATGTTCTTAATAGAACACTGAGATAGTTTACACTGAAAAAGAACCATTTTTTAAAAAATAGGTTAGTTTTTCAGTGGCCGTACTTTAGAATTAGGTACAAGGAAATGTTGTAGAACTTAGTTTATATTTTGATGAGAAGTCCTTGTTTTAAAAATATTTAAAGTGTTTAGGGCAAGAGCAGATTCCAAAGAGCAATTTTTCATACCACAATAAAATGACATCTGTGATATGATTTCTCCAACCTCCTACAATATGTGGTATCAAGGAAGACTCATTTTATAGATGAGCAAAAGAATCAGAACAGGACAGGCCTTTCCACCCTACCAGCCATCTGCAAAATAAACCCTTCAAAGAACCTTTCAGAAGTGTTTACCATCGTCTGTGGGGTGGCTTAATTAAGTCAAGACCCAATCCTTACCTTGGTTCTGAAACAAAGCTTGTATTTTAGATTTTATATTTCCATTTGGGTTTTAATGAGAAGGAGAATTTTCTGCTCCTAAACCACTTGAATTGGTTACAGTGATTTCAATTCAGTGGCAGGAGGGACTGACTAGGACAATGTAAAGATGCTTTAACACCTGCAAGTTTCTGAAAAACATCACATGTCATATCCCATATCTAGAATCTGGACCAATGGGTCGGGATGGATGTATTGCAGAAAGCTACTATCCCTGTATTACAAAGGAAGCAGTATTGAAGAATAAAGAAAGGACTAGACAATGTTAACACACAGAATGATGGACCCTGTACACATTTGTACCTTTCTAGAAAATTGCCCAGCTTGTTCCACATGCTATTCAGTAGTCAAACTGCCAAGCAGACTGTTTGTCCTTCCAAAGATTGTCTCATTCCTTGAAGTTTCAGTTTTTGTAATTTGGTTGATTGGAGAACTTGGCTGAGCAAAGCATCATCAGAGATGATTTCTCTTGTCGTGAATTCAAAAGGCTTCAGCATACAGCATAAATGATCCATTAGCGTTCATTGTCTAGAGTTCAAGAAAACACCTTCTGCAGCATTGTCACTAATGTGTGTGGATTTTTTTCTTTATCTTTCTTCTCCTTCTATGGGGAAAGCCCGCCTCCCGACATATAGAATGACTGGTTTTTCAGTATGTGAGCACTTTGTGTGATTAACTAAAGTTCGGGGAAACTGTCACGTTTCAAAAATTCTCAAAGAATTCTGGCAAATGGCAAGAACAAGTTCCAAAGAGACTGGGAAAGACTGCCGTATTTCTAAGTTTATTGAAAAAGCATAAATCAGATTAAATTGCTAGACAAAAAAAAAAAAAAGGAATTTAGCGTGCATGGTGAAATATTTTCAGGTGGCCAAGATAGAATAAAACATTGTGAACTCTTTTTAGCTTACAGTTCTAGTGTAAAAACAAGGATGCAAAACAATACATTGAAAAAAATAGTAACCAAAATAACTTTGAGAAAGAACAAAATTGGAGGACTAGCGCTATCTGATTTCAAGACTTATTATAAAGCCACAGTAATCGAGAAAGTGTGGCAACTGGTACGAAGATAAATGAATAGAAAAATGGAAGAGAATAGAGTCCAGAAATAGACTCATACATATATGATATGTGGATCAATGAATTTCAACAAAGATGCAAAAGCATTAGTTGGAAAAAGGATAGTGTTTTCAACAAATAGTGCCTAACAATTGAAATTTCAGATGCAAAATACAACTTACTTTGATTTATACCAATATAAAAATTAATTCAAAATGCATCATAGACCTAAATGTAAAACCTAATAGTTTAAAACCTTAAAAGAAAACATAGGAATTAGTCTTTGTGACCTTGGGATAAGCAAAGATACCTTAGATTCAACACCAAAAGCATGATCCATGAAAGAATAAACTGATGAATCAGACTTTGTCAAAATTAAAAATTTCTGTTCTTAAAATCACTGTTAAGAAAATGAAAAGACAAATCACCAAGTGGGAAAAAATATTTGCAAATCATATATTGGCAAAAAGACTTGTATCCAAAATATATAAAGAATTCTCAAAACTCAATAATCAGAAAACAAACAACCTTTTTTTAAAATGGGAAAAACACTTAATACTGATTTCACCAAAGATATACAGATAGCAAATAAGCATATTAAAAATATACTTGATATCATTCATCATTAAGAAATGCAGATTAAAATCACAGTGAAATACCATTACACACCTAATTTAATGGCTAAAATTTTTAAAAACTTACCACCCCAAGTGTTAATAAAAATGTGGAAGAACTGAAACTCTCATATACTGCTGATATGAACATAAAATTATCCAACCATTTTGGAAACAACTTGGTCATTTCTTAAAAAGTTAAAGATACACCTACAATGATATGATTCAGCCGTTTAATTCCCGTGCAGTTACACAAGAGAAATGAAAACTTGTCCGTACAAAGACTTGCATATAACTGCTCATAGTAGCTTTATTTGTAATAGCCAACCCAATGTCTATCACTAGTTGAATGACTAAACAATCTGTGGTATATCTGTACAATGGAATACTATTCAGCAGTAAAAAGGATTGAATTACTGATAACCCAACAAAATGGATGGACTCAAATTATGCTTAGTGAAATAAGGCAGACAAAAAAAAATGAGTACATACTTATGATTCCATTTATATAAAGTTCTAGAAAATACAAATGAATCTGTAGTGACAAAAAGTCAATCAGTGATTATTTGGGGAGGGGAATACAAAGAGAGGCTAAGGAGCACAAGGAAGTATTTAGGAGTTATAGATGATGTGCTAATTTTCGTAATCGCGGTGGTTATTTCATGGGTATATAGATATGTCAAACCATATCAAATTATACTTTAAATGTGTGCAGCTTATTGTATGTCAATTATACCTATTAAACCTGTTAAACCAAAAACAAACAAAAAAGCAGTATGTGATGAAGTTGGAAGAAGATTTGGGGATGATGAATTGTAGGAATTCTAACAGGATCAATATACCGCATGGTCGATTGGAAACGTTTCCCAGAGGAAATGACACCTGGCATTGTCCCGAATGAATGAGGAAATCTTAGTTCATGCAGATCAGTTCATTAAATAGCTTTTGAGCACCTACTATGTGCTAGGTGTGGTTCTAAGGAGCTTATTGCTTAATGGGATAGACAGAGCTATAAATACTTCATTTCAAGGTAATTTGGAGTAAGAGCTGGATAGAAGTTTGCACGCAATGTCCTGAAAGCACAAAGGAAGGTGGATTAGCTTCACTTAGAGATTCTGGGAAGGCTTCATAAAAATCACTTTCTGAGCTAGGTCTTGTAGATGAGAATTATTAGGCAGGAAAAGAAAGGCGGAGTCAGTGCCCAAGAAGAAGGATACATCTGAGCAAAGATTTGAAGGTGTGGACAGTATGGTGCCTTCTGAGAAATCGAAGCAATTGACATTGGTAGATAATAAAAATGAAGTAAGGAATGACACTCATGTATTCATCCACTCAGTTTGTTATTCAACAAATATTTATTAAGTGGTTTCTATGGACCAGGAGACATCAGGACAAAACAGGTGAAGTTCCTGACCTTATAAAGCTTCCATTGTACAGAGGGAAATCATTCTAGAGGGTGCCCTTGATTCAAAAACCCATAAAGGTCAACGAAGACCAGATTATGAAGTCTTGGATACCATCCCAAGGTGCTCAAGCTTTATTCTGGAGGCAAGAGGGATCCATGAAGAATGTTAAAAGAAGAATAGCTTGATCAGGTTCATTCTCTGAAGATCATGCAGACTTAGAGGGGAGGGTTGATCTGATGAGAACAAGACTAGAGAAGGGGAAACCTGTTAGTTCACTGTTATAAGAACCAGGATTGGCAACAGGAGAATAAAAGGTTTGAGGGCGAAACCATGATGAGTTCAGTTAGAGACACGAAGCTTTGACACAGCCAGGAAGCAGCTTGCTGTATTCGTCTGGGGCTCACCACAAAGGTCAGACTTAGAGATGGAGACTGGTGCTGAGAATCTGAATCAAAAGAAGGAAGCCTCAAGGGACATATTTCCCACTGGCGTATCTATTAGACATTGGATGCTCACTTAGTTTTTGCCTAAGGCTTCCTTTGTCCTAGCTATTTCCTCTTATTTATTATTCTTACATAGCCACCCCCAGCATAATCTACTGCCCCTAGGAGGTGCCGATCTGTGGCAGCAGACTCAGGATTATCAAATCAAGCAATGTTGGATTCAGAAGGGGTTTTAGAGATCATCTCACTCATTCTCCTCCACTGACAACACTATTGCTTCAAAAATACTATTTTGATAATCTACCATCGATTAACATATCAACTATCCAAAATGACCTCGCATCTGGGAACTAAAGGTGCAAAAATCCCACGGTAGATTTAATAATCTGCCTAAACATTGCTTAATGATTTAAAGAAACACAAGCAGCAGACATCTAAATAGAATGACGTTTTATTTGTATGTGAATCTCTCTGAGTGTGAGGGAGGATGATACGTTCATCATGCTAAATTGTAGCCCCTAAAATTTAGACTAATGATGGTGTCACTTGTCCTAAAGTTGTTAAGATGCCCAGAGGTGTAAATGGTCACTTATGTCTCCCATAGACCTCACACTTGAACTGCCTATCAAGACCATATCTTACACATATCTTCATGCTGAAGCCATCTACGTGCTGAAGTGATCATATATGAGAAATGAAAGGCAGATACAGAATCATAGTCCTTGATACATCAATAAGCCAGGCACATATCCTGGCCATTAAAATGAACAGAGCAACTTCTGGGTGGGCGTTTCCATAATCCCATTTCTTCCTTTTTGACAAAAAGACCCCTGGTTTCCGTCCTTTGCTGAATGTAGCCTAAAAACATTCTAACCTAGAGTTTAATCAATAAAGGCAGCAGTCTTACATTTAATACTGAGTGTTGGGATGGAACAGAAGATTTCCATCCTTGTGGAAACAATGTAGAAACCTGTAGAAGCCCAAGAGAAGAAAGTCACACCCACATCTTTTATTTCCTGTCAAGGATATTCCAGCCTTCTTGACAGAAAAATGGCTTTTTCAGTGACAGGAAAATAAAACTCAAAACTTTTGAGTCGTGGTGAAGGTTATTGTTTTGATGGTAATGATGGTGTTGCTGCCCCTCTCCCCTTCCTCCTTCTATGCCTCTATATGACTCTCTCATCTAAGTGAAAACAATAGCTGTTATTCATCCTACCTGATTCCAGGGACCCTAAGTAGACTGTGTAACTCTCAAAGCTAAGAGCAGCTCAGACACACCATGCAAATATCGATTAGTTTCCGTCTCACACAGCCAATTATATTTTTCTGGATTTGCTTTGATCTGCCTGGTGACACTTTGGTGCTGTGTACCCTTCTGATGACAAGGAGAGTTGGAATGCATTATGGGACGCCGAGCACAGCAGCCTACACACAAAGGTCCTAGCTGACAGACAATGTAGAGGCTCTAGGTCAGAAGGTTGCTACCTAAAGTCATTATTTTTTGCTAATATCTATGGAACCCCCTTCATCCTGTGCTTTAGCACTAATGTAGGAACAAGAATCTAGCCTTCCTCTTCACTCTTATAAGAGGCTTCCTTATTTAGCTAAACTATTGTCAAACTTCTTACGTTGAATACTTTACAAACATAATTTGTATCAGGTTTAGATGACTAACACATATTTACTTTTGACATTCATCAGAAGTCTTTGACAAAATAGTCACAATTCATTTCTTAGCTCAGAGTTTCATAGTAGAGAATGTTTTTGTGTACTACTTGGGACTGTCTTTGTCTGGGAGATCGTTACAGTATTTAAATCCAGAAATTATATGCCGTAGTTCTTCTCAAAGTGTTTATTATTTCTAAATGAAGTAATCTTAGGAAACATTTTGTTATAACTTTCAGTTCATAGAAAAGTTCAATCACCATTCTAAAAAGAGGGTCTTAAACCTTCACGCGTCAGAGTGTTTGTGCCTCTTTCTGAATTACAAGGATCAAAGGCATTAACTCCAGCGAGCATATAGGCTAGTTTTGTTTGGCACGGTGAAGGCAACACACAGCACCTCTCATGTAAGTTTATTGAACTCCCAAAGTACAGGGTCTGGGTCCTACAGCGGTTATAAGTGAAGACATTATAAATTTCTGACATCTTCTACAGCCTGACAGTAAAGGAAACGGGCTTCCGTTGTTTCTCCCTTATAGTTCACGAATACAACCCAGGCAATTTAGGAAGAAAATGAAAGGCAAATCACTAAATGCCAAATTACAATTTCCATACTTCGATCTTGCTGCTCCACTGCGGGATGGGGCTCTTTAATATTCTACAACGCCTGTGACAACTACTTCTCCAAGTGTTGGATATGCAATTTCGATCTTTTTCTCTGAGTCTTTGTACCTTTTAGACTAACGACAAAGAGGAACAAAGATCCTAATTATACCCATAATCATTATTATCTGAAGAAGTTCCCAGTAATTAAATTTTAAAGAAAATTTATTTAATGAGCTTCCTACAGTCACATCCAAGCAATACACATTCAAGTAGATAGTGATTAGTATGAAATAGCACTAATTTGAATGACTTGATAAAAGCTCCTACTTCACTACTATGTTTTTAATAATTGTGTAATTACATAGAGAATTATTCCTGTAAATATCGCTTGTTTTATATAGAATAGAGGACATGAAGATGTGTTCTATCCAGAGCAAATTTCCAATATTTTGAAGCTGTAGCTCCTTGTGTCAGCTAAAAAGTTAATATGTATGTCTTAATTACACAAACACACACACTCTCTTGCATCGAATATACACCTTTCATTTGCATGAGTTCAGAATAAGTGCTTAGCTTGGTAGATGCAGAGGTGGAGGGAAAATAAATCTTCTCTGAAGGAGTGCATGGTCATTACCAGTGAATGGAAATGAAAAGCATATTTCAGTGAACATCTCCTAATTATCCCATAAGAGAGGCGCGATAATTGGCATAGACTATATCGATGTTGTCGCGTCTATATCATTTCCAGTGATTCATGGAGCTTTAGAAATGTTAGCATGTAATATTGTGCATTTGTTCTTTTCATTTCAGGGCAAAATAAAGTGCTGATCTTAAATACAACTATAGAAAGAAGAACTACGGCTCAAAGCAGACCTCGTTCATTTGAACATTTTTTCATATGATGGGACTAAGGTAACAAAGGATCCCACACATCCTCAAATAACTATTATAAGAGGCAATGAGACAAAAGGGACATATACTGGCCAAGGACTCAGGAGACCTAGGACCAAATTCCTGCCCTACCTCTAATTAGATGGGGTAACCTTTAACAAATTACTTGCCCTTCCTGGGTCTCAGTTTCTTCATCTATAAAATAAGATTAGAGATCTAATTTCTAAGGCACTTCCAACTTTCAACTGCAGTTTTTCTCAACACCACTAGCTCTATGATACATAGCACTTAATTTTATAAACAGAAACAATTTGCTAGATATATTTCCCTCTTCCTACAATTCAAAATGAAAGGCAATATTTATTACTTTCAAAAGGAAACATTTGGATATAAAGCATCTAATGCAGCTCTGGGTACCCAAAATATTTATTCAATATTTTATTCTATACGCCAATGATACAATGTTATACTGACTTGTTCAATGGACAATAAAAAGAGTCAACAAGGTTAAAATGGGAAAGTAAATAAGATAGATTTGGCATAAAGTTTTGATGTCATGCAAGTAAAATTAAAGTGGTCCTTCCTTCCTAACTCCTACCAAACCCTCCTTTTCAACTGCACACAATTTTATCCTTGGGAAATAGGACTTGGGATAGATGGAAAAAAGATAAAAGCATCCAAAGTAATTGGAATCCAGCTCCTTATTAGCTGGCACTTCATCAGTAGAAGTAATCGGCCATCCTTTGTGCAATCTATAACTTGCAAAGAGATATTAGCAGTTTTAGTGCTGGAATGGAATAAAGAAAAGTTGAGTAACTCTAACGGCAATGCCCTCGGACTCAATTCCAGAAACAAAGTTAGCGTGGTTCCGGCTGCTGTGACTGGCCACAGAAACCCTTGAACTGCAAAAGAAAATGTAGCTGATCTTGATCTGGCCATGTCTGACTATGCATTGTTAGAATTCCTCTTCTGGTCAACTTAAACATTACCATCCCTGCTGATATCAACAAGACACAAAGGAAGTATGAATATCCCCTGGAAAGTCCATGGTTTTCCTAAGCTGAAAAACAGGTTTGGAAAGAGAAGTTTTATCACCATTTATGTAGAGAAGTAAATTTGGGTGCAATGCATCCCAACTGAATTTCGACCATTACGTAATTCACTTAGATTTTCAGGAATCCAGGACTTGGTCATTCACATAGGAAATAACTCCAAGTTAAGCTACTAGAAACACAAATCCAAATTCATGTTGGGTATTTATTGAAGGTTAGAAGAATTAAGGAACTGGTCTTAGGCATTGCTAACTTGTCCTCTTTCTTATGGTTCTCACTAAATAAAAATTCTTTTAAAAAAGCACTGTAAATTTTGAAGCCAATTCAGCAGCCATTTAAGATTCTAGAGATGAGTATTATTCAAGCCAGCCTCCGTAATAAAAGTGGGGCAAATGACCAAATGAGAAGAACACAGTTAAATTGTTCCCCAACACCCAGGTTCAATGAAAAAGGAATCTTTGCATATGCTTTCCAATTTGGTGTGATCCTTTTGTGGAAGCTTTTTCAAGATGTATAGGGAATCAAACATAGCTAGATAAAAGGACAAAAATTAAATCTTCAAAAATTATAGATATTAAGAATTCTGTAGAGTATCTGCCACTTAGGATTTTCTGCTTCAAGTCGGCTTTCAAATTAATGGTCGAAAAGATATTAATTGCTTTCAATCCCAAATCGTATTTACTTTTGCTTTAAGTTCAATAACTACCACATTTCACATAATTGCATTCTAGTCAATGCACTGGTCTTCATTTTAAAGTGTTTTGTGAGTCCTTAAGATGCGAAAAAATTAACATATCATGAAAAGGGCAATTCATTTGAGGATGAAATCTGGATAGGAGAATTTCATTTCGTAAATACATTATTTGAGCAGGCTAGACTCAATATGAATCATCTTCAGGTTTTCCTGTTTAATTTCAGAAATAAAGCAGGCAAATTTAGAAACAAGAAGAAACCTGAAAATAAAAGTAAGCTTGATAGCAACTCGTTGGCAATGTCGAGAAGCTGCCACTTTCCTGGCTGATTTTATTTTCTATGCCCATGATGTGGGAGAAAAATGCCAGCTCAGAAAAAATAAAAAGCTGAAAAAAATGGATTTTGATTAGTAAGGAAATGGTTCTGATTGTGAATTTCTGGTTTGTCTCATTCTTCTGGCTTTCCTTTCAAAAGACTTTTCTTTCATGTTTTATGCTCCCGGGCTGTTAATGTACCCTGATTTGTTGGTTCTGCTTTCAACTCAGGCATTCAGTACCTATACCTGTACTTCTCCATCTCCTTTATTACACTACATCTTTTGATGCTGGCAGTTATTTAGGTACGCTTTTTATCAAGTTCCCAAGATTCACTGAAAAGAAGTCTTTCTTCCGGCTCAGCAGGATACGTAATAGCACATTCAGCTTCATTCAATTCAATTTCACAAAGCTTCACTGAGCAACCTACTATGTGCTAGGCAGCTGGGCAGCAAGAGTAGGGACCCATTAGTCTCAATTTACATGCAAGTTCTTCTTAATGTTGCTTCCTGCAGTATTTTCTTACTTCTGATGTCTCATTTCTCTTAATTCCATCACACACATCACATAAACGGCAGCCTAGGTCATTTAGCAATAAACTACGTTTCACAGCTGGGAAGAGGCAGAACTTCGTATCGTGAAGCAATACCCAATGACCAGAACGGTACACTGTCACCTTTTCTGTGTCTGAATTCAGTGACTCAGTCAGCTGGCATTTAATTAGTTAATAAACAGACCGTTTCATGGAGAGCATGCATTAGCATCTGACACCGGCTGGCAGATGAGCCTTCTTGATTGATTAAAATATACATTTAAATATATTCCCTTAATTTATATCAGTTGCAAAGTGAGGCAGTTATCTTTATAACTGAGAGCATTAGCGTAAATTATTTAGTACCTTCATTCTAATTTGCACCGTATTATAATATCTATCTTGATCTCAGAACGAAATAAATCATCTGTCCCAAACTAAGCACACTGACTCCTGAGATTTTTATATCTCTTTCCCATCTTTGCCTCACAATTCTTCCAAAGGAGACTGGAACTTCAAGGAATAGCAGTAGATTACTTGAGTGGAGAAAATAAACTTTAAAAAATGTTGTGGTTATTTTCAGAAGAATGACGAGCTTAGACTCTGATTTATGTTTATTTAAATATTTTATGATAAATTGAAAATACAGAATAGTCTGAGCTTTCTCAAGACGTTTTGAGTTTTTTGTTTTGTCCTTGTTGCTGTTTTGGGGGTTTTGTTTCTAATCTGGATAAAAAATCCTCTATTGCCAGTCACTGCTGATAGTTGATTATGTGGCTGGCTTTGCCCTGGGCTCCCTAGGCAGGATGGTACAAAAAGAAACAAAAGATTTAACTGCAGTCACGTTTGAAGAATGAAGAATACAAGAGGTAAGTGAAAAAGTAAAATATTGTACAGCGTATTTTGTACAAATACACATAAAGAAAACACTTTTTCAAAATAATTTTTGCTGGTAATAAATACATATTAATTATAAAAGATTTAGAAAATATAGGAAAGGACCAAGAAAAAACTAAATTACCTATAATCCCATAATTCAAAAATAACCATTACTGACATTTTGATGCTTAGCTTCCTGCACTTATCTGGCTGTATTTTTCTCCCTAAATTATGATTACACTAAGCTGACTGTTTTGTAGCCTTCTTTTCCACTTAATGTTTTAACATGAACATATGCCCATGTTGTTAAATAAAATTCTTCTGGAACGTTTTTAATGACTGCATAGAATTCCATCATGTAGATACAATGTAACTAAAGTTAACCAATTCTCATTGTTGAATACTTTTATCATTCATTCTCTGTGAATATTTAAAGTAATACTTGAATATTTTAAATAAACTTTTCACACATCCATGATTAGGAAACTATCTTGTGGTACACATTACTAGCACTCACTAACATCCAATCTCCTCTACTGCATGGGCAATTGGAAGAGAGAGAGATTTATGGGACAGGAGAATACGGAGGAACTTTAGAATCCATTTTAGTGAAGTTTGAGGCCAGATACCACATTGATCTTGGTGGTGATGGAGAATTACAGATATTTGTTACTAGATGGAAACTACGAAATGAGATCACAAGGAATTCCCTGGTGGTCCAGTGGTTAGGACTGGTGCTTTCATTGCGGTGTCCTGGGTTCAATCCCTGGTGGGGAACTAAGATCCCGCAAGTGCGAGGTAAGGCTGGGGAAAAAAAAAAGAAAGAAAGAAAAGAAATGAGATCACAGGTCCAGGAAATGGTAGTGTAGATAAGCTTCTCATCCATTTATGAGATAATACCCAAAACACAGGAAAAATTACATAACAATAAAAGATTTCAATAAGCTTCAAGACAAAAATGCGGGCACAATGAGGGAGTGAATGATTGTCAAAGGTTTTTCTAGACCAGAAAATTCAAATATTTTGTTTATGTACCCGCTAAAATTTTTTAAATTTTGTATCCCCTTAAACACTTTAAATGTACATATATAAATTTTATTGTATATTTATAATTCCAAAAAAAATGTGTTTTGCAATGTATTACATAATCTCTAAGTGTTTTTAATGTATTTTTATCAATATATTTTGAACTATGAATATATATTGAATTTCGGATTTAGCTCACTCAATTCGTGGAAAGATTTGCCATTTAACCAAATAGTCTGTTAGTCCTAATTCTCAAAAAAATCAGCCAATCAGACTTACTTTATGCTAGAAAAATAAAATCTGACTTTATTTTTCTAATTCGAATAAAATGCTAATGAATGTCCCCATGGCAATCTTTTTTTTTTAATTTTATTTATTTATTATTTATTTATTTTTGGCTGAGTTGGGTCTTCATTGCTGCGTGTGGGCTTTTCTCTAGTTGCGTGGAGCGGGGGCTACTCTTTGTTGTGGTGCTCGAACTTCTCATTGCAGTGGCTTCTCTTTGCTGTTGAGCACTGGCTCTAGGCACGCGGGCTTCAGCAGTTGTGGTACGTGGGCTTATTGCTCCGCGGCATGTGCAATCTTCCCGGACCAGGGCTTGAAACCGTGTCCCCTGCGTTGGCAGGTGGATCTTTAACCACTGTGCCACCAGGGAAGTCCCCCATAGCAATCTTTTCATTTCTGAATTCTATCTTTAATTATATCTGTGATGATAGATAGATAGATAGATAGATAGAGTAGGCACGATGCTTTCCCTGAGTTTTCCACCTTGATGAAATACGGGACAGCATCCTTCAAGATTCCTTATAGTAGCTTTTTGCTTGGATCTCAAAGGACAGTCCCTTAGGAGTGAGTCATCCACAAGGAACACTTTTGTTTTATGTTACAATTGTGTTTACACCTTTTGCAATGATTTTTGTGCCCCAGAGGATTTCACACAGTGGAGTAAGAAGATTCAGAATGGATGAGGTTTGCATTCTTTGGTAAAATGGAGCAATTTCTAAAGAGCAGGCAGGAAAGGAGCATTGACCTACCACAAACCTCAGGCAGATTAACTGCAGGGGATAATGTGATTGAATTTCATAATCAGAAAAGTGATTCCCTGAAAGCTATCCATGCCCAGACACCCTCTGGAAAGCCTTTCTTATGCCCCACGTTGAAGATTCTTGTTTCGATAAGATCAGCAAACTGTAGCCTATGGGCCAAATCTGACCTGCTGCCTCCTTTTGTAAATAAAACTTTATTGGAATACAGCCTTGTTCATTGTCTTACATATTGTCTATAGCTGCATTTACACCATGACAGCATGGCTGAGTAGATATAACAGAGACTGAATAGTGCTCAAAGCCTAACATATTCACCATCTGGACCTTTACAGAAAACTTTGCTGACTCCTATTCTAGAAATTATAAAGTTGCGTAAGTAGATCAGAGAAAGAGAGAGTACTTTAGGTTGGACTGGGCAGCCTAAAACGTGCTACTTAGCTGGAAAAGATTTGGAAAGGTGAAGAGAATAAAAATGGACAAAAAGCATGCTATCACTGTATCAAAGATTAAAATGAGGACTCCATATAAATAAGCAGGCTCATGCTAAATTTTATAGACAAGATAATTATATATGAAGAAGAAAAGCCCACAAATAATGCTTTAGTCAAAAGAGAATAAGCCATTACAAACACATGCTATCATCCAAACCAATATAAGGGTAAATTGTTCCCAATCACAGGGGCATTTCCCCTGGAAGTCTCAAAGTAGCAGCTGACAGTGAATGAGATCCTTAAGCAGGTTTTAATAATGGTGGATGTCTTCACTAATGCAACTAATTGATTCAGATATGAAACCCAAGCTCAGTAATGTAATCTAAGTGATATTTAGTTTTCTAATGTGACTCTGATTTCTCAGAAGAGGCTATAGTGTGTAGGTTAACCCTCACTAATTTTTTCTTCTATCTGTTATTTCAGGAAAATTTCTATTTCAATCACTCAGTATATTCTTAAAATCACCACCTAAAAACCATAAAGAACTTCAGCAACAACATAAGTAACAAACACCAATACTCCACTAATTTGACTTAACTAGGGTTGGGATTATTTTTAGAAATATTAGGAATGTGACTTTTGTGTAAATGCAATAAATCCAACTAGGAAGACTAGGTGTATCTTAGAAGAAGGTCCTAGAAAAACTCCTTTAATAAACTGAAAGATTTGGTTGTATTCACCCCATCAGTTATAGTATTATCAGCATGTATGGAGGACCTGTCACATAGAATACACTGGGTATATCTGAATGTAGGATGGCAATTTTTAAATCTTACCTTTGCAGATGTGATCATACTGTTCACATACAATAATTAGAAGAAAATTTTTGTAAGGAGTTTTTTGAATTATTAAAAATTCAAAATTGATAGTGTCTAAATTCATATTTTTTTCTCTGTAGTTTCCAGTCCTGTCTTATGATCAGAGACCATTTCCAAATTCAGCATTTAAAATTTAGTATAATAAACATTAAACATCTTATGTAGAGAAAGATACATCCATAGACTTCACTATACCTTGACATTGGTTCCAAAGTTCCAAAATTTAAAAAAAAATGTCTTCATACCTTTATTTATTTGGCACTTGATGTATCAGTCAAAGCCCAACCAGGAGACAAAAATCACATGGTAATTTGAATATGGACAGTGTAATAGAAAGAACAATTAACAGAGAGTTGGAGTAACAAGGGCTTGGTTAGTAGGAGTTAAAGAAAACAGCAAAGAATACAGGAATAACACATATGAGGAGCAGCCACTATGCCTAGAGCTCCAGGAAAGACCCTTCCCCAAACAGGGCTGAGATACAGACCTCATTGAAGAGGGCTTGGCTGTAGCTCAAGGGATAACAAGAAGTAGCTGAGGTGCCACGCTGGCAGGACTTGCTAGAAATCTGTCCTCTGGAGGTGCTGGGGAAAGCAATCCTCACGCTGGTGCCAAGCCTCAGAAATCACTCTAAAGTCACCCAAGAAAGTGGTGAGAGAGGATATTCATGAGTCTCTGCCTCGCCAGCAGCACTCCATGCTGAAGCCATCACAGGAGATTCTGTGGAAGCTTCTGGCTGCTGTGGGTCACATTAAGCTTCAGGAACTGGGATCTAGAATAGCCTTCCACAACAGGAGCCAGGTATTGGGGAAATTGTGCCCTGTAAAAATCTGGTGAGCAAGGCACACCGAAACATGGAAGAGAAACCCCTTTTTCCTTATCCTGCCAGCACCCTCTTTAATGACAACTCTTAAAGCTTTTCCAGCTGGCAGAGGAGAAATATTTACAAATCCCACCTCCATTATTACAGAGCAGCAGACAAAGAAGGGCATATTTTGAGCTAAGAGGTAATAAATCAATAACTGTCACACTTGGCTTTCATAAGTATGTTTTCAATCTGCTGTAGATCTTCACACTGCTGAGAATTCCACAATTGTCCATTTTTCCATATAATACCTAGAAGGCTCTTGGTAACCATTCATTCAATATGTATCTATTGGGTACCCTTGGTAAGTCTAGAATGTTCTCAAAATCAGGAGTAAAAGATGAAACTTTGTAATCCAGGCCATTTTGTACACTTGAGTAGGAGAGGTAAATGGATATCAGCAGTTGGATATGATGGGCTGGGTACTCTACCAGAGGGGTAAATACCCAAAGCCCATGAACCCCAGGGGAGAAGAAACTAAGTCTGCCTTAGACGAGAGGAATGTCTCGTTAGATGAGAGGATGAACAATATCCTGCAGAGAAGGTGACATCTTATTTGCATCTTGAAGGAGGACTGGAAGTTTTCCAGAAAGACAGGAGACCTCTTTTGAGGGTGCAAAACATGCAAGGCCCAAGGTGCCAAAGATAATGAGTTATTGACCAAAGGGCCAGTAGCTCCAGGAGGCTGGATACACGAAAGCAGTCAGCAGCCCCATGGGAAGACCCATTCTGGTAGAAAA
The DNA here is from genome assembly GCF_965194805.1 of Balaenoptera borealis. NCBI lineage: Eukaryota > Metazoa > Chordata > Mammalia > Artiodactyla > Balaenopteridae > Balaenoptera > Balaenoptera borealis. The sequence goes on along the minus strand of NC_138875.1, from coordinate 19,191,103 downwards.
ATTACAATTTGACTCTAAAGCTTATCTTTTCTCCATCTCCTGGAACATCTTTTTAGAGAAATATACTATTTTCATTCATCTTCCTAGGGAGTTGAAGATGGTAAAATTAAATGCTTAGATTTGTACTTGCTAAAAGAATCAAACTGAATGCAAAAGAGAACAGACAGTATTAAAAAAGAATTGACTTGCTCTGTATTTTTCTTTTCTTTTTTTTTAATTCAAATGTGCCTCTGGAGAGCCACCAACATAATATATTGGAGGATCAGAACATCACTGATTAGCCTGCTTTTCACCCAAACTGAAGGGAAAAATAATATTGATGAACGAAATAAATGACTCATTGAAAATGACTGAGCGTGCAACATTTCGGTCAAGGTGGCATGGCAACTCTACTGAGCTGTATTTTAATTTTGAACCACAGCAGAGGGCAATACAATTCCCTGGTCGTCAGTTTAGAATTTTAGAAGAGCTAATAAAGGTTTAACATTGTATTATGGAGATCTGAGGAGCTTCCCGGAGCAGAAGAGAAGGGGAGATTTTGGGGGAAGATTCTGTTTTCTTGTTTTCTCTACTGTAGGGCAAATGTGTGCCCTGGGCATGGAGAGAGTGGGGAGGGGGTTCTTGTATCCAGAACTCTTGTTGGGACTTAGAAGTCAGGTCCTGTAGCAAATTTTGTTCCAACTCAGGTTAGAAGTCAAATGTTAGCTCTAACACTTCTACATGGCTCTGGAGAGACTCATTAAACTGGCTATAAAAGCTGGTTAGGGTTCATGGCTACTTTGACCCATGGGTAGAGCAAGTAATCATTTATATAACCCTCTTCTCCCAAGCAACACCCCAGAAGACTTGTCCCAATGCCCTTCTGCATGGCCAGGCATTTTACCATGTTGCATAATTCTCTGTGCATGTTGTAAATATTAAGTGATTGAGTCAAGCTACTGCCTTTTCCAGAAATCTCCTGCAAATGGCATATACCTCTAGGATAGATAATAATGGCTAACATTTATTTGGCACTTACTAATTCATCCCATGTCTAAATTATTAAAAATAATGTACCCATTTAATCCTCACTGTGAAATAGGTTCTTTGAGTAACCCTATTTTCCAGATGTGAAAAACTGAAGCACAGAGAGATTAAGTAAGGTCCTACAACTAGTACTTCTTGAAGCTGCTACTTGAAGGCAGGTGGATTCTAAGATCTTGCATTGACTCATCACTTGCCACTAGGACCTTGATTAGGATTACATTGTAGGATAAATCCTGATGAGGGCTTGCAGGAACCAAGAACTGTTTTAAACATTTTATATACATTATTTCATGTTTTCTTTAAATGTAATACTCCCATTCAGTAGGTAAATATTGAATGAAAAAGGAAACTGAGGTGCAGAAAGATAAAGAAACGTTCCCAAGATCACATAGTTATTAAGGACTGAAGCCAAGGTCCTTAGTAAGGACCAAGGTCAGCCCGATTCCCAACCCTACAATTCAAATAGATTTCTCAGTTCTCCCAATGACTACCCCCTCAACCCAAAATGTCATCTACATTTTTGCCATATATATTCTTATTTCTGTAAATTTTAATAGAATCTCCAGAGTTAGAGTTGGCAATATAGCTGGAAGAAGGATGTGAAGAATTTTTCTTAAAGTTGATTTGCATAGCAAGCCCGTTGGACTTAGTGGAGCTCTAATGGTACTTGTGGGGAGGAGGTTGGTACCACTGAAGCAATCTCTAAGTGCCACTGTAATTCCAGCATCTCTTTGCCTATCCTTTCTGTCCAGCTGTGGGCTTCTCTTCCATGTAGCAATTTTGATCGATTTCAAGATACTTACCCCTCCTCTGAACATTCAGTCTTTTTTGGCAATGCCTCCAATTTGATAGCTGTTGTGTATGCAAAAAGAGAAGGGGAAAGAACCATTATTTTAAAGCCATCTACTAAGTACTGAGTACGTACGATGCTGTACTGTTGTAGATCTGTATCTCATGGATTCTAAACGATACAGTATTTTTTACATCTTAATGCCTCTGGAATCAGGATGCCCCTCACAATCTACTGCATCTGGCCATCACTACTGACCAGCCAGCAGACATGACATAATTGTTATTGCCCAGTTATTATTCTCGGTAAAATGACTGGACAACTCCAACCCCTTGGCATTTCAGTCAACAGAACACTGAAGGACCATTTGAAGAAGGAATGAAAGTGCTGGTTAGTATTTGAAAACCTCTATCGATTGACACCCCCAAATCAAAACATGTACTGTGAGTGAGAGCATCCTGGGAGATATCCCAGATGTAAGAATAGAACATTCTTTTAGGAAACACTGCATCACCATTGATCGTGCAAGCCCAGAGGGTGAAGTTGTAGAAAAAGCAGAGACATCAAGAGCTCTGAGTCCAAAAGCTGGTATGAAAGATCACATGAGAAGTCTAGGAATCCTTGGCTTGTTCATTTCTCTTATATTTCCCCTTTTACGTATGACCAAGGTCAGATTTGATTTTTAAAAGGCCTATGTCTAAACAAGTCTAAAAGAGCTCTTTGAATAAATAATAAATATAAATTCTAAGTGATAAGAAAGATTGTATTTGGAAATTAACTGACATTTTTCTCTTAGTGAAACAAAATAATGATGCCACTTATAGTAGGTGATATCTTAAATTTGGGGAAGCACAATGTACCTCATTTTATTCTCACAATAACCCTATGAAGTAGGTCGCATCATTCTCAGCTTATAGATGCAGCAGAGATTGCTCAGCTAGAAAGAATTAGAGCAGAGGTTAAGGTTAAGTCAGGTCAGACCCCACACCCTTGCCTTTTTATTACCCCATGTGGCCTCTACAGGGCTTGGGCTCAGTCACTTACCGGTTTCGGAGTCTTAGACAAGCCATTTAATTTGCCTGGATTTCAGTTTCTACTTCTGTAGAACAGAGATGCAAACACCTATATCACAGACGTGCCGGCAGGATTAAATGTGGCCAGACTTCACAACCTTCCAAACCTGTAAAGATGGGAGGCAGCCTCCTTGTCAGGAATCAGCCTTGGTCCCATGACAGCTTCTTGAAATGCCTGCCTTTTGTTAGAGCATGGTTAGAAATGTTTTCCTGTGAATGTCCAATCACAACTAGATGGTCAGCATTTTGAGGACAGGGATTTATTGTTAAAAATCATATCCTGTATTTATAGCATCTTGTGCACATAACTGGCGCTGAATGGATATTTGTCGAAATGAATAAAACCGCATTTGAAAACTTGTGAAGCTTCAATGCTACTGATGTTATTCCCTGTGAACCTGTTGGAACAGAGGACAGGCTGGGAACAGCATATGTTGGTGATGATTTGGCTGCAAAAAGCGTGAGACTTTTTAATAAAACTGCACTAGACCACATTCTCTCCCATAATGATATTTATGACATTTTAGGTAGCAGGAGACTCTGGAGAGAGGAAATAACAGAACAGGAGATAGAATAAAGAGTTGGAAACACTGATTTTTTTTTTTTTTAAAGGATGCGTGGCTACAAAAGAGTCCCACTTGGGGTGTGATACATGCCTTTTCATCGTGTACTAAGTCATATGAGATCCTCTGGAAGGAGCCTCTGTCCTTAGAAAGCAATTTTCAGTCAAGTTCCAAAAGAATGTCAAATAATTATCTTTTTAAATACATGTTTATGTATTGTAATTAACTTTAAGATCAGCCTTTCTAATTCCCAGTGCCTAAGAAATTCCCTGGTTGTAAGTCAGTTATTGAGGGAGGGGGTATTCATCCAGGGCCTGTAGATTTTGTTTAAAATCGAGCTGTCTTCCTGCTGTTTAACAGTCCCTGTGTTGTTTGCAGAAAAGTAATGCATCTCCCTAAATGCACCTACCTCTCTACCAGCCAATGAGTTGGACACAGGGGCCTCGATGTGTAATACAAAGAAGAAATTTGTGCACATGAACGCACGCTGACAATGCAGTTTTGGTTTTTTTTTAATAGCCCAGACGTATGTGATTTTGCCTTCTGGAGCTTCTCAGCCCAGCTTGACACCCATTCCATAAAGAGGGTTCCTTGAAGCCCACGTGTAGGGATGCTGAACCAAGAGACTCCACAACTGTTCCCATTCGTGGAAGACTTAAAAGCAAATTAATAAACATGGAGCTGGGGAGTAGGGATGTGTTTAATAATTCTGATATATTGCAAGACTGGAGCTACATGTAGAAGAAAAAGGAAGCTGAGTATGACATCGGATTTGAGGGAGGCTCCCAAGTCCTGGGGCCTCAAATTCTTCATCTACTCTCTTGCCATGGCTTTCAAATTTCTTGCTATGGTTGTCATTTTTAAAATTTTTTAGTTTTTAAAAATTTTATTGGAGTATAGTTGATTTACAATGTTGTCTTAGTTTCAGGTGCACAGCAAAGTGATTCAGTTATACATAAACACATATCCACCCTTTTTCAGATTCTTTTCTCATATAGGTTATCGCAGAATATTGAGTAACGCCATTTTTTTAGATAAGGCCCTCTCTCCAAAGTCAAAGTGATACAAAGCGCTGAGTATAAATCGCTTATCATACAGTCCTGCATTATCCTGAATCTCTTTCCCTTACATTAGACATAAGACTTTTTGAGACTGGTCCATTTTAACACTAAAGTTTAGAATTTAAAATGTCCCGGGATGAGTGGTCCAGCTAAAGAGGACTGATGCAGTTGGGGACGGTATTCCATTCTGGGAAGCATGTTCCCAGGAATGGAGCAGGTGCAGCCAGAGGGAGAAAGTCAAAATAGCAAAGATCAATTCTATGTCTTTAACGATTGTGGCGTGCTTGGAGGTGTCCATTCTTTTAAAATAACAATACACCCTTAAGATGACTGTCTGCTGTATCTTCATTTGAGAGATGTTGCAACGTATTATAAGGCCATGGGAATTTATAACACATTTTAGCAGGAGGCTCAGCCATGACAACAAATAACCGCTGCACAAAACCCGGCCTACCTTCCTGGATGGTAGAAGAACTCACAAAACCAGTGACAGCGGGCTGCACCACGTTACAGAATTCAAAAGCTATACCCAATTGTTATAAAAAGACAATTGAGCCACGTGCTAGAGTTTTTTTTTTTTTTCCCTCTTTCCATTAAATCACAACAGAGTATCTTTGCCCTAATGTCCCCTGCGAGACAGGTTGGGGTGATTTGTGTAGAAATTCTCCCTTGACAAGCAGCTGTGAGAGCAGGCTTGCCCGGTTGACAGGCGACGCAGAACACCCTCTACGCAAGAACTCAGGAACAAAAAGCAAATCAATAGACATAATATTGCAAAACACTGCAGCAGGATCAACAGAGCTCTACATCTATTTGATTTTTTTCTCCCTCATCTGTCCACACAATTGAGAAGTCGCGCTGGCTGATTGTCTTCAACTGGCAGACTCCACCGACTCTGGAGCTGCGACACTTGGATGTCACAGTCTCTGCGGCTCTTGGTCGCCAGCCTGGCAGCCTTGGAAGCAGCCTCCCTTTCGGGCGGGCTGCGGGCATCGGCCCTGCTTCTCCGGGTCTGGATGAGGCTCACGCCCCATTATGCAGCCCTTCTCATCATTAGCACCGGCGGAAGAATCCGTGCCATGTTCTCTGTATCCAAAATATTTGAGGGAGGCAAAGAATCCCAGGAAGTCAATGAAAATGCGCTTCTATTGCCAGCTAGCATTTGCAACTGCCAGACGGCCTTGCTTTCAAATTAGATTACGCAGCCAAGGAAGGACAGAGAGGGACTGGTTTTAAACTCAGCTTGCTTTTGTGACTAAATGGCTACGTTTAAAAAAGGTAAGACTTGATTCTCTTCCTGAGAGGTTATGCTCTGTCGGCTCCCTTGCTCGCTCCCTGCAAGACTGTGAAGTAAGCAACAAACCCTGAAACTCCCCCAAAGACGGGAACAGTGAGCCGGTCGTCCTCTGCCCACCCAGCCTGGTGCTCGGCAGACAGTTGGGATTGACAAATACTGGCCATGTTGAGCCAAGGGTGCCAGAACCACAGAGAACAAAGGTATGTTGGCCCAAGAGCCCACGGACCTGAACTTTTCTCGGAGGGGGACCAGGATGACCGCATCCTTCTCTAACACTCTGGATAGTCTAGATAATTCGTCCGGTCTGTTTGGCAGTGGTTGTCCAAGTTGCCCTTGCCAGACCCTAGGAAGTAGGTCTCTGAGAACTTGACCATCGAGGTATAATAGGCTTTACAGGTGAGCCAGAGTGGGCAGGTCTGGTGGACTTGGTGAGTAAACTAGTTGAACTCCCTGTACTCCAGCCTTGAAAGACCTTTCACTAATTGCCAGAAGTAATGCTGGGAGCTTTCCCTGTTCGCGCCTCTGCCTCCTTCACATTCCTGGGGTCACTGAGCAAAAACTGATCTTCATTTTGCAAATTGGTGCCCTGAAACAAGCTGTTCTCTCTGAGCTGTTCCACTTTCCCCAGGCACCTTTGCCTTGTTTTATAATCTTAAATCTCTCGCTGTCTTTCTATCTCGGTCTCCACAGACACACACACACACACATACACATACCTTCCTTCCTGTTTATTATGGACAATTTCAAATATACCAAATAGACAGAATGTATAATTAACTTCCATGGTCTCAAACCCAGCTTCAACCTAATATCAACTCATGGCTAACATATTTCATTCATTTTCCCTCTCTCACTGTGATATCATTGTGATGCAAATCTCAGAGAGTCTAACACATCATTTGCAAATAGTTTGATATAGATCTCTAGAAGGAAACAAAGTATCATCTGCAAGAAACCTCTGAGCCCTCCACAAAGGGTCTCTCCTTTATATTTCCGTGACACTTTGCATGCTCACGACTCGAACAAACTTGGTAGCCCATCTGTTTCCAGATTGTCTTCCTTGCTAGAGGGTATGACCATGGAAGCCTGAGAGCCTAGCCTAACAAATAGAAGCTCACCGAATTGCACTGTATTCAATAGATCAGCGCCCCTTCCACCCATCACTGCCCACCCTCCCAGCCCCTAACTCACAGAGGCACAGAGGGAAACAAATCAGTCCCTTTGTTATTCCCCTTTCAGATAAACCATCGAGATGGTGTGAGTGTGGTTTTTAGACTCTGGATTTTAAGGCTTTTTGTTTTTTTGTTTTGTTTTGGTTTGGTTTTGATTTCTTTTTTTTTTTTTTTTAATTTTAAACTAGCTACTGTCAGTGCCTGTTCTCAAAGGCTATGGGAATCACCAGCCTCGTTTCTCAGTATCCTGCAGAGGACCTCATGCCTTCACACTTCTGATCCAGGCACTGAATTTTCCTGCCAGAAAACACAGCTTTAGGTTATAAAATCACAGCCACTGAAATAAGCTGCTGCCCATCTCCACCTAGATTTCTCAGCTGCAAAAATCATTGTCTTTTCAGTGTCTGTACATCTCATCAGTAAGTAACCACCCTCTACTTTCATTTTTGGTGGTAAAATAATAACAAGGAGGAAAAATATGGATTTTATGAGTGTTCAAAGTTTTACATTGCAAGTCCGATCCCTATTTGTAATTTCCCTGTTCATAATTCTCCTTAAGTTTTAATACACGATCAAATTACTTGGCTATAAAGTCACAGAGTGAAGAACAATTTTGATATTCCATGTTAAAATAACCATTTTACAGAATAATCAAGAGAGCCGTGTGTGGCTTTTACATTAAGGTTTTTAATAGTGTCATTTTATGGAATAGAAAATGTCTTTGGACATGAGACATCTGAAAAATGAGAGAAAAATGTTTTTATTTTAAAAACCACTGATTAAAGATATTTGTCCATAGGAGAATTATGTAGAGCAACATGTCATAGAATGGAAATAATATGATTTTATGAGACCCAAGTTCCAAGGGTGAATGTGCCATAAAGTAGCTCCTGACCTTGAACCCATCACCCAAGTTCCCTGCTTCTAGGGTTGCCAGATAGAATACAGGATGCTCAGTTGAATTTGAATTTCAGATAAATGATAACTACTTTTTCAGGATAAAAGTATCCCAACTATTGTACTGGACAAACCTATCCCAAAATATTATTTTTTTGCTTATCTGAAATTCAAAGTTAATTGAGAGTTCTATATTTTGATTTGCTCAATCTTGCAACTTGTCCTGGGTCTCATCTTCGGAGGCCCATTGTCCCTTTCTTAGCTCTTGCTTTTCCTTTTTCAATTTTCAGGAAATACTTTTGTTAATCTGAATTTAACTAATCTGTACCTTAAGTTATTAAAGGAAGAGTATTTCTATTTTCCCGTTAATTTTACAAAGGTGTTTCGAATTTATCCTATTCCCTATGAATATGTAATTATTTCTGGATACATTCTCAGAATATAGAATTTATCCAGTTCAAAAATAAAAAAATTACCAAGTTATTTCAAGGCTTGTAGAATTGAAAACAAAGAAAGAAATAAACCCAAAGTGTCTTTCCTTTCATAACCATTTTTCCTTGAGTAAACACAGCATTACAAGGTGTGGCCTCCATCCTCCTGTAGGGCCAAGTACAGAAAGGAGATTCAAGCCCAATAATTATTAGTAAACATCATGGTTAGTAAGAGAACATAAGATTCATGGCCAGAGTGTTGGAGAAAAACAGCTTGGTACAACATGAACTGTTCCTTATTTACTATTTAAATCAGGAAGCTAATTGCTCCTTGTTTACTTAACCATTTACACCTGAAAAAAATGTCAGTCAGTTAAAAAATAATACCAAAAAACTGCATTAACTGTTAACAAGCTGGAATTTCACAAGCTCATATATTCAATTCTGGGCAGTCTGTATTAGTGATACCTGAGATCAGAGTATAAATTGTGCCTCTATATAATGTCCTCAGAAAGAATAAATAGAAAAATATTTGCTTAAGACCTGATTTGTGTTTCTCCCCCTTGCCCCTGTGTTAAATATATTCCTTATTGTTACTCTTTTAGCCAAAACTTATATCTTTAGTGTTTGAGCTTCTAATGAATTATAGAACAGGTTTTTTTCTCTGAAATCTATGTTTCTCACAAAGCTAATGAAAACCATATGTTATTGCTCTAACTCTAATCAAAAATAAAATATGGTTTTTGTTTGTTTGGTCTTATTGAAGAGAACATTATTGACATCCTTCATCTTGTATTCTAGAGGTTCAAAATGGATATCCAAGCCTCATCAGGACAGGTGGCAACTAACAGAGTTTTTCCTGAATTCTTAGCTTTAAGGATATTTTAAATTCTGTCAGTACCCCAGGCAGAGAAGGATAAAAAAACAACCATAGTACTGCTGGTGTATGAGTTAATGGGAGGATAACTGATAAAATTAAACCTTTGTAACCTGCTGAGCTAACCCAAACTTGCTAAGCTCCTAGAACATTAATGAGTAAGAGAGCTTAATTAAATTGTTTGTAATTAGTTCTCCCAAGAGGAAAATGTGTAAAAATATCACAAACTAAATACCTGTGGCACTTAGTTGCAATAGACAATGTAATTACCACACAAATGATATGCATAGATACCTAGAAAATATAGGTGTGCGTCATGTATATCAATGCCCTACAAACCACTGTGATTTCTTTTCTCTTGAAATTCCTCCTAGCGATAGTTTTAAATTGTTGATACTAATATCTACCTGTTATTTTATGAAAATGATATATTCTGTCTTATCTGTAACAACTCTGAGTCTTAAAATGAACTAGGGATTTTCAATTAAAGGCATAACATTTTCTATCTAAGTTTTAATGAGATTTAGATCATCCGTAAACTCTAAGACAAATTTTCACGTCAGAAGACCTGGTTAAGAAGGGGCCAGTGAGCAGTGAGTTTACCGACGTGTCAAAAGTCATCTCTGACTTTTCCAGAGGAATCAATGCAGCCATTTCCAGTGAGAGTTGTACATCCCCCCTCTAGGGCAGCCTGGCATGACGGTGAGCCCATTGGACCATAACCCACCGAGCCCACCAAACTTACAACATAACTGTGTTATGAGTGGCTTATTCATGAGCTCAGGGATTGCATTAGGTGCTGAGATGCAGAAATGCAGAAGACACAGCCCTTGGCTTAAACACCTTGCAATCCAGTAGAGTTATGGCACAGAGAGGTAAAAGCTTTGACCAAGTGAGTTCAGTTTCCTAAAGCTCATTTTCATTTAGTGTTTTTTACATATTCCTTTAGAAACTTCATTGGTTATTACATGAAAACTTCTAAATTGTGATGAACTAACATAAATGATAGTGTATATGAGTATATTTTGTGGGACTTGTGATGGCTTCTGCCATTATCAACCATTCATATCCTCCATCCATGTCTTTTGCTCATTTATATTTAGTCATAGTTGTCAGCTTGACTGGGCCATGGAGTGCCCAGGTATTTGGTTAAACATTACTTCTGCGTGTGTCTGTGAGGGTGCTTCTGGATGAGATTGAATCAGTAGAGAGAGTAAAACAGATTGCCCCCCCCCACCAGTGTGGGTAAGCCTCAGCCAGTCCCTTGAAGGCCCAAACAGAATGAAAGGCTGATTAAGAAAGAATTCTTTGGGCTGGGACATCAGTCTTCTCCTGCCTTTGGACTTGGCCTCGGACTGGAACTTACCACCACCGGCCTTCCTGGTTCTTGGGCCTTCAGACTCAGATTGGAATATGCCATCAGTTCTCCTGGGTCTGAACTTGGCCTCCATAATTGAGTGAACCAGTTCCTTATTGCTGTAAATATATCTTTCAGGTTGTTGCCTGACTTTTGATATTATTACTTCTTTGTTTTGACATAGCAAGTTAAACATTTTTTATATAATTCCCTACAATTTCTCAAGACTTCCTCTTAACAACTGTAGAATTGAATAAAGCAATTCTGCTACTTTTCTAATGGCTTCTTTTCTAATTTATCTTTCTGTACTTCACTTCTAAAAGAGAGCTTTCCCCAAAGATATGCCCTGTGATTTTTTTTTCTTTTTGCACATGTTATCACAGTATAAAATACATACAGATGCAAGTCATAAGTGTTCACTCAAAATTTTTTTTAAATCAACACACTTGTATAAAAAGCATCCAGATCAGAAAAAAAAAAAATCCAGAATCCCAGAAGACACTTGTGCTCCCCTCTTGAAGGTAACTACTCTCCTGACTTTTAAAAGCAAAGACAACGTTGCCTGTTTTTTGCACTTCATATAGATGTAATCATAGCGTATGTCCTCCTTTGAATTTGGCCACTTCTACTCAGCATTTTGCTTGTGAGATTCAGCCATGTTGGTTATGGTTATTGTCTTTTAATGCTCATTGGTGTATAATATTCCCTTGAATGAAGAAACCACAACCCATTTATTCATTTATTTTTGATCAGCTTTAGGGTTGCTTCCATTTTGGCTCTCATGTATTACGAACATTCTTGTAGATGTCTTTTGTGAATGGATGTGCCCATTATTGTTGGTAACTGTGTAGGAGTGGAATTGCTGGGTTGTGATAGGATACTTCTGCTTCTTTGTCTTTTCTTTCAACACATTTTCCTTCACAAGTTTCATCAACAATATATTCTGGATTATCCTCTAAAACATGAGTAACTTGCTATTTTATATTCCCCACCTCTCTGCTCTCTTAAGCACCAACAAAATTATACATTAGTCATAAAAAAAAAAAAAAGTCCAAGTTCAACTCCTTGACAGTCATCCCCTCCTAGATTGTGGACTCCCCCTCCTGCTCTATCCCGAGGCAAAGGAGCTTTACTTCCCATCGGAAGTTTGGACTCAGACATCTACCTGGTCTGCTACCTCTGGGACCACAGATGAAGTATAAAGATAAATTTTTCCATTTAATTTAAGGCCCAAGAAAAAAATAAAAAGGTTGCAAGGGTTTAAAGGTGGAATGGAACGCCTCCATATCAGGGAAAGTTCCAATGCCCGCCTTACCACAACCAGCTGCATGAGAGACAGTTCTAAGATGGAGGCGATTCAAGGAGGAAATGGTCCTTGCATGCAGAAGAGAAAGAACTAACCAGCCCGCACCTCCCTGGTGCCTGTACCCCAAATGCCTGGGTCTGCTTACGATTTGGACTGTATCTCAGCTCCTCCTTGGGCACAGAAGGAGGGGAGGGGAAGTTTCACGTGGACCACGAACCCTAGTGCACAATGTCATAGTTCTTATCCAGAACACCTCCAGCTTAGCAAGTCGGAAACCAAACTCTGGTCTTTTCCCCAAACCAAATCCCCTTTCAGACTTCTCAGTTTCTGTCAGCTGTAACATCACAATCACACAGCTCAAAATCTTAGAAACCATCTCAGATTCCTTTCCTTTATCTAGTCGGTCAAATGTTTTCAGCTCTTCTTCAAAGCTGTCTATTCTTCTTCAAAATGCCTTTTGTGTCCATATCAGCTTTTATTAACTCCCAAGCTTCCTGACTATCTCCCCGACTCAGTCTACTGCCCCAACCAGCTTGGCCACCACCTTGACATTAAGCTTTTCTAAAACAGTGACATCCTGAGGTTCCTTGTCTGACTACAAGCCTCCAAGGTCTCCACCAGAGCAACAGGAACTACCGTGGACTAATGGACTTTTGAGTTGATAACAAGCCACTCTAATTTACATAATGAAGTAACTTTTTTCAAGAAAAGTATAGATAGGGTACTGTTGAAAGATGACGTCTAGAAGAATCAAAACGAGGAAGACTTCACCCATTTTGGAATCCAGGTTTACCAGCACACTTTAGAGGACAGTTCCAGTAGAATACTTGGAGCTGAGGGCTCGTTGGCAGATTGCAGGGAGGTGAGGGAAGAGGAGATAGCTTGTGGGTGGCTGATATGGGCCTGTGCAGGACACATAGGCAATGGGTTTTGAATAACGTACAGAAGCCAGCATTTTCCTTCATGAGAAACCCAAGATGGGCTGCCTATCACTGCATCTCTTCAAAGAGCTCTTGAACTTGAGCACCTGATAAAATTTCTTCATGCTTGAGATGGGCCATCAGTCTAGTTCCCCTTTCTGTCTCTACCACTTATGTCCAAAGCTAACCCAGGTGACCTGGCCACCAACCTACTCACCCACCCCACCACCAGTCTTGTTCTAGTTCAAGGGCTCCAGCTTCAACCATGACACCTCCCCCCTTCTCTACTCCTGTTCCACATTCCACCATATACTTGAGCATACATTCAAGATTCAACTGGGAATCCTGAAAGCAATGAAAAAAGTAGACTTGGCTTGATTAATCTCTCTTCTCTCCCCCTCCATCTTCCTACAAACATTTGGTGAGTACCTGCTATATACCGAACGCATTACCTGCTATAGGCTGAATACATTACTCTGGATTTTTGCAAAGGCAAAAGTAAATATCATACAGTTCCTATCTTCGAGGAACTTACTCCCTAGATGGGGATATAAGACTCTCTCTTTTTCTCCCTTTCTCTCTCTCTCACTCACTCACAGGCACACACATGTGCACACACACATACACAAGATAATAATATTGTGTTTAAATAACAATTGCGTATGGTCTGGTTTTTTATTGTGCTTGTCTTAGAGGATCAAGTAAGTGGTAGGATGCTCTGAATCTAATGGGCCTTGTTAGCTTTAGGCTTCTGTAGGTAGAGGCACCCTTCCAGGTAATCTGGACAATCTGGGGACCACCAGAGCAAGATGCAAGTAGAGAGAGAGATTAGAACAACACATAGAAATGCCAAAGGAGGCCAACAGGAAGTCCAGTCCCCTCCTCCCATGCACTTTGTTTTTTAGAGCTGATGTTTTAAGAGAGGTGTGCTCTGAAGGGCACTGGTTGGTGGTGTGGCCTCCACTTCTTCCAGGAGCTTTGCTTTTCTGGATACTCAGCCTGTCATCGGATCCCCAGCAGACAGTAAATTGACCAGGTGAGAGCTTCGCTCATGGCTGCTTTGAAGAGATACTGAATGAAAGAGTCCTTGGGAAGATGCTGACTAATTCCTGAATCAGGAAGATGACAAGCTGAGACAATAAATATCTGGAAGCTTGCTGACTTGTGAAGAGATCCTGTTCATCCCTTTTTGTTTCCATCTGGGCTTCCTGAGAGGTTCCTGGCCTGAAACCGGACCCTCCACAAGGGCTCAGACTTTGATCTCCACGGGTACAGTTTCAGCTATAAAAAATGCAAATAAGCAGCTAGGAGTGCTTCTCAGGGGGGTACCTCACACACGCCATCTCTGTCTGAGCCCTGGGAGTACTAGAGTAGAGACTGGAAAAAAGTAGAGATTTTCCTCATTTCCTTTGCTACTCAAGAGATGTGGGGACTTCCCTGGCCGTCCAGTGGTTAAGACTCGGTACTTCCAATGCAAGGGGTGCGGGTTCGATCCCTGGTAAGGGAACTAAGATCCCACAAGACGCGAGGCATGGCCAAAAAATTTAAAAAAAAAAAAGAGAGAGAGAGAGTGATGGGAAGGTAGAATGTGGTTGTTATTTAATGGCTACACATTATTTGATTCTCATCCTATCAAGAGGTGAGGTCTTTGAAGCCTGCCCCAGAATCTGAGTGGGCCTCTGTGACCAATATGACCAACGGACTGACTGTTATGGAAATGGTAATTGTGGCTTTCAAGGTTAGGTCATTAAAGGCCATGCAACTTCTACCTGGCTTTCTTGGGACATTTATTCCAGGGAAAGCCAGTGTCCACGCAAGAAGTCCTAGTAACTTGCAGCCACCGTGCTCAGATGCTATGTGAAAGGACTTCAGTCACCAGAGCCTTACTTCCCAGTCATCCCCACCGAGGCACCAGACATGTGAGTCAGGTGGTCCTGGTTTCTCCAGACCAGCCCTTCCACCAGCAGAGGATGACTTATGGACCTTGGAAAATGCCAGGGGGAGGAAAAGGATCACCCAGATGAGCCTGCCTGAATTCTTGAACTATAGAATCCATGAGATGTAGTAAAACACAATTTGTATTAAGTTTCTGTGTTTGGGGATAGTTTGCTAGGGCAGCAATACTGTATACAGCCTGGGAATAAGTGTCCAAAGCCTTGTTGAAGGAGATTTGGGGGCAGAAAGGAATGCTTGTATATAAGTTGATTTGCTGAGTGGGTCTAAAGTGGGGGACTGGGGAGATAAAAATACTTCCTCGTTGGCTTTTAAAATGTTAACGTTGCCATGGCCCTCACATTCTCAGCTCCCCCTGGGTACAACATGCCTATAGCACTAGTAGAGAAGGATGCAGAAAACCTGTTTTATGTCCCCATGCTGTTGCTTAGGGGCTATATTAGTTTGCTAGGGCTGCTGTAACAAAGTACCACGACCTGGGTGACTTAACTGAAATGAATTGTCTCACAGTTCTGGGGGCTAGAAATCCAAGATCAAGGTGTCGGCAGGGTTGGTTCCTTCTGAGGGCTCTGAGGGAGAATATGATCCATGTGTCACCTCCAGCTTCTGGTGATTTGCTGGCCATCTTTGGCATTCCTGGACTTGTAGAAGCATCACTCTGATCTCTGCCTTTATCTTCACATGGTGTTCTCCCTGTATGTATGTCTACTTCCAAATTTTTCTGCTTTATAAAGACACTAGTCATTGAATTGGGGTCCATCCTAATGATCTCATCTTAGCAAATGACATCTGCAATGCCCTTATGTCCAAATAAGGGCACATTCTGAGGAACTAGGAGTTACAAATTCTACATATGAATTTGTAGCAGGGGACACAATTCAACCCATAACATGGGCTGTGTAATCTTTACTATGAGGGGAAATAATAATAAGACATTTACTACCACCTCAAAGAGATGCTGCAAGAGTTAAATAGTAGGGAACCTGGAAGGCTGTGCATTGGGTGCCAATGCTTAAATTTCCCTGCTCCCGTCCAAGCAAGAAGGCATGTGAGGTGCACGGGGTGATGTGCCACATGCCAGGTGCTCAGATGCTGCGCTTGCGTAAGGGTGCGGGCTGAGTGGGCGTCTCGGTGGCATTTTGCAAGGGGATTTTTTTGGGGCTGGCGTTTCTTTGTTGCGTGGGATGGAGTGCATTGATGTTATTTTCACTTCCTACATTAGCAATGGCAGGTGCACGGTTATGGAGAACTTCATCCCCCCGGTCTGCTTCAGGGGTTTGTGTGTGGTCAGGTTGTTGTGACGAAAAGCAGTTCACTGAACAGAAGAGGGCACAAAGCAGCAAAGAATTCAATCTAGGCTACCTCCCGCACCCTGCTCAGCTGGGGCTTGGCAAACCACGATGAAAAAGGGGCAGTCACGTCTACATGGAGGTCCTGGGGCAGGGGTCTCCTTGTCGAGGAGACAAAGATGCCTGCCAAAATTCTCCATCACAGCCGCTGCCATCCTCCCTCCATCACATCCAGTGGACCCTTGACCCACTGCCCCAGGGAGCCCAGAAGCAGATACATACTGCAGCAGTGTGTCCATGACTACCCTGCCGGAAGGAGACGTTCTGGGAAGCCCTCCCAGAAAAGCCTGATTTTATAGAAAGAGCCCAGTTTCCCAGGAAATGGAAACAGACATTACTTAACGCATTTTACTGGAGCTAGATTGATTCTGAAGTGGTGCCCACCAATGGCCTGAACAGAGGTCAGGACTGTGTCAGAAATCTGGGCACATTGCCCTTTAAGCATTTGCACATTGTACATCTGAAAGCCAAATCTGAGTCCGGGGACAAAATCAGCCTTAGTGAGGGCATCTGGGTGTCCTGGGATGAGATGATAAAAGGAAGCACATTGGCTTCATTGGGATAAGTGGAAGATTACATGACTGGGACCAAAGCTCATGGAGAAGGGGACATTTCAAGGAATGGTGTGTTGAGTGACATTCTCTGTATCTACTATCTCAAAGCCTACAACAGAGAAGTGGAGGAAGGTCCGTGATCCTCCTTCTGGGAAAGTCTTCTCACTGGTGAGAAGCAAAATTACATTTCAATTGCAGGATATGCATTTGATTCAAAATCCCTCCCCTCCCCCCATGCATCGTCCCCGCAGCTTCATCCTACACCTCCCCAAGCCTTTCCTATCCTCCTCTGTGATAATGTTCTCCACTCTATTTATATGAAGGAAAGAAAATTCCAGGCATAGGAGTTGGGTTTCTCAAAGTGTGTTCTGAGGTCAACCTACATCAGAATTACCTTTCAAGGTAGGGAAAGTCATCAAAAAGCAGAGTTCTGTCTTACACCCGTGGAAACAGAATCTCTGAAGGTAGGGTCTGTTTAGGTCCTTGGTACTCAAAGTGGGGACCAGCAGCACCTAGAGGTTTGTTAGAAATGGACACTCTCAGGCCACACCCCGGACAGATCGAACCAGCAATGGCGTTTTAGCAAAATCCCCCACTTTTATGCACATTACTATTCAAGGGTCCATTAATTGGTCTGATTCTCCAGACCCAGAGCTGGTTTCCCACCTCGGAAAAATGACTCAGGTACTTTGGTTGCCCTTGATTTCCATCTTCATCTTATTTTTATCTGCATACAGGTATCAGAGGCTACAAGGAAGGTTTTCTAACCCCTGAATTGTCAGCAGCCTATCTTCTCTCTCTCCATCCCAAAAGTGCCTTTGAACTTCACATTTCCTGACTTTCAAAGCACAAAGCCTCTTTTATTAGAGCATGAATAGAATTTTTGCCTGAAGCAAGAGATCCAGCTTCACCAGCTGACATACTATGTGTCACCTCCTTCTGAAAGCATCTGATACTGTTCCTTGGTGTCTAATGCTAACCTTCCATTGTAACAATTGTATATGCATAAAATGCCTGTGAAATTGTAAAGAGAAACCCACAATTAACAAAGAAGAGAGGAAACTGGTGGCTTTGGAAACAGGAAAGGGTGACATGTCTCCCTGTATTCCTATTTGTAACCATTAAGGTATGACCCTACAAATTAAAAATAAATTTAAAGTAAAAATTAAATTGAACACAACATTGTAAATCAACTATACTCCAATAAAATTTTTTTTAGAATTAAGTTGAAAAATCATCCTGTCCTTAAATTATTCCACTCAAAGACATTTGCCAGCTTACACCCTTGCTGTTGGCAAACCAACCATGCCATCACTTAGCCAAACGTTTTTGTATCAGTTAACGAGTACCTTCTTGGAGGTGAAAAGAAAAGAAATTTGAGGGTCATGAAGGAGGAAAGAAGGAAAAAAGAAAAAATAACATCTATCTCAGCACACAGATTTAACTTAGAAAAAGAACTCAAAGTTAGGGGAAATGGAATTTGTGTGATGTGCTTTTCTCCTTGCCCCATTCTAGCCTGTTTTCGCTTTCTTTGAAAATCTCTACATGATGCTAACAGAAGCCAAAATGTCCATCTTCCCTGGCTGGCTTCCCAAATGTTACGCCAAAGTCACTGTTAGACGTTCTGGGATTCACTGAAATGACTATGAGACCTCTAGTTACAGCTTCAGAGAGGCACCGAATGAGATGGAATTAGGACAGGAAGAAGGTGAAAATAAATTACTTTCTGAACCTTCTTGGAAGAGGTCCCAAGCTCACGACTTCATTTTGAAATGGCAGGAAAAACAAAACACGTTGAAACAGGGCTTCGGTAGCAGCCCCAACTCAAACGGATGCAGAGAAGTGCTGAAGTATTCAAACTACTGCCAACTGGCACTTACGTATGCAAATGAGTTACAAATGTGAGGGTCCAAATTTTGGGTTATGTGTGCCAGGACGGAGGGGATGGAGGGAGCATGTGTCTATTTCTAGACAGCACCTTTTTTAGAAACTGATTTCTATATTGTCAGCTTCCCGAAACCATTATCTCACATTTTAAATGATAAACATATTTTTAATTCCATAGCGTGGTACACATTTCAGAAAGACTATTATGTGTATCTGGAGGTTGTAGCTGGTACCAAGTACCACGATGTTGAACAGCACTGTTCTCACCCATAGCATCACTTTTTTAAAGGTCATCAAGGTCTGATCTGCTGGCAAAATGCAGATGCTGAAAAGCGTAAATGTCAGTAGAGCTGGGGTTTAATGAGGACACACCAAGAAAGATGAACTACATTTTTATTCTCCTCCAAGAAAATCCATTATAGTGTTTCAAAAATAAGATGTCATCCTCAAAGCAGCTTTTCACGTACCTGAGTTAACCCAGGGTTAACTTGCAAAGCACTTACTTAGTCTCCTCTGAGTCCTGCCCTGGGACTGGCTCTGCCTGGGGAAGGACCCTCCTGCTGGGTGGGTACTCACCTCACTGACCAAGGTCCTTCCTAACTGCTGAGTCTCTGCTCACCCTGCCCTGAACCTGCCTTGCCCTTTCAGGTCTCCTGGTTCTCGGCTCTTTAAAATGCTCTGGGTTTGCATCTAGCCTTACAACCTGGCATTTGTGTCCTGATTCTTATCTGCATACCTGGGCTCTGACCTGCTCCTTGCTTTAGATGTCACACTTCCTGGTGCCTCATGTGGCCTGTTGACCCTTTGGTGACTCACTGCTCTTTGAATGCTCTATTATGACAAGTTCTGGCATCAGCACAGTTGTCTCTGATCCCTCCAGCTGCATCCACTGGGTGGGCATCTGCGCCCTTGTGTAATACCCCCAGTTTAATTCAACCTAGAATTACCAAAAAGAAGGCTTGACTAAGGCAAGCACCCTTCTGCTTGTTAATATCCTAAACCCACAAACAGTAGAGAGACAAAGAGAGAGCAAGACCGTCCTCAGATAACAGACATCTCACTAAAAATTGCAAATAGTAAACGTGCGCCATCACGCTTGAACCGTGAATAAAAGTATGTCCTTTGGAGAAAAAGGAAGTGAGGAACAGCAGCGTCCACCTTCTGCAAGTCTCCACAGTGGATTACACATGAGAACCAAATGGATTCCAGGCTCTCCTGGCCAGAAAGGCAACCTGCCTTCCCAACCTGAATTCCCAGTCTTTATCAAGAACTGTGCAGGCTCTGAGATTTTTTCCTATTATAAGCTAATAAACTAGCTTGATATCATTTCATGGACACCAGCAAAAGAATCAAGACTCCAGGATCAGAGAAAAAGGTCTTTATCACTCCTGGTAAAAGCAGTATTGAGGTCTTCGTGTTCTCATGGGTTCGCCCTGTGCCCCAAGTCCCAAGCGGTGATGCAAGGGCTCATTGTGGATGCCCGCACAGGCAGGGGGTTGCATTACAGGAAAGGAACGCTGAACTTGGGGATTCACCACTTTTATAGCAAGCAGAAGCAAGCCTGCTCTTTGGGGAAAGACCTGACCTCAGCCCTCAAGCTTGCACACAGAAAACACTTCAAGAAAGAGAGCTGCTCAGATGTCTGGGTCGGAAGTAGGCAGGCATTCTCAGCAAGAACACACAGCACTTTCAGAGCCATGGCGGATGGCCTCTCCCACCATTCCTGCCCCAAACAACTCCAGATACGTGGGACTCCAGGCTCTGTCCCACAGACTCTCGATATGCTCCTGTGTCCTGCCCTTGGTCGTGCTCAGGTTGTTCCACTGCCCTAAAACATGCTCCCCCAAAACTCCACCAAGGAAAGCATCCTTCAGTGATCTCTGCAAATATTGATTTCCCCCACGAAGCCTTCCCTGACTCCTATTCCTCCCTCCAGAGGATGCTTCTCCTGCATCTTGGAGTGACCATAGCATTTCTTTTCTGGGCATGTATGTCTGACTCTCCTCAAGACTGGGGGTGGGGAGGCCTGTGTATATCTCCAGGTATAGGACAAGCTCATGCACATGTCAGATAAACAAAAATGACCAAGACACACAGAAGAGAAAAACGTTGAAATCCAAAGAAAAAATTAATTTGTAATCATCCTTAAAACCAACCACCTCCTTTTCAGTTCTTGGTTTCTAAACACCATTCCTGGACGGCAGTGTGGGAAGACACAGAGTTAACATCTCCCCACAACTAGGGCGCCTGCCGGTCGCTGGTGAGGGACTCTGACACCCAAGGAGATGGGAGGAACCCCAAAGTGAACCGGTAGGATGTAGGGGGACTGAGGAGGGAGGAGAAGTGGAGGCCAGACAGGATTGGCCCCCCTGAGGCCAGGGTGATCAGGAGAGGCAGGCGGGAGGGACTCTCCCAGAAGAACAGGAGAGGAGCAGAGGGCGATCGCCTGGCCCACTGAGGCCGGGGAGCCTGCTGAGCTCCCAAGCAGATACCCCCCGCAAAGCCCCATCCAGGCCACGTGGTCCCGGAGGCATAGGAAGGAGGCCAGGGAGATCAGGAGTAGAAAGTGGGAGGAGCCATCCAGGAGGAGTGACAGAGGAGTGGAGGGCGACTGCCCCACCCACTCGAGCCCAGGAAGCCTGCTGGGCTCCCAGGTGAGGTCTCCTGCCCTCTGAGACCAGAGGTGGGGGGCACGCCTGGGCCCCTTCTGTTCCTTGAGCTTAAGCCCCACCTCCACAGCCCCCAGAGCCTTTTCCAGCCCTGTGAGTCCTGAGCATTGGCCCCGCCCACCACCTAAACCTTGCCCTTGCTTAGGCCCCGCCCTCCACCACCAAGGCCTTTCTCCCCCCCCCCCCCTTTTTTTTTCTTTTCCCTCCTCCTCCTCTTTTTTACTACTGTGGTACTGATGTACCTTCCGGTTGTTGATTCATCTATATTTTTATATTCTTGCTAACATATCTGTTAGTTTCCTAGTCTAATTTTATTTTTCACATTGTTATTGCTCTTTTTTGTTTTAGCCACCCCAGGCAGCTTGCAGGATCCTGGTTCACGAACCTAATGTTGGGCTGAAGCTCCTGCAGTGGGAGCCCCGAGTCCGAGCCACTGGACTGACAGAGAATGTCAGACCCCAGGAATATTCATTGGAGTGTGGTCTCACGGAGTTCCTCATCTCAGCACCAAGACCCAGCTCTACCCAACAGCCTACAAACTCCAGTGTTGGAAGCCTCAGGCCCAACAACCAGTAAGACGGGAACACAATCCCACTCATTGAAAAAAAAAAAAATGAGATGGCAAAAAAATATGTCACAGATGAAGGAGAAAGGTAAAAACTTACAAGACCAAATAAATGAAGAGGGAATAAGCAATCTACCTGAAAAAGAATTCAGGGTAATGATAGTAAAGATGATCCAGAATCTCAGAAATAGAATGCAGGCACAGACTGAGAAAATACAAGAAACGTTTAACAAAGATCTAGAAGAACTAAAGAACAAACAAACAGAGATGAACAACACAATAACTGAAATGAAAAATACACAAGAAGGAATCAATAACAGAATAACTGAGGCAGAAGAACGAATAAGTGTGCTGGAAGACAAAATGGTGGAAATAACTGCCAAGGAGCAGAATAAAGAAAAAAGAATGAAAAGAATTGAAGACAATCTCAGAGACCTCTGGGACAACACTACACACACCAACATTTGAATTATAGGGGTCCCAGAAGAAGAAGAGAAAAAAAAATGGTGTAAGAAAATATTTGAAGAGATTATAGTTGAAAACTTCCCTAACATGGGAAAGGAAATAGTCACCCAAGTCCAGGAAGCGCAGAGAGTCCCATATAGGATAAAAGCTAGGAAAAACACACCAAGACACATATTAATCAAACTAACAAAAATTAAATTCAAAGAAAAAATATAAAAAGCAGCAAGGGAAAAACAAAAAATAACATACAAAGGAATCCCCATAAAGTTATCAGCTGATTTTTCAGCAGAAACTCTACAGACCAGAAGTGAGTAGCAGGATATACTTAAAGTGATGAAAGAGAAAAACCTACAACCAAGATTACTCTACCCAGCAAGGATCTCATTCAGATTCTACAGAGAAATCAAAAGCTTTTCAGACAAGCAAAAGCTAAGAGAATTCAGCACCACCAAACCAGCTTTACAACAAATGCTAAAGAAACTTCTCTAGGCAGGAAAAACAAGAGAAGAAAAAGACCCACAAAACAAACCCAAAACATTAAGAAAATGGTAATAGGAACATACATATTGACAATAACCTTGAATGTAAATAGATTAAATGCCCCAACCAAAAGACACAGACTGGCTGAATGGTTACAAAAACAAGACCCATATATATGCTGTCTACAAGAGACCCACTTCAGATCTAGGGACACATACAGACTGAAAGTGAAGGGATGGTAAAAGATATTCCATGCAAATGGAAATCAAAAGAAAGCTGGAGTAGCTAAACTCATATCAGATAAAATAGACTTTAAAATAAAGACTGTTATAAGAGATAAGGAGGGGCAGTAGATAATGATCAAAGGATTAATCCAAGAAGAAGATATAACAATTATAAATGTTTATGCACCCAACATAGGAGCACCTCAATACATAAGACTAATGCTAACAACCATGAAAGGAGAAATCGACAGTAAAACAATAATAGAAGGGGACTTCAACACCCCACTTACACCAATGGACAGATCACCCAAACAGAAAATAAATAAGGAAACACAGGCTTTAAATGACACAATACACCAGATATATTTAATTGATATTTATAGAGCATTCCACTCAAACGTGGCAGAATACACTTTCTTCTCAAGTGCACATGGAACATTCTCCAGGATAGATCACATCTTGGGTCACAAATCAAGCATCAGAAAATTTAAGAAAATTGAAATCGTATCAAGCATCTTTTCTGACAACAACACTATGAGATTGGAAATCAATTACAGGGAAAAAAACGGTGAAAAACACAAATACATGGAGGCTAAACAGTGTGATACTAAATAACCAAGAAATCACTGAAGAAATCAAAGAAGAAGTAACAAAATACATAGAAACAAATGACAATGAAAACACGACGACCCAAAACCTATGGGACACAGCAAAAGCAGTTCTAAGAGGAAAGTTTATAGCAATTCAATCTCACCTCAAAAAACAAGAAAAATCTCAAATAAACAATTTAATCTTACACTTAAAACAACTAGAGAAAGAAGAACAAACAAAACCCAAAGTCAGTAGATGGAAAGAAATCATAAAGGTCAGAGCAGAAATAAATGAAATAGAAACAAAGAAAACAATAGCAAAGATCAATAAAACTAAAAGCTGGTTCTTCGAGAAGATAAACAAAATTGAAAAACCCTTAGCCAGACTCATCAAGAAAAAAAGCAAGAGGACGCAAGTCAATAAAATTAGAAATGAAAAAGGAGAAATCACAACTGACACCGCAGAAATACAAAGGATTATAAGAGACTACTACAAACAACTATATGCCAATATAAATGGACAACCACGAAGAAATGGACAAATTCTTGGAAAGGTACAATTTTCCAAGACTGAACCAGGAAGAATTAGAAAATATAAACAGACCTATCACAAGTAATGAAATTGAAACCGTAATTAAAAATCTTCCAACAAACAAAAGTCCAGGACCAGATGGCTTCACAGGCAAATTCTATCAAACATTTAGAGAAGAGCTAACACCAATCCTTCTCAAACTCTTCCAAAAAGTTGCAGAGGGAGAAACACTCCCAAATTCATTCTACAAAGCCACCATCACCCTATACCAAAATCAGAAAAAGATATCACAAAAAACGAAAATTATAGACCAATATCACTGATGAACATAGATGCAAAAATCTTCAACAAAATACTAGCAAACAGAATCCAACAGCACATTAAAAGGATCATACACCATGATCAAGTGGGATTTATCCCAGGGATGCAAGGATTCTTCAATATACACAAATCAATCAATGTGATACACCACATTAACAAATTAAGGAATAAAAACCATATGATCATTTCAATAGATGCAGAAAAAGCTTTTGACAAAATTCAACACCTATTTATGATAAAAACTCTCCAGAAAATGGGCACAGAGGGAACCTACCTCAACATAATAAAAGCCATATATGACAAACCCACAGCAAGCATCATACTCAATGGTGAAAAACTGAAATCATTTCCACTAAGATCAGGAACAAGACAAGGATGTCCACTCTCGCCACTCTTATTCAACATAGTTTTGGAAGTCCTAACCATGGCAATCAGAGAAGAAAAAGAAATAAAAGGAATACAAATTGGAAAAGAAGAAGTAAAACTGTCACTATTTGCAGATGACATGATACTATACATAGAAAATCCTAAAGATGCTATCAGAAAACTACTAGAACTAATCAACGAATTTGTTAAGGTTGCAGGATACAATTTAATGCACAGAAATCTCTGGCATTCCTATACACCAACAACGAAAAATCAGAAAGAGAAATTAAGGAAACATTCCCATTTACCAGCGCAACAAAAAGAATAAAATACCTAGGAATAAACCTGCCCAAAGTGGCAAAAGACTAGTATTCAGAATACTATAAAACAATGAAGAAAGAAATCAAAATGACATAAACAGATGGAGAAATACACCATGTTCTTGGATTGGAAGAATCAATATTGTGAAAATGACTATACTACCCAAAGCAATCTACAGATTCAATGCAATCCCTATCAAACTACCAATGGCATTCTTCACAGAATTAGAACAAAAAATTTACAACTCGTATGGAAACACAAAAGACCCCAAATAGCCAAAGTAATCTTGAGAAAGAAGAATGGAGTTGGAGGAATCAGGTTCCCCGACTTCAAACTATACCATAAAGCTACAGTAATCAAGACAGTATGGTACTGGCACAAAAACAGAAATATAGATCAGTGGTACAGGATAGAATGCCCAGAGATAAACCCACGCACATATAGGCACCTAATTTACAACAAAGGAGGCAAGAACATACAATGGAGAAAAGACAGCCTCTTCAATAAGTGATGCTGGGAAAACTGGACAGCTACATGTAAAAGAATGAAATTAGAACACTACCTAACACCATACAGAAAAATAAACTCCACATGGATTAAAGACTTAAATGTAAGACCAGCCACTATAAAACTCTTAGAGGAAAACATAGGAAAAACACGCTTTGACATAAACCACAGCAAGATGGTTTTTGACCCACCTCCTAGAGTAATGGAAATAAAAACAAAAATAAACAAATGGGACTTAATTAAACTTAAAAGCTTTTGCACAACAAAGGAAACCATAAACAAGACAAAAAAGACAACCCTCAGAATGGGAGAAAATATTTGCAAATGAAACAACAGACAAAGGATTAATCTCCAAAATATTCAAACAGCTCATGCAGCTCAGTATCAAAAAACAAACAATCCAGTTAAAAAATGGGCAGAAGACCTAAATAGACATCACCAAGGAAGACATACAGATGGCCAAGAGGCACGTGAAAAGCTGCTCAACATCACTAATTATTAGAGAAATGCAAATCAAAGCTACAATGAGGTATCACCTCACGCCGGTCAGAATGGCCATTATCAGAAAATCTAGAAATGCTGGAAAGGGTGCGGTGAAAAGGGAACCCTCCTGCACTCATGGTGGGAACGTAAATTGATACAGCCACTGTGGAGAACAGTATGGAGGTTCCTTAAAAAACTAAAAATAGAACTACCATATGACCCAGCAATCCCAGTACTGGGCATATATCCTGAGAAAACCATAATTCAAAAAGAGTCATGTATCATAATGTTCATTGCAGCTCTGTTTACAATAGCCAGGACATGGAACCAACCTAGGTGTCCATCGACAGATGAATGGATAAAGAAGATATGGCACATATATACAATGGAATATTACTCAGCCATAAAAAGAAAGAAGCTGAGTTATTTGTAGTGAGGTGGAGGGACCTAGAGTCTGTCATACAGAGTGAAGTAAGTCAGAAAGAGAAAAACAAATACCGTATGCTAATGCATATATATGGAATCTAAAAAAAAAAAAAAATGGTACTGATGAACCTAGTTGCAGGGCAGGAATAAAGAGGTAGACATAGATAATGGACTTGAGGACACGGGGTGGGAGGGTGAAGCTGGGGCGAAGTGAGAGTAGCATCGACATATATACACTACCGAAAGTAAATTAGTTGGCTGTTGGGAAGCAGTAGCATAGCACAGGGAGATCGGCTCGGTGCCTTGTGATGACCTAGAGGGGTGGGATAAGGAGGAGGGGAGGGAGGAGATGGAGGGAGGCTCAAGATGGAGGGGATATGGGGACATGTGTATGCATATGGCTGATTTGCTTTGTTGTGCAACATAAACTAACACAGTATTGTGAAGCAATTATACTCCAATAAAGATCTAATAAAAAAATTAAGTTATTACAAAATAATAGCTAAAAAAAGAAAACACACCATTCCCTAATCAAAGGAACCAGTGCTCCTTGAAGAAGTGGTTGATTTCAAGGCTGGGGGCAGGGAAAATATAAGATGAACCTGGACTATCTTGTGGTGTCAGGAAGTAGGGAAGTGCTCAGAAAAGGATGGGGGCAGGTCAAAAGGACTCAGGAGCCAACCTGGAGGAGCTCCAATGGCCAAAGCTGGACCAATTTGAGCACCAAAATAAGTAACAATATAATATTATATTATAATTCAAAGACAAAAAGAAATATCTGTGGGTCCATTCTGATATAAATAAATTATTTTTTCATTGTTTCATAACATACTTTTTCATTTAATACTTCCTGGATTGTTTTCCAATTCAGCGTCAAGAGTATCCTCACTTTTTATTTACCTCCAAACAGTATCCCATTATCTGGTCATAATTTATTTGACGATTCATAGGTTGCAGATTGTTTCCAATCTTTTCTATTACAGACAATGCTGGTTGAATAATCTTGTAACCCTGTATTTCAAATATGTATGCGTATATCTGTAGAATAAATTCTTAAAAGTGGAACTGCTAAGTCACAGGTATATAAGGCATATATGTGTGTCACGAATGACGAAAAACATAGAGGAACTGTCACAGATTGGAGAAGACTAAAGACAAGTAAACACAATGAAGTCCTTTGGATTGGATACTGGAACAAAAGGAAAAAAAAAGGACATTGGTGAAAAAAACTGGTGAAATCCTAGTATAATCTATTGTTAGTTCATAGTGTTGTACCAATATTACTGTCAGTCTGGATAATTGTGCCATGATTGTGTAAGATGTTAGCATTAGGGGCAGCTGGAGGAAGGGTATGTGGGAAGTCTCTATAACATATTACAACTCCTTTTTAAATCTAAAATTATTTCAAAAATTTTTTTAAAGTTTTAGAAAAATGACATAGTGAGAATTCAAAGATAATAATATCTAAGCACTTTACGTAGATTAACTCCCTAATTTACACAACAGTTTCCTATGAGGATGTGACCTCTGTTATACCCGTTTTATAACTGATAAAACTGACGCATAGGGCAGTTACGTAACTAGTCTAAAGAGACCAGCTTGTAAGTAGTGAGGCCAGGATCAAAACCCAGTTCCAGAATCTGTGCTCCTAGACATGTTGCCTTACTGGTCAAGGCCACTGTGGTTCTTAGGATGTTGTTGCTTTTTCCTTAGTGCTCCACGCTCTAGAGTAGAACTTATTGATCACTGAGAATCTGTTTTGTTCCAAGTACATATCGAATCTCCGCAAACATGGATGACCTCACTGGTCTCATTCTCATTCTACAGCTGAAGCAAGTGAGGCCCAGAGAGGTACGCCAGATACTGTTTTTGATAGTATGGTCTTTGCTTTTCTAAGCTAATCCCCAGGGGCCAGGTTCACAAAGTCTGAGAACTCAGTTTTCCAGAGTCCTGGGCCAGCAGGTCCCTGATTGGGTTTCACCCAAGAAAAGCGCTGTTGCAGGTTTGGAAGGTGGAAGAGAAGCAGAGCCCGTGGTCCTCCGGCCCCTCTCTGGCTACAGCGAGCGGAGGCATGGACCACAGGCTGCAGATAGGACGTTCCGCCTGTGGTTCCAGGCAGCTTCTGAAGGATCACCCCCTTCGACTGTCAGCTGGAGTCAGCTTCCCTGGAATCCCAGTATTTCCAGACTTCCTGATATTTTCTTTCCTAGCTTCTAATTCCCTGCATGAAACCTTTTTTAAATACTTAAGATGGCCTTTGTTTTCCTGACCAAACACTAAGAATTTAAATGACTCTCCCAAGATCACAGCAGCTGGTAAGCGACAGGGCTAGATTTACTAGCCCATGCTTGCAACAAGTATTTCCTGAATACCTAATTTTTCATTTCTACATTGGGACTGGAGCCCTTTCCCGGCCCCCAAGACCACTTGGTTGGGATTCTGACCACCTTCCTAGCTTTCCGCGTCCCTGTGCACCATAACCCTCTGTGGATTCCTGCTTCAAACCAGATGGACGTTCCCCCATGAAGGATGCGAAGTTCCATTTGCCTATAAGCATCAGCATAGCTGAAATCCATCAACCACCTTTGACAACTTCTATCACCCCAGCCTGGATTGAGCTTAATTTTGCTCCCCACCCCCTCTTTAGGACACTGATTCTCATGACCCCTCCAGAGGACAGTATTAAAATCAGATCACTCCACAGTTCCTCCTCATTCCCTTTTGTCACTGCTGAGGTTCCAACACACATCACTGCCAAAGCCAAGTTGATGATGTGCAGACCTCATATCAAGGAACTTTGCAAACTGTGAATGCTAATAAAAATTAATTCTTTTCTTTTATTGCATCAGCCACTGTCCAATTCTGTCACTAGAGACCTGGCTCACAAAATATAATTTAAAGGGAAATATTTATTATTAATTAGTGTTCAGAACCACAAGCTCAAAGTATTCATAGGCGTGGGTCTCTAGTGATTCTAATTAAGCAGTACTAATGTTGCAGCTTTCTTTTGGTTCTGTCGAATTTCACATAGGCAGCCATTCGGGGTAACGTTACTAATACACACCTTAATGCAAATGTTAACCAGGTTTTCTTTCCACCAGGAATAGTGTTAGATCTTCCAATTTTCTTCAGAAATGTTGAAGTTGGAAATGCACTTTTAAAATTATATATACATAATCTCACTCTTTAAAACATGTTAGCAGCTAATTAAATTTCATTACACAAATAAAATTAAGACCACAACCTCTGATTTTATGAATAGCTTGAGGCTTAAGGCACATATATTTAAAGAAGATATAATAAAAGGACCGTTAAGAGACAGGAAACAATGAAAAGAATGACTATTTCTTAAGTATCTATTTGCTAATTATTGATTAGCATTAAGACATGCATTATCTCATTTATACGAAGAAGCTACTAAGAGTTGGGGTGGGAGACAAAAGAGTGAAAAGAGGAAAAAAGTAAAGGGCTTTGACACAGAATTCTGGAATGTCTTGTTCATCAGCACAAGGGTCAGCCTACAGGAGAATTGAAGGTTCCACTGAGGAAGTAAGATTTCTAAGGCAGGAAAACAGCAGTCTTCTCATGAAAACTTGGCTATTTTGTTAATTTATTTCCTTCATATGTTTACTTTTATTTTTAGAATAACTGATATACTTGGAATCCTAATATATCATCCATTAGGGAATGAAAGTCTTCAGCTTCCTGTCTTCAATTCTCTGATTAAATTTAAAAAGAGTTGGTTATCATGTCTCGTCTGTATGTATGTGACCTGGAGTTCTCGCTCCCTTGCCTCTCTCCCATCACTGCTATCCTGCGGGCTGTTACAGCATGCAGGACGAGGCGGATGCTTGGACAAAAAACAGTCTGGGGCAGTTGGTGGATCGTGTCCATGGAGGGTTGGACACGTGCCAGCTTCCCAAACCTCTCTATCACAACCCCACTGCTGAACCCCGCTCCCAAGATCTGATCTGCTGCCCCGCCAGCCCACTCTCAGCACAGCATTTCCCATGTCTGATTTCATGCTTAACGATGGGGTATGTATTGGTATCCTAGGCTGCTGTAACAAAGCACCACAAACTGTGTGGCTTAAACAAGAAAGTGATCATCTCACAGTTCTAGAGGCAAGAAATCCGAAGTCAAGGTATCAGCTTGATTTCTGAGTTTAATTTCCTACTAAGGGCTGTGAGGGAATCTATTCCATGCCTTTCTTGTAGTTTCTGTTGCTTTGCTGGCAATCACTGGTGTCTCTTGAGTTATAGAATCATCACCCCAATTTCTGCCTTCATCTTCACGTGGACTTCTCCCTCTGTACATGTTTCTGTGTCCAAATGTTTCCTTTTTATTCGGACACCTTTATATTGGATTAGGGCCCACTTTAATGACTTCATCTTAATTTAACTAATCACATCTGCAACGACCCTATTTCCAAACAACGTTTCATTCTGAAGTACTGAGACTTCAACATGTGAATTTGGGGGGAAACGTTCAACCCATAACAGGGAAGGAATCTCGGAGACAAAATAGAAACTGCAAACCCAAGAAGAGTGAATAGGGTTGAGATCCGATCCTGTCCCATATTGTTCCACGGGAAAAATACCAATGCCTAGGATTTGGAAACAGTCCAGAAGCCCCCCAGAGCCCCCAAACAACCCACGAGCATTGGCAGAAGCTCTGGGGCTGAGCACTGCCTGACCATGCAATGCCAGAACCGTCTCTGTTAATAAAATTTCCTGGCCTCCCTCTCTTCTCTAACTTTGCCTTGGACGTGGACCGCTCCTGCAACCAGAACAAACGCATGGAGGGGATGTGAGATCTTCTTTTGAGAAGTGAAGTGGCAATTACTCCACTCCCCGTGGTAGTCAGCTGGAAAGAGGCATAGCCAACAACCTGCTTTCTGTTTATTTTTGTCAACTCTGCTATAGGCACATCTCTGACTTCGGGCTGTGAGTCTCAGGGGGATGGGTGAGATCTTCCACATCAGGTGGCAAAAGACTGGTCTCTAGTCACTACTATTTATTTGCGTCATTTTGGAGTGAACTCTGTTCACCATGAGATGCCTCCTGACTAGTCGGAAACTGTCTGAGTCCCCACCTGTATTCTGTGAAATCCTTCCGGAGTGTTCCTTTTGGCTGCTTCCAAGCAGAGCTGAGGGACGTGCCTGAACAGTAAGACAAACAAACCTGGATGGGCTCCAAGCCCCCTGGCAGGGCTCCCCCCAGCTTCCCCTGTTTTCTGAGCGTCACAATAGACATCCAAAATCATCCCCAACCTGCTGTCACAACATCAACACAGCTCACTACTCACGCAAAAGTACAGTGTCTTCATGCTTCATGAAGCCCAGAGGCTCTATGGCAGCCAGGAGAACCAGAAGGGATGTCCCTACATTTTACTTTTGTCTTTGGGCCAGAAAGTGCATATATTAATGCCTCTACTGCCATATGCCGTTCTCCTACTACACGTCTATAGCTATGCCCAGTACAGGGAGGGTTGGCCCTATACCTGTAATTTATGGGACATTTCTAAACCAGACTCTCTTAATTTTGCATTTGGGACCATTCAACGGGGAACAAGACCAAAGTTTATCTTTAGAGTCTACCTAAAGTGTTAGTTATGCAAATGGATAATGCCAACAAGATTTCCAGGAAGAACCCTTAAACGGTTTGTACTCATTTCCCAGGGCTGCCAAGAACAAAGTACCACAAACTCAGCAGCTTAAAACAATAGAAATTCATTCTCTCACAGTTCTGGAGGCTCGAAGTCTGAAGTCAAGGTGTTGGCAGGGACACACTCCCCCTTTGACCTGCAGGGGAGAATCCTCCCTTGCCTCTTTCCAGATCCTGGTAGTGGCCTTCAGTCCTTGGCATCCCTTGGCTTGCAGCTCCATCTCTCCAGTCGCTACCTCTGTTGCCAGCATTCTCCCCTCCCTCTCTCTGTCTCTGTGTCCCAGTGTCCCTCTTTTTATAAGGACATCAGTCATATTGGGGTAAGGCCAACCTTAATGACATCATCTTAACCTGATTACATTTGCAAAGACCTTATTTCCAAATTAGTTCACATTCAAGGTACCAGGGATTAAGAGATAAATATATCTTCTGGAGGCGGCAGGGGACACAATTCAACCTATAACATTGTTTAACTGTAAAATTCTGTTCAAATATTTCTAAACCACACATTTAAATACTGACAATAGCCACACTAACTAAAAGTAACTTGCTTCAGAAAACCTCAGTGGCTCCTTGTTACCTACATAATATTGAAATCCCAGGTCTATGTTATGGACCTAATGCATCTTTCCAATATCATCTTCTAGACCTCACCAGTGAGACAGCTTATCATTTTTGTGAGCACATGTTGGACTTTTCTACCTCTGATATAAGCTTCTTGGAATACTTTTCCCACACATCAACATCTTTCAATATCTCTCCTATGAAATCTTATCCAATTGCTCACTTGTTAGCTTATAAATATCTCTTGAAGACATACTATCTGCCAAACAGGGTGGAAGCAGATGAAAGGCATACACCCTTCTTTCAAGGTGCCCCTAGTCTATGGGGGGTTACACAAAACAATTGTGGTGCTAAAAACAAGCTGTGAGCACCATGGAGGTAGACTTTGTGTACCGAGTCCCTCTACTATATAACAGACACAGTGACAGACATGTTACGTCCATCATCGTCTCGCCTGATCCTCACGTACACACTGTGGATGGCATTTTTAACCCTATTTTGCAGATAAGAAAACTGAAGCTAAGAGAGCGTCAGTATTTGATCTCGGTCACATAGCCAGCAAGTAAAGAATTAGGTCATGATCTCATATGCACCTCATTCCAAAATCCTTGCTGATAATGTTAAATGTGTTTAAAGCTGAATGATGGCAACATGGAGTTTTTTTTTTATAGTTTTCTCTCTAATACTGCATATGCTTGAAAATGTCCATGCTAAAATGTCCACGCTAAAAGTGTTTCCGAAATAAAGAATGAATCCTTGTTATGAGCCACTGCATGGTAGTTGTGGGGTTAAAAGAGCAGGGCCTTGTATGTCGGCAGCTAGGATTGTCTCTTCTGAATTCTCATTGCTCTGGTTTGGAGCATCATATACAGCATGCTGTTTACACGTGCACTATATTTTCCATCAACATCAAACTCCAACACCCGTGCACACACACATACACACAGCCAAATCCAAAGAAAGGGTAGAGAAAGGATATATTTATTGTACGATAAATATATTAAAATACTTATTTGAGCAGCATGGTGATTTGCATATATTACCCGGAAATAAATATTTATTTAATAAATAAATAAGAAATCAGTGAAAAGACACTAACTGCTTGGAACTCCTGTCTTGTTTTCTTAAGCCCTTGACAATAGGAAAACTGTCCTATTTACAAATGTATGATTTAGACCTTTTACTATTATCTTATCACTATATTATTTTATTACATATATATAGCTCATTTTATATTATCTTATACAACTTTATCTTATTAATATAAACTCACCCATTCTTAACATATAAGTATGTATTTATTACCCACATGAGCGTAATCCAAACTTGACAAGGGAGTGATTTTCATCTGCTTTTATTCATTAATGATTCCCAAGCATCTGGAGTGGTACCATGCATACAGTAGGTGTTTAACAACTATCTGTTAAGTGAATTGATGAAGGGACCAATACGTTTAAGTCATATGGACTACCTAATAAAAAAAGAGATGCAAGTGATTCAGTAATTTTCTATCAGTCTGTTAAAAATGTCCACATAATTCCAGTGCTCATATATTTTGAGTTGTGTTGAAATACACAACTCAGTTCAAGTGACCTGTTGTGTTTTTTTACATATGGTGACACCTCAGTTATCCAAATATCACTTATAGAGTCCTCCCAACCTCCTAGGGCACAACTCTGAGCAAGATGCAAGAAAAAAGACCACTGAGTTACCACAATAGGTATTACAAAGCCTCTGTCCCTATGAGCTATTCTAATAAATTTGGCTCTTTGGTTTTCTATATCTCAACAGAATAAAGAGATATAGAAAACCGAGAGCCATGGTGATATCAGAACAAATGGACATCCATATGCAGAAAAAAAATGTTGTAACCTCACATCTTACACAAAAATTAACCCAAAATAAATCATAGACCTGAAGGTAAAACACAAAACTAGGGACTTCCTGGTGGCACAGTGGATAAGAATCTGCCTGCCAATGCAGGGCACACAGGTTTGATCCCTGGTCTGGGGAAGATCCCACATGCCGTGGAGCAGCTAAGTCCCTGAGCCACAACTACTAAGCCTGCGCTCTAAAGCCCACAAGCCACAACTACTGAGCCCACGTGCCACAACTACTGAAGCCCGTGCGCCCTAGAACCCGTGCTTTGCAACGAGAAGCCACCTCAATGAGAAGCCCGCTCACGGCAATGAAGAGTAGCTTCTGCTCGCCACAACTAGAGAAAGCCTGCACACAGAAATGAAGACCCAACGCAGTCAAAAATAAATTAAAAAAAAAAATTTTTTAAACCAC
Organism: Balaenoptera borealis; assembly: GCF_965194805.1. NCBI lineage: Eukaryota > Metazoa > Chordata > Mammalia > Artiodactyla > Balaenopteridae > Balaenoptera > Balaenoptera borealis. The sequence goes on along the minus strand of NC_138875.1, from coordinate 19,156,119 downwards.
AAAACTATAAACATTTTAGTAGAAAACAAAAAAGAAAATTTTTTATGACATTGGGTTAGTCAAACATTTCTCAGATACGACAGCAAAAGCATAATCTAAAAAGAAAAAATTAATACATTAGAATTCCACAAAATGAAAACTTGCTCTGCGAAGGACATTGTAAAGAGAATGAGAAAACAAGCTGCAGACTGAGAGAAAATATTTGCATATCACATATTCACAAAGGACTTGTATCCGGAATATATATGGAAACTTTAAACTCAGCAATAATTAAAGATACAACCCTATTTTTAAAATGAACAAATGATTTAAAGAAGCACTTCACCAAAGACCGTACCTGGATGGCAAACACTTAAAGATGTTCATTATCATTAGTCATGCAGGAAATGCAAATTAAAACCCCAATGAGATGCCATTCCACACTCGTCAAAATGGCTAAAATTAAAAAGTATCAATAATACCAAGTGATGGTGAAGATGTGAAGGAACTAGATCTCTCATACATTGTAGGTGGAAATGTAAATGGGATTGCCACTCTTCAAGGCCATTCTTTAAAAAGTTTAAACATACATACACTTTCCATATAACCCAGCAATCCCAGGAGAACTGCAAATTTACTTCACATAAAAACCTATCCACAAATGTTTCTAGCAGTTCTATTCATAATCACCCTAAACTGGGAAAAAAACTCAGATGTCCTTCAATGGAGGAATGGGTAAACAAACTGATGTCCATCCTTATAATGGAATACTACTCAGCAATAGAAAATAATGGCTTCCTGGTGCATACATCAACTTGAATGAATCTTAAAGGCATCATGCTAGGTGAAAGGAGACAATCCCAAAAGGTAACAGACTGTATGACACCATTTATACACCACTCTCTAAAAGACAAAACTGTGGAGACAGACAACAGATCTGGGAGTGTCAGAATTTAGGGGTAGGAAGATACCAATCAGAGATATAGGAAACCATGAGTCAAAGAAAGCTCTCGTTCAGAGACAAGAGACTCAGGCAACCCAATGAACCAAGCTGGATCACCTCGACACAGGGGTAAACACAAAATAGGCTGCAAGGAAAGACGGGGTCCCCAATGGGAGCACAAGGGGACAAGGTGATGCACAGCCAGGGGCCAGCCAATTCCAGAGCAATTCTTCTTTCCTGAGCTACCTGGTTTCCTCTCATCAGCCTGAGAATGGGATTTTAAGTGGCAGTCTCCTGCCAGAGTAGCCTGGAAGTATATAGTGATTTTTTTTTTTTTAGTAGATTTCTATGCCAAATGATTAATGCTAATATTTCTAACTCATAATAGGATACACTTCGTTTCTTGACAAAACCACTTACAAGGAATAGCTCATTTACTGACAAAGTTAGATAATTGATGTGTTACTATCTCTGCCTTATGATTTCTATAATGGCAGAATAATGAAGTATTATTTAGTTTAATACAATCACTGAAACTTCTCGATGTTCTTGGAAGGAAGAGACACAAGCTAGGAACCTTTTAAAGGTATAATCAGTTTCTTATACAAGACTTTATATAAATAAAAAGTGGAATTAATTTAAATGGCAAGTGGTTCATTGTAGATCTTCATTATGTCCTAGGACCAGTGGTACCAGGAAAATTAGTCAACCAAGACTATTTTGAGATTATAGAGGCTGTGAGAATCTAGAATAGATCTATATATAAAACAACCTTTTAAATAAGATTAGAGTTAAAGTGTATTATGAATTTTTATGTTTCATACGACAGCAAAACTCAGTTAAGTGGGAGAAAAAAATAAAAGTAAATAACATTTAAAAAGGGACAAGAATAAGAGGTCAGAGTGGACTTTTCATTGACTCAAATTAGGTCTCTACCCAACTCCACCATCTGGCATTTGGCATTTGTCTGTCAGCAACATAATTTCTAAATGAGTTGACTGATTTTTAACCAAATTCAATACTTTCCCTAACAAAGAGTAATAAGATACGACTTAAATCCCTTTTGCAGCTCAGTTCTTTTCTTGCAACAGCTGATAGAAGCCTGTAAGACAATCCAACCAAGAAACTGTACCAGCTTGTTTTGCAAATAACTGCTTAATATTAACAAAAATATGTGTGTGAAAAAATATGTGTATGGCCATGGCTTATTCGCAAATCATGGTTACTACTACATCCCTGAACTAGGAGTCTCATTTGGGATAAACACATGCCGTAGCTCACAGCCTTTCCCACATGAAATCTGTTGAAAACAAAGATATAACAACTTGAAAACTTGCCACAGAATCAAAGGGTTATAGATTTGAGCTGTGGCACAGGAGTCCCAGAGAGTTAGTGATTTCTCCATAACCTGCTGATTCTTTACAACCGCTGGTGGAGAAAACCAGCGAAAACTGAAGCTGAAAATTTGGGTTGCACAAATTGGAAAATTAGAGGTTCCAGAAGATAAGTAAATTTATCTGTTTCAATGACAATGAAGCAATTGATAATAAAACATTTCAGAGTCTCCTTGGTCAAGTTATCAAATGCAATCATTATCCAGGAGGTCACCTAGTTAGGATGGGGCCTTCATGTTGGCCAGTGGAATTCCTGAGTAAGAATGGAGCTTGTGTCCTCTATGGGAGATAGAAAGCAGTTATGCTCTTCAGGTTCAGCGTCACAGCAAAGGAAAGATATTCATCCAACCTGACTTCAGAAAGGATGTAAATTCCAGGGACGCGTAGGCTACAAATTGTGGGGCAAAAGAAGTGCAGAGAAAATATAAGAAGCAAGGGAGGAAAGGAGTCAATTGTTAGAGACTGTAACGGTGGTGCAGTCTTGTTAATTAAAGGGTTCCACTAAATTTTCTGGGTTATTTTCGAAATGTGTGAGTGTGTCATGGTGTACCAGTTGGATCCTTTAAACTGAATCCTAGAATTGGAATAGGAAACTCAATAAACACAATGCATCTGAATTTAATAAAACACCCGAAACTAAAGTGGTTTCCTGAAACGTGGTTTGAAGAATTGGATTGAACTGGGTCAGATGGAGGCCAGCCACGGAAGCAGAAATTTGGCCAGGGGTCCACACATACAACGGGGAACATAATCGACCAACTGCGAGGAAGCTGGGAATGAGGAAAAGAGGGTGAAGCTCTACTTGCACCAAAAATACTCATTTGGGTTTCAAAAGGCTCTGAAAGTATATATGTAAAATAATTAAACTTAGACTATTGAGTGGGAAAAGAAAACTGTTAGTTCCTTAGAGATGGCAGCAAATTCACACATTAGTTCTGGACAAGGCTATGGAGAAAAACACAAACTCTACACCTCAGCTTAATCCACCCTTAACTGCATCACCCCATTCTGTATTCTTTGAACCCCTCTGATCTCCTATTTTAGCATTTATACTTTGAACCATGCCAGCTTACTTTTCATATTATTACATCATATGTATCGAAAGCTTTCACACATAAGGCATTTAAAACTTATTTAATTCTAATGGCCCTATAAGGGAGATATTATTATACTTTTTTTTAATAGATGAGGAACAGAGGCTTCAAGAAATGACTGGTCCATGGTCACAAAACAGGTACTACCCAGACCCCAGCTGTCAGTCTCCAGAGCCCAAGACCCTAACCCATAACTACTCCTTATTTTATTGTATATTTTATTATACCATGTATTTAATAAGTATTTTTAAAATCTAGATAGTAGTAAAAAACATCTACTTTGTCCTGGCTCTCTTTCATATTGGACAAGCCATAGATATTTCAAAAGAACCCAGAACAAGCAGCCCTCAGGCAGAATGAGAAATATATTCTCTTATTAGAATATGGGAAACTGCCGGCTTGTAACTATGGCTCTTGGCGGAGGGGAGTTGGGGGGAAGCAGGCTTGGAGAAGCACCTAATGCCTTCCTAAGCACTGCTGGACTCATTTCTGAAGAGCAAATACCTTCCAGGGATGTTGGAAATCCTGTGAGGCTGAAGGGCCAAAAGAGCAAAAGAAGGGAGTTAGGGCTTAAAAGAGCCTTTGGAATAAACCTTCTCTCTTCAATAAAATCAACATGACATAAATTGGGTCTTTGGATCAAACTTCAAAATGGAGCATTCAGCAATGTCTCTGATCTTTGTAACATGTTTTAGCTTTCAGCTGTCACTCTGTGTTCAGCTGCTGAGGTCTCCAAATGTGATTGGTTCTTTGCCAGAAAATAATTGTACAGGTCCATTCTTAGCTTCTTTCCGAGTGAGATCTGTGTCCACAGGAAGGCATGTTGTTTCTAAATAAAGGCTCCATCTTATTAAATTCTTTAGCCTATATTTTTTTCCAGAGCGAAAAAGATTTTCAAGAGTTTTATTTTTCCTAGGGGGAAAAAAAAAAACCCTCCTAACTCTTGTCATGGCTATTCATGGCTCTGTGCCTGTGTTTTTTTGGTTTAGAACATGAAGGGGAGTTGAAAGCACCCAGATCAGCTGTTCTGCAACAGCACTGAGCACCTTTTACTTCCATTTCCTTCTGGGACCCCCTCCATTAAACTTTCCAAGGGTAGGTTTGCCTATATTCCCAGAGTTAAAGAACATGATATTTTACCCAATTTAAACAAGGACCCCATAAAAGCCAATATGGCAATATGCTATCCAAATGGTTTCCTGACCTCAGCAGCCTTGAAATTAGCCACGTACTCCAGGAGACAATTAAGTAGGGAGTGGAGACTAGTCAAAAGTGACACGAGTCGAGGGATAATGGAAACCCCCTCCACACCCCAAATGATTTCCTTTACAAGTCAGCCCCAACTTGTATGAACAGAGTTTTCTTTCTTCGCAGAAAACAATTTCGTAAGTGCAACTACGCTTGGGGGGATTCAACCATTTTCAGTCATTAATAACTTAATGTGAATTAATCCAGGGCATTGGAGAAAATTGGACATTGGAAAGACAAAGAGTCATCCACAAAGCATTGCCCCAGCAATGGCGGGGAGTAGACTGTTGGTCTCTTGGAAGATGCATTTAAGTGGTGTTCGGGATGGGGCTGGTGAGAGATACCTACAAAAGGAGAAATACAGATAAGGAGAAAGTAGGCGCGCCTTCCCTGACGGTCCAGTGGTTAGGACTCCTTGCTTTCACTGCAGCGGGCACAGGTTCGATCCCTGGTCGAGGAACTAGGATCTCACATGCCACATGGCATAGCCAGAAAAAAAAAAGGGGAGAAAGTAGGCAATTTGCCTACTGCACAATTTTAGTTCACCCCTGAATAAAACCATTTAACTACGAGGAAACCTGCATAAGGCTATGATTCCAATGATGATAAGTGCAGAGTTTGAAAGCAACTGAAGAACTTAGGTTTTGTTTGTGGCTAATTTGCAATACTTGAGTGACTACAACATACGGATTCTAAAAGCAAATCACAGAGGCCCCAGAGTCAAAGCCCCAAGTAGCCTTGCAGCTTCCTGGGCAGTACCAGACTGGAGTTTGTCCTCTAAGCAGGGAAGCTGAATGGGGACAGAGTGCACCCACATTGGTCAGGTTAGAAGCACATATACCTTATGATCCTCCCCACCTCATGGAAAACCTTAACTGAATTTGTGAAGGACAGACAGAGGAATTACCGGTAATATCTTCCCTTCTTCACAAATCTATCACTAATCTCCAATTCTATTTCCTTTGGGATGGAGTTCCTGGGTCAAGGATAGTGAATGCAATTACAGAAGGATTCCAGGTTCTAAAACATCCAGGGGAAAAAAAAATCTAAAAAGTTATTTGTTGATGATGTATTTTCTATTTCAATCTTTCTCACATCTCCTGCTGCTAGCTCACTCCCTGCCGCTTTAGTGTGGTTATCAAAAGCAGAGTTTGCAGGATTCAAGCTCAGCCAAGGCAAACAGACCCAAAATTGGAGATATGATTTCTCTTAATCCAAGAGTAGTAATCCAATTTATTTGATTCGAATGCTTTAAATTTTGTCAGCTAAACTAGCAGCATTAGGGTTTGGCCAAATGACATCTAGCAAATGACATCTAGCAAAAGCAGTCCGTGAGGTGTTGACCCCTTGTGAAAAGGATGATTCTCCTCTTAGAAACACGTGTGTTGTGCTAGCTTTTCACGTTGGTGGCTGGCTAGCGCAGTTGGTGATAGAGAGGTTGAAACCACCTGGGAGGGCTGTCTTTGACTGTGGTGTCCTGTATCCCCTGCCTCACCAGTCATTGCATAAATGTAGTTGTTGATGACAAGAGAGTGGGGAATGGTGGATGAATTGGTGCGTGTCTATCTTCACAAGTGGAGAACTCTTGGGCCAGAGTGCAATCTACTTTTCATGAAGCTAGTGTAATATGTGAATGGAAGAAGAGATTACTTGGTCAATGTCCCTGATATTACGCAAGACGGAATCTCTCCTACTGCTTATCCACAACACAGAAGGAATAGAGACTGCGTCCGGAACTTATGGGTTCATTAAAAGTTTTGCATTTATTTAAAACTACTTTCAAGGCTTTGAAAAGTAGCAACATAAATAGAATAGCATCAAATGGGACAAAAGAGCTCTAATTTAGGAATCTACTGACCTGGGTTCTAGTAATTCTCTGCCCCTAATTATAAATAATTTCTGTGATTAAGCCTAAGTCTCCAGGTATGAAATAGATTCCTAAATTCTTTATAATGACAATTTTAGAGTTAATTGAAGTAACTTTTTTTGTCCATTTTATATTGCTAGATACCTATTATTATCATGTTTAAAGAGTCATTTCCAATTTTGTTCAAACTAATTTCTGTGGTAGTCAAAAATACAGAATCTAACGTTCACAAGCCCAGCAATGGTGGGGAATAAGTTGTTGGTCTCTTGGAATATGCATGTAAGTAGTATTCAGGACAGGGGATTGTGGGAAGTACCCACGAAAAGAGAGCACAAATAAAGAGAAAGTAGGCAGTTTGCCTACTGCACAATTTTAGGTCATCCCTGAACAAGACCAGTGGTATCATTTACTTAACTACCCAGGAATCCTGTATAAGGCTCTGATTTCAATGACAGCCACAGAGTTATTGGGCCATGATATCATGCCATGCCCAAAAGTGCTAGAAGTATGGTAAATCAATATGGCTTGATTATTTCCTCCCTTGTTCTTTTATACCTTTGGTCTGTGGGCCAAATCAGTCTACTTCCTGTTTTAGTCAATAAAGTTTTATTGGAACACAGCCACACTATTTCCTTATGAATTGTCTATGGCTGCTTTCCTACAACTATAAGAGAGTTGAAGGGTTGTGATTGGGACTATATGGCCCACAAAGCCAAAAATACTTACCATCTGGTCCTTTGCAGAAAAAGTTTGCCAGCCCTGTTCTACACATTTAGATCTATATTCACTGTCTTTTCATTGCAATATATACTGGTTTCTCTTATTTTTCCTTGGACTTTTGGCTTCACATCTAATCAACATCTTTGACCTCATTAATGTCCCCACTCTTCTTTCAGTTCATTCTAGGGTCATGCTTTATTTGTTCATGCAATCTTTTCTTTCGACCTAGACTCATCTGCCAATTTAATATCAGCCAACATTCCTCGCTTTAAAACCCTCTTGGAAAGTTTGTCCCGGAGGAAGATTTCAGTGACAATGCCTGATAGTTAACGTGCCCTTAGTCTGTGCTGCGTTGTTCTGAATTCTTAGGGCATTTGTAGTGATAAATTGAAAATTGTTCAGGGTCAGAGACTAGGTCCTTTGTTACATTATATATACAGAACTGCCTAGAGCCACCAATGTTTACAATGCTATGTAAATTACTTTTATTTTCTGTTGTGGACAATTCTTCTCCACGAATTCTCTTACTGACCCCCAAACTAGGCCTATCCAAAAGCATTTCCATTTCTAAACAAACTTAGTTGTAATATATATTTGAATTTGCTGCCTCAAAAACTTGGTATACTTCTTTTATAGAACTTTACAGAATGATGGTTGTACACAGCACCATTGAAGAGCCTTGTTCCCAGTTGACAAATGAAGAAATTTAAGCTTGGGAGCTGACCTGTGTTCTTCACTAGAAAACTTGATGGCCTCTATTACCATATGTAATTGGGTAATAAAGCATGGCTCATAGCAGCTTTAAATATGGTAAAAGAAAGCAACCAAAATTTGCTTCAAACATTGTAGAAGAATACAAATGTAGTATGAAAAGTAATTCGCCATTGCATTGTTTACCATCGTTAGCCTGGTCTGACTCTCTTGATGCCAAAGATAAATATATAAGAAACAACTATGCTGAATTTTGTCCTTATAAAATTAGCTCTGGTGCTAGAGATGCTTGCAATTTCACGAATATTAGTAAAAATACATAGACACACACAAATACTATTGATTTGCCATCTAGCTGGAGGTGTATTTCCTATAATGGAGATGTTCTTCAAAGGCACCTACTTTTCCTCACCTAGTAAGAGAAAGGCATGCTGTCTCAGAATGCAGGAGGTGATAATTCTCTTTGGGAACATAACTGATCTATATGAGGATTGGCTCTGTAACTTTGACCACTGTGACCAGAAGGAACTTAAACAAATGGCATTACCAGCCTGACACACAAGTTTAATGATCAAAAATAAGAAATGTCTGGTATTTCTGGCTTTCTTTCACAAAAGTTCTTAAATGTAGAAGTGTAATAACCACTCAGTAGTAGACATAAATTCATTTAGAAAATATTGAATAAGTGGGGGCAAAGGAGTAAGTGGAGATAAAAAGAACAGGGACTGCTGGTGCTGTAGTCATATCACAGGTTCTATTATTTGTGAGATAATTTTGCTGTATCCTATCCACCAAAGGAATTACTATAAGAAAGTTAAGATAGCATTCAATCCCAATGTGGATTCCCCCCCATGGGAGGAAAGTAACCTCTGTTTGAGCACTTCCAGAGGCAGCACGGGATGTTTGTTATAAAGTTTTTTGGTTTTCTCCTTGGTCCAAGTTTTATCATTTGTAACTAAACAGAAAAACAAAATTAGCCCTAACTAAACAGAAAAACAAAATAAGTTCTGGTAAACCCTTGACTTTGTACTTAGGATAGTCATGAAGCGTTTCAGTTTCTACTCTGATCTAGGGATCATGGTAGCCATTGAGGACATGAAGAAGGATATAGCATAATACTATAGTTCATGGTTAATTGTGGAGAAGGCAAATAAATAATCGCAATCAATGTAATTATGTGCAAAGTGCTATGGGGTCACAGAGAGTTGAAGAGATTTCTCGGAAGAAGTCTCAGATAAGCTGCCTCTTAAAAGACAATTAGGAATCTGGGGGTAAAGAATTTAGGGGAAGGCATTTCTGGACATAAGAGACATCATGGGCAAGAACATAGAGCTCTAAAAGAGGGCAACACAGTCAAGGAAATGTCAACAGTTTGGAGTTGCTTGACCTAAGGTATGTGATTAGGAAGACTGGAGAAGGAAGATTAATCTCAGATAAATCAGGATCAAACAGAAAAACAAACATCTTTGTCCATTTTCAAACAAGTTTAACTTTAAGCATCAGGCAATAGGGCTCCCTAAGCAAAGGTGTACCTTGAACAATTTTATATCTTGGAAAACATTTTTAGGGTATGTATAGAATATAACTAGAAGGTAGAAAACCTGGAGACAGAATCCAATGCAAAGATAGAACAGTAAAGATATAGACTAATAGGCTAGTTTGGTGATGGGCGTGAAACTTGTAATGAAAATTGAAAGTAGGGGATAGATTCAAGAGATATTTAGACAATAAGATAAATGGAAGATGGGGAAGAATTGTGTAATGAGTGGTGAGGCAAAGAGTGAAGTTAAAGGATCACTAAAGATTCTAGCTGAGATTCCTAAATTGTATTGCAATAAAAGTGGACCATAGAAGAAAGGAATGAGGAAAACGTGAGTTGGTTTAAGATGTGTTGAGGGTGTGGCCCCTTAGGAATGTCGAGACAGAGTTGTCTAGATGTGCACTGGAAGTATAGGTCTAAATCAGCGGAGAAGAGGGTGAATGTGTTTACTTCAGAGTTGGCATTATTTGGTGACGGTTGAAGCCTTTAGAGTGAATGAGATCCTCAAGAAATATGTGCAGAAAAAGAATCAGAACCAGGACCAAAAATCATAAATAAATCCATAAGGACTATCAAATGTTGAGGAACAAAGATATATAGGCAGTGAAAAAAACAGAAAAGGAGAGGAGAGACACAAGGGACCTTAGAGTGGCCTTACTGAAGTCAGAAAGGAGAGTTTTAGGGTCATGTCATCAATGTCAAACTGTAAATGATAAATACAGTTTAAGTGGGACAGGTACAGGTACTGTAAAGACGAAATTAAGAAAACATTGGTACCCACCCATAAAAATTCAGAGCAAATGATAGTGGCAGTTGAGTGGGGTACGGGTGCTGGAGGTGAGAGCCAGATTGCAGTGAAGTGAAGAGTGCAGGAAATGTGGGGAAATAGAGACAAAGGGTTCAAATGCCCTCAGATGATTTCCAAGAAGCTTGCATTTTGAACCATAAATTCAAACAAGAACACTACCATGAAAGTGCAAAGCAATAAAAAATGAGTGAAGGGGAAAAGATCACATAGAATCTGAGAGCTACAGGGCAAGCTCTGTGGGTCCAGAGACCACGTACTTATATCACGCAGCCTTTGCAGGGCCAGCCTCATAGGCATGCGACTTGTGCAGTGGTACAGGGCCGCCTGCTTAGAAGGACCCCAAGCTCCATTTAATGCTCTTCTCTCTTGATCTTGAAATTCTTAATAATTTCTGAGCAAAGCACCACAGTTTTATTTTGCACTGGGTCCCATACATTACACAGCCAGTCCTGGGCCTTTTATCTCCCACTTGGCCCAAAGTATAGCTGATTGGTGTGTAACTCAGATGACCTGCCAACCTCTGACTATGAAGATGGTCAAAAGTTGAACTCCTTGCCTTCCTTTTTGTTACTCTAAGAGTTTCCAGATCCAATTTTTCCATTAATTTCAACAAGGACATAATCATTGCTAACATGCTTTGAACAGTTACTATGTGCGAGATTGTTCTACGCATTCTATACCCGCAATTCATTTAATCATTACAACAATCCCATGAGTACATACTGGTATCACTATTTTTTTAAATGAGCAACTAGAGGCAGAGCACAGTGAAACAACTTACACAAGGTCACATGATTCGTACGTGGTAAAGCTGGGGTTCAAAACCACACGGTCCCAGTGCATAGTCTGTGCACCTGAGCACACAATTCAGTTGTCTGCCTTCCCTGGGTTCACGGTTATGGAGATTTTTCTCACCTCTGCCTCTGTCCCCATGTAACATACAGTCTGCCACCTGAAATCTGCTCCACATACAGCTGCTGCCTCACTGCAGGAGGAAAACATTCTTCTCTCCACTTGAACCATAAAGACCTCCTGCATGTGAGTTTAGGGACCATACCCACTTAAATGTCATGAATTGGTGCACACCTCTCTCCCATGTGGGAAGTGATAAGACCATGAGACTGGGGTATGGAATGGATTATGGTCCCCATCCTACGGTCTCTGTCTCTTCCTCTCCTCTACTCATGCACTTGGATGTCACCAGAAATTTTAGTTCTCGTCCAGAAAAGTTGAAATTTGGATTTAGCCCATTCCCTACACAAGCATCGATTGAACATTTGGTCACTGTTCACAGAGAGTTTTCCCATTACTTCTCTCTCCCAATGCTCCCATTTTCTCAGAGGGTTAAAGTAGGGGAGATCACACTTACATATGGAATATACATTAGTCAAACTCGTAGAAGCAGAGAGTAGAATGGTGGCTCCCAGGGGCTGGGGGGAGGGGGAAAGAGAGGATGTATGTCAAGGGATACAAACTTTCAACTCTGCAAGATGACTCAGTTCTGGAGATCTAATGTGACAGTAGGTAACAATACTGTGCTGTATACTTGAAATTTGCTAAGAAGGTAGATCCTAAGTGTGCTCTCCCCACCAAAAAAAAAAAAAAAAAACGGTAACTGTGTGAAGTAAAGGATATGATAATTAGTTTGAGTGTAGTGATTATTTCACAATGTATACACATCAAATCACCTAGATGTACATCTTAAATATCTTACAATTTTTAAAAAGAACGTAATTAGGGCAAGTCTTTTCTGGAAGGCAGTTTGGTAAATGTATTAAAAATGTTTAAAAACACACGCACAAAGTAAGAGAGGTCACTAGCAATAAGATTTGCAGAATGAGATTGGCTAAGATAAGAGTCCGTCAGCATTTCTGTGAAAAAAAAAAGAAATCATTGCAGAGATGAAGGAACAGAGACCATGGAGTGGACTTGAAACTTCTCAGCACTGAATGCTTTTGAGGAAATGAATCTTTGGAAAAATGCCAGTACCTATAAAGGCATAAAGCAGTAGTTTAGCAATATAAATTTATCATTTCAAAATTTTACAACTATAACATTGGTTCCTTACAAATTCCGTCAAAGGGACCATGAAAGTATTTCTAGAAGTGTAAATATTTTCAGTTTTTTAGTGAAGCTTCTGTGTGGTAATTTAAGACTTAGTTCAGCCTCAGCACCCATGGGATTCTAATACAGTATTTTTTAAAGTTTTGAAAAACACCTCCATTTTTTTAACTTTAAAAAAAAATTTATTTTATTGAAGTGTAGTTGATTTACAATATTGTGTTGATTTTTGCTGGACAGCAAAGTGATTCAGATATATATATATATATATGTATTACATTCTTTTTCCTATTCTTTTCCATTATGGTTTATCATAGGATATTGAATATAGTTCCCTGTGCTATACAGTAGGACCTTGTTGTTCATCCATTCTACATACAATACTGTGCATCTGCTAATCCCAAACTCCCAATCCAATCCTCCCCAACACCTCCATTTTAAAAATATGGACTTAGCCTATAACAAAAGATCTCAAGTTGGTGCTAAGGAGAAAAACAACAACTGTTCATGCTTGTGGCTACCTTGCCAGGAAAGGTAAGAGAACTAAAATGTATTGGGCTTGATGGAGTGTTAGGTAAACAGAGTATTGAAGCCCTGAGTATTAAAGTTTAGGCTCCAGTAATTAGGAGGGAAGTACAGGATAATAAGCCCAACAGGGTGTCCCTCAAGGTACTTTAGACTCCGACTGTGTTTACTATCCAGTATCACTATGGAAGTATATGCCTGACTACATTTATGGTGCCATTTAGAACTTTAAATTAGGCTCTTACACTTAGAAAGAGGTCACTAAATTACTCACCCTGTAAGGTTTTCCTTGATTAGCATAATTCCACCCATTCCATGCCTTATCAAGAATATGTTTCCATGGTGGGCACGTGTTTGGAAGAGACATTCAGGGGTATATTTTCACGGTATCATGTCAATGCTGAGATACCCACCTTTACCTGACATGAATGGCAAACTTTGGGATAAAATCCCTTTGCATAATTTGCAAAGGAAACTTTTCAAATTTCACACCTTTCCCTGTTGATGAGCATGGGAATGTTGATAGCAAGTGACAATCTATTTATTCTTCCTCTGGCTTCCCACTAAAGGCTTTTCCTTTTTTAATCACCTTCAATTTCAACATTTTATTCAGAGAGAGAATGTGTGGATACCAATGGTTAGTGCCCTAAAGCTGGAACCTTTTCCGTGTAGAATTCAAGATTCTGTCCTAAGTGGTAAGAAAGCTAGCGAGAGAAGCACACATGTCCACAACTAGAAGTGGGGTTATCACAAGGAGAAAGGAGGCCTCAGTAGTCCCACCGCTTAACATGAATGGTGCCTCTGTCTGTGAGCCTTTGGGAACTCCTGGCTTCATTTCTTTTTGTTCCTCAGTATCTTGGGAGCACACCAAGAAGTTCCTGAGCCCACACTAGGTGGCAGCATGGTATACTGGTCATGTGGGGAGAGCTGAGGCCCCAGCAGCCAGAGCCCACAAGGCTCAATCACAGAACACACACACACACACACCTACACACACACACGACTTCTAAAGGGTCCCAGCTTCTCAAGTGTCATCTGTGACTGTACTTTACCTGGCAACGTGGGTCTCCGTGCTGGAAACTTCACCCTAGGATTTCTTCAAACATGATTAAAGGACTTCTACTCTGTGCAGCCCCCGATCCTAATCTCATCCTCTGATGCCTGTGGTTTTATAATGTGAACAAGGTCTGCAGTTGCTTTATGTTCACTTTGTGAGCACCCACAAGGTCCTTTCCGTTCAATTCCTGCAACCTTGTACACTGGGTGTGTTTGAACGCTTCCCTGGCAGAACTATTTCATTTAAAAATGACTTCCAGTCACAGCCGGGTTCAATATTTCTGTCTCAAGAGGAAAAGTCAAACTTGAATAGGACCTCTGCTCAGAGCAGGAGCTCTCACCCTACAGTTTCCAAGGCTTGGGGAGAGGAATCTGCTCACAGCATTTTAGAGCTGAGGGTCCATCAAAGCCAGTCAATCTCGTTTGACAGGTAAGGAAACTGAGACCCAGAAATCTAGCTTTGTCCAAGGCCACACAGATTGTTAGAAGCCATGCCACAACTGGAAAACTGGTTTCCTGACACCCTGTACAGGGCCTTTTCCATCACTCCCTGTGTGATTTATAGAGAGTCATAAACACACAGCAGATGGAACCTCAGAGCCCCCTTTCCCACGGCTGCCCACCCCGCCCCCCGGCAGCTCTGGACCCCTCAGGCCAGCCCAGTCTGGACACCCCATCTCTCTGCCCCCAGGATCCTTCTCTTCATGAGCAGGAAGGTGGAGGGACAAAGAGAAAGCAGAGAATCAATATTCATTGGGAACTTGGATGACAGATACAGAAGTACTGAAATACTGCAGTTCTTCTTTGGCATTTCCTTTTGACCAGAAGAAGGAAATACCAGAAATCTCATAAGCCAGCCCATTTGGGCATTTTTTTTTATACTCAGTATTCATATATTTCACATTTTTCTCCAAACCTTTGAGTACTAATTCAAACCGTCCAGCCTCCAGGTTCCCTAGGGGTTCACCTATCACTAAATAGTGTTGATTTGCAAAACACACAGATTCTTTTCATAGGACAGGCTCTTCTTTCATGACTTTCTTCAGATGCTGCGCCTTTTCCCAATTAAGCGATGGCCCAGCTTCTCTCTGGTTAGGATTACAAACAAACACCACCACCCTTTGCCTCTGCTCCAGCCACCCCTCCCTTCACTTTGACACATGGTTCTTTTGATCTCAACCCCAGACCATAGCAACAGGTTCCTAATTATTCACCAGCCATAAATCATGGCAGTAATGAGGTCCTTGCTAAGGAAAAGTATTCTGGGGCCATCAGAGTCTGGAAAACTTGGTGTGTTTAGTGTTTTCAAAAGCAAAGCAGTAGGGGGAAGGAAAGCAGGAAGAGAAAAGATGTTTAAAATGTTTGTCGAAATAGTTGCTTTGATCTTAAACCCTCTCCCAGAGGAAGTCAAGAGTCTGAAAACTCAGTCTATATTTTTTCATATTTGGAGGGGAAATGAAATCCACAAACCCACACTAGAGGCAGGTGTAAGTAGGGCCCCCTAGGGTGAAGACCAAGTATGTTTCCAAGTCATCAGAGCAAACAGAATAAACATTTCTTTCCATCTAACTCTTAATTTTGTTAATTTAACTTCAGCTACTCACTTATGGGAAATCTTTTTAATTCCTCCATGACCTTATTGAATGGTAGTTAATCTGGTTAAATTTGGCATTTTCACCAGGAAACTCTCCGTGAATCCCAAGTTGTTGTTTTTTTTAATTTGCCCTGGGCCAGGATGTGCTTCCTGAGTCCTCAAAAATCCCAATAATATCAGTAAAACGGGTCAGTATCAGTCTAACCTGTGGCCAGACTATGTGAATATAATATCATCTTGTTAATGAGGTTTGTGGGCTTCATTGAACTGAAAACCATTCCTCTTTTTTATTTCAGGATGAGAAATGTGACATAAAGGCTGAGAATAGGCTATAGACATACTTCCTTTGGTAAATTCTTCCTCAGAAATAAATAGAAAATATGACAGACTTTTTTCTTTTTTCCATTTAATTAGTCACTCTACTTGGCTCTAACATGTGGACAAGACTGGGCTGGAGTGAAATTGTGAGGTTTGTCTTTGTTCAAAAAATAGTTATTGAAGATCTACTCTGGGCTAGATCCTGGGATGAAGACAGCTATGAATTCAAGAGCAGACAAGATTAATGCAATTATTTATCAAGGTGCATTAGAACAGGGGCTCCAGACTAATGCATAAGCTAGAGCAGAGGTTGGCAAACTTTTTCTGTAAATGCCCACGTAGTAAGTATTTCAGGCTTTGTAGGCCATACAATCACTATGTTCTAGATTCTGCCTTATAGCATGGAAGCAGTCATATGCGATACATAAAGAAATGAGCATAGCTGTGATCCAATCCAACTTTATTTAAAAACACAGGAGGGGGCCCAAATTTGGCCCATCGCCTATAGCTGGTAACTCCTAGTCTAGAGGGAGACACCTTTAAGTTTAGAGAAAATTACAAACAAAAGTGATAACTGCAATGAAGAGGAAATACAGAGGACTGAGTGAGCTCAGAGAAGGGAAACTGGCCTCACTGGAGGGTTAATGCAAGGCCTTCTGGGGCAAGTAATAACTAAGTTAAGACCTGCTGGGTTGGTAAGAGTCAAACTAGAGAAGGGAATTGGGGAAGCTGTTTCAAGGCAAGGGAATGGCACATGTCACAATTCAGAGGATGGGAACTGAAAGAAGTTCTGGATCGCTGGATTGGAGAGAGCAAGGGTGGAAAAGATGAAGTGAAGCTGGAGTCATACAGTAGAAAGAGGCTCATCTGGAGGAAAATGAAAAGTCCATGAAAGATCTGAGCCAAATGCCAGAGAGATCAGGCACATCAAAGAGACCGCATTGGCACTTACATAACAAATGTTTTCGGGACCCTTTTAGGAACCTCACTGCTTCCATATGCAAACAGAAACGGAAAAGGCTTTACTGCTTTACCTTCTCTCCAAAGGTGCTCCCAGGGACAACTGAATGCATTTCGTGGAATTCCTCCCTCAGCATCTGTATCTTAATAGGGATCAAAGCCTTGGCTAAATGGATGAAGTTCTAATGGTAGAATTTCAAGCAACAGCCCATGCAAGGAAAAGGATTTTGTTGTTGGAGGAGAAGAAGAGAGAGATTAGAGCAATTTCAGCCCCCTTGAAACCATACCACATAGTCTTTTTTTTTTTTTTTTTTTTTTCACCAAAGCATAAGGTTCTACTTAGGGGTTTCCCTTGTGCCAAGTTTTCTAACTCATTTGTTCAGTTGGATCCTCAGAAATAAAGAGATTTTACTTTAACCAAGTGACATTGATCCTACAAACCCCTTGAAATGAGGCCCTGAGGATACAACATCATTTCTGTAATACTCTTACCAAAAATGCATAACCTCATTGTAACCATGAGAAAATATCAGATGAACCCAAACTGAGGAGCATTCTGCAATATGAACCAGTACTTCTCAAAAGTGTCAAGATCACAAAAGACAAAGACTGAGGAACTGTCACTGATTGGAGAAGATGAAGGAGAAATAACAAATAAATGCCATGTGGGATCCTGGATTGGATCCTCAAACAGAAAAAAGATCATTAGTGGGAAAACTGATGAAATCCCAATAAAGTCTATAGTTTAGTTAATAGTACTAGACCAATACTATTGGGCTGGTTTTAACAATTATGCTATAGTTTCATTAACATGAGGGGAAGCTCGGTTAGAGGTATACAGGGAACTCTATTATTTTTGCAACTTTTCTCTAAGTCTAAAATTGGATGAAAATAAAGTTTTTTTTAAAGAAACAGATTTCTTATTAAAATAATCCTGCTATAGTCTCCCATTCTAGACAAAAAGGACTGATAGTATGTTTCCTTGTCAAGTTGTTAATTTCTCTGTTAATAACCATGAAGATTGCCAATCAGCTTTTATTTTCTTCAGATCTCAGAGTACCAAATCATTCTACGAATAAAATAGAGAATCTTACCACTTAATCACTGATGCATGTGGAATCTCCCCTTCCATTTGGTGCTGACCATAGCCCGCAGAAGCTTCCCCATCTAATGCCACCTCTTCCTTTCTTTCCCTTGTGGTCTTGGGCCAGTGGTTACCCAATGCTGTGCCTGTTTTTTCAATGAGTAACAAAACGGTTTCCTGCTACTTCACAGGGTTTGTGGAGGAGTATTAGAGTTCTGCACACTGCGTGGCAGAGTTTTGTCAAGTATAGAATCCTGGATGGAAAGTCAGGAAACCAGGATTCTTGACCCAGTTCTTCCATTCTTAGGCCCTGGAGTCTTGGGTAAATCACAGGTAAATCACTGACCTGAGATTCCTTACCCATAAAATCAAGCCTTTTCAGGCAAGATCTAAGATCTAGATCAATAATTCTTACATTCGCCTAGGCTCTGGAATCATCCAAGAAGCATTTTTTTTTAAGTATTGGTGCCTGGCCCCCCTCATATTTCCTGATTTAACTCCTTTCGCATGCAGGCTGGGCAACCAGAATTTTTTTTAAAGCTCCCCAGATTAGTACTGACAGGTAACGAGGCTTGAAGACTACTGATCTAGATGATCTCTAAATTCTAACGTTCTAGGGATTATCAGTAATGATTATTTAAACAAGATGAGTCAACAAAACTAGGTCCTGGAAAGTATTATCTTACATCTAAAGGAATCCTGGCCGTGGGTAGATAAGACTACAGTAAGAAACACTTTCCATGTTTCCTCAAGACTCTGCTGTCTGTGCTTGCTTGATGTGTTATCATCTTGACTAATGACTTACACAAAGAGCTGTAGTATTTGGCTTGTGGAATATGCCCTGAAGAAGATGAAAAACTATGCACAGACACTTTAGAACAGGGATGTCATTTTTCTATCTTCAGCACCTCTGTCACTGTGTCCTCTTTCTGTCACCTCCCTTTCCTCCTTCAGCTCCATATTCCACGATCTACACTGATATAGAGATTTACATTTAAAATAAGGTGAAAATGGCTGACATTGGTGAATTATGTCTATTTGGGGGGGCTGAGGAAGGAAGAAGGAGAAAATTGTGCTGTTTAAAAGACAGCAGGTACTTAAAGCAGGAGGAGCAAATCCAATGCCCACAGGAAGGCCAACCTGGCAGACAGACAATAGGGAAGTGGGGCCTCCTGGGAATCAGAGCGCTCATGGCCTTCCCTAATGGTCCCCCCTGAAGGGGTCAGTTTTACCCTGCTCCAGCCAATTGTGGCTAGAGCAAGTTGGCTCAGCCATGTCAGAACTTTTGATTTTCAAGGGAATCAAAAATCCATAATTGACTTGTAAATGTTGAAAACCAACTTTCTAAATACATACAAACACTATGTAGGCCAAATCAAACACTTCTACAGGCCAGATCCTGGCAGTTTGCCGTCTCTCCTTTAAAGGTTAAAAAGTATGATAGGTAGAATTGCAGGTAAAGCTTAAGAGTGAAAGAGGTGTTTTGTTTCGTTTCATTTTGTTTTGGGAGGTGGTAATATAGGAGCCTTTTGGTTGCCCTAAGACAGGCCAGACCCTCTCAATCTAGGCTTGTTGGGAGCCCACTGAGATGGGGACTAGGTAAACCAGAGCAGATGCAGAAGCTGACCCTAGTGAGAGCAACATGGCAGGACACCACACAGGGTCCAGGCTCAGATGTGGCTCAGGTGATCATCCATGGCCAGGGCAGCCCATTTGGCAAGTAGGAGTTTGAGAGTCAGAGGGTGTGGAGGTCAGGGGATAGTCAAGCTGGAGCCACGTGATTCTGAGGTGTATCCGTTCTCCTGGATGCCTTCCAGCAGATGTGATAAGGTAGGAAAATTCTAACAATTCAGGTAAGGAAGGAAGAAAAGAAGGAAAGGGTGTCTTGCCCCAGTCGGAAGGGCTACAGTTGAAAGAAGGGCTCAAATCAATAATAAACACTATATAGACCAAAGCAAACACTTCTACAGGCCAGATCCCACCTGAAGGGGAGATAGTAAGGTATCCCATGGACTGGAGCAATGGTAGCACAGACACAGGAAGATGCAGTGTTCAAACTTTAAGGTTGACCTACAGCAACAAAAGCAATTGGGCTGCCATGGCTCACTGCAAATCAAACCTTTTGGGAAAGGTTTTTAATTCCAAGCCCTACCGGTTGTGAGA
The DNA here is from genome assembly GCF_965194805.1 of Balaenoptera borealis. Taxonomy (NCBI): domain Eukaryota; kingdom Metazoa; phylum Chordata; class Mammalia; order Artiodactyla; family Balaenopteridae; genus Balaenoptera; species Balaenoptera borealis. Next base: position 19,136,054 of record NC_138875.1, on the reverse strand, counting down.
CTGAGACTTTAATTTTTGCCCTGCTCAGGACTAGAAACAGAATGGAAATAGATCTTGGTTGTACAGGTGCAGCTCATTTGACCAGTAGAGATCTGAGTATGAAAAGGGCAGAAAAAATGAGCACGTCCCAATACCCTGAAATCACCCCAAGTGGACAGCTATCATCTCTGCTTGTGTTCAAAATACTTGAGAGAGAGAGAGAGAAACTTGATACCATCTACCTGTGCCAGCTCTGTCTTAGGTCACTGTGAACCTTCAGCCTTCAGCTTTACTTAGTCACATGTGAATCTGGTCTCAGAATACCAGAGATCAATGCTAGATAGACTATTCCAGAAGCAGTTCTGAGAACTACCCAGTTGTCTTTGCAATGGGTTTGTTTGTTTGTACGTTTTGAGATTTCTGATTTTTTTTTTGATTTTTAAAAATTGAAGTATAGTTGATTTACAATGTTTCAGCTGTACAGCAAAGTGATTCAGTTATACATACATATGTATATATACTTATATATATTCTTTTTCAGATTATTTTTTATTATAGGTTATTACAAGGCATTGAATATAGTTCTCTGTGCTATACAGTAGGTCCTTGTTGTTTATCTATTTGATATACAGTAGTGTGTATCTGTTAATACCAAATTCCTAATTTATCTTTCCCCCGCCTTTCCCCTTTAGTAACCATAAGTTTGTTTTCTATGTCTGTGAGTCAATTTCTGTTTTGTAAATAAGTTCATTTGATCATTTTTCTTTTAGATTCCACATACAAGTGATATCATATGATATTTGTCTTTCTCTGTCTGACTTACTTCACTTAGTAAGTAATGATAATCTCTAGGTCCATCCATGTTGCTGCAAATGGCATTATTTCATTCTTTTTTATGGCTGAGTAATATTCCACTGTGTGTGTGTGTGTGTGTGTGTGTGTGTGTGTGTGTGTGTGTGTGTGTATCACATTTTCTTTATCCATTCTTCTGTTGATGGACATCATTTAGGTTGCTTCCATGTCTTGGCTATTGTAAATAGTGGTGGGTTTTTATTCTTTCCAAGAGTGAAAGGAAGCAGATGTGGACAGTTGTTCTTCAAAAGAGTTTTCTTAGCACAGTTATCTACAAATTCCCATTCACCAAATGAATGCCATCCTCATTCTATTCTTGCTTCGGTTAACAATGCCATAGTCATAAGAGCGTAATGGAAAGAACTTTCCTATGAGTAAGTTCTGGCTTCACTGCTTATTAACTGGAATTTGGGCAAGTAACTGTATTCTTTGAGCCTCAGTCTCCTTGTGTTTAAATGAATTTAACAACATCTGCTGTACTTACCAACCTCACAGTGTTGGTGAGAGAGTCAATGTGATAACTTGGTTAAAGAACCTCATATGTCAGCAATTGTTAACGCAGAGGGGCAGTCTCTCCTGGAAAGAATATATCCACATTTCTAGGCATAGTGAAAAAGCACTGAAACTAGAATTTTATTTAGAAAGCAACACTCAATAAAACCTTCTGCGTTGATTCTCACCTGGTGGCAGCTCCTCATAGGCAGATAGGGCCGTGACAAATATTTAGATTTTTTTTCCAAAAGGGATAGGATTTTGAAAAGTTGTATAACACTCATCTATGTAAATATAAGATTTTAGTTCTTTGATTTCCATTACACTTAGCATACTTATCTGCCTTGTGTTAACAAAGAGGTACAGATTATAAACAGGAGGCAAAGACTTCTTGTGTTGCTTTAATCTGGTGTTTTTGTTTGGTTGGTTGGTTGGCTGATTGGTTGTTTAAAGCAACTTTACACTTAAAACCTTGAACCTGACTCTCCTTTAGCACCCCAATCCTTTGAGAGACTTCAAAGGAAACCTGATAGGAACATGGCATTTGAGCAGGTAACCCCAAGGAATGGCAATCTCACAGGAGGTTTATTTTATTTTATGTTATTTTATTTGGGAGACAGAGTTTTACAAATTTCATCCTCAATGGTAGAAACAGTTGCGTTGGCTTGACTGCAGCTGTGATAAACAGAGCATTCCTTGCTGCTTTGCACGTAGATGTTTATGCATGGCCAGCACCGTTAACTCACACACCTACGGATTTCATAAAATCTGAGTGAAAACAATCAGTGCAAAGTTTCAAATTCTGAGTCACACTTTAGAAATTTCAATCCAAGCTCCACATCATTATAGTGAAAATGCTAACGTTACTTCTCTATAAAACATTAATTTTTTTACCTGTCTTTATCTTTTTGTAAGCATTTGTTTCTCCCTGTATTTAAGGAAGAATTTCTATGATGAAAAATCATTTTGGGGGAGGAGAACTGATCAATTTGGCTCCTCCCCATTGTTTACAATTTATATGTCTGGGGACAAGGTATCTTATCTTCCCCACTTTTTGTAAAATGGAGATAAATCCATAGTGCTTTGATGAGAATAAAAAGTCAATATATATATAAAACACATGGAATATCACAGTAGATGATTCATAAATAACTGTTGATTTCACTCTGAACTTTTTTTTCTTAACAACTCATCTGCTTCTATCTCACTTTGATTCTCAATTTTGTTTCTCAAATTTCAGGTCTAGAAGGGCTTAGAGGTGGAAGTAATCCATTACGACACTAATTCTATAGACTAGGGAAGACGCTAGAGGCCAGAAAACTGAAGTAGGTTTCTACTTCATGGGATCTTGGGATCCCATGATCCCATGAAGTCTCAGAACCAGGACTATCCATGTTTCCTGATTCCTAAACCAGTGATCTTTCCATGAAACAATATTTAACTATTTATTCTATTAATCAGTAGATCTTATTTCAAGCCTACTTTGCCTAAAGTTATTTGTAAGACCGTGATATAAGTTTTTAATTTGAATATTTTGTTTCCAACTCATGGGATCTTTCCAGTCCCTGGAGCTTCACTGTACTGTTACCTTCAATGTTCAAACCAATGAAAAGGCATGTATCAGAGGTTATTTACAACAGGTACTCTCGCAATAAACTATTCTTAGATGATCCACAGCATGAGTCAAGACTTCCAGTACATCACAACCATGAACCCTTCCAACGACTCCTGTCCATAGCTGCTGCTGAGCAAGGCTGCCCTGGGAGCTTCCTTCCTTGTTCTTTGGCCATGGTTCTCTACTACTTTCTGCCCTCAGCTGATTGGAGCAAAGAGTGGGCACCTGACCAAAGGCAAACAACACATGGGCTTGTCAGCATCCTATGAAGAGGCCTGGAATGAAAGCATTAACCAAAAAAGATGAAGATGAACAGAACCAATTAGATTCTACTTCGGGGAAAGAACCAATTAGTGACTAACAAGTGTTATAATTCGTACTTTGCATATTACACAAACTCCAATACTATTCTATAGTAAAAGTGAAGAAAATTGAGTCATTAATTCACTGTCTATAATGGTGGTGATATGAGTAGAAACTTAAAAACATAAACAACATGTTCATAAAAAACATAAAGCCATGGAGGAATTCCCTGGTGGTCCAGTGGTTAGGACTTGGTGCTTTCACTGTCATGGCCCCGGGTTCAGTCCCTGGTTGGGGAACTAAGATCCTGCAAGCTGCCCAGCGTGGCCAAAAAAGAAAACAAAACAAAACTACAAAAAATATATATATATATAAAGCCATGAAATTGAAATGCATTACCTTTAAGCTTTGGTCTGGATATCTCAACAAACTAAAGAAAGAATAACATTTAAAAAAATCTAGAAATATGAACCTACTGTAGATATCCTTAGGTCTTAAATTTTCTAATTTAGAAAAGTGTGACCTGTGTGGTATTTCATGTTATAAAGGTTTTCAAACTTTAATCAAAGACATCTTTCCTGTCCAGGCAAAATACACACCATAAGATATCTCTAAAAGCCAGTGGTTAAGAATCCGCCTGCCAATGCAGGGGACACGGGTGTGAGCCCTGGTCCGGGAAGATCCCACATGCCGCGGAGCAACAGAGCCTGTGCGCCACAACTACTGAAGCCCACGTGCCACAACTACTGAAGCCCGTGGACCTAGAGCCCATGCTCCGCAACAAGAGAAGCCACCGCAATGAGAAGCCCGCACACCACAAAGAAGAGTAGCCCCCGCTCGCCGTAACTAGAGAAAGCCTGTGCACAGCAAGAAAGACCCAACGCAACCAAAAATAAATAAATAAATAAAAATAAAATAAAATAAAATTTTTAAATAAGTTTTTTTAAAAAGTCTTTAATATTGCCAGTAACATTATCAAGAGAACCAAAGGATCTGTGTAAACATTTTGTAATAGTGATTTGAATAACTTAGTGAGGAGACTTGGAGAAACCAAACTAGGTAAGAGAGTGAGGTTAAAAGGGGCAAAAGGAAAAAAAAAAAAAAAAAGAGGGGCAAAGAGCACAGGATCCAAGGTCAGGTGTGGGCCAATTGTTGTCCATAAGATATGTCAGTTGGAAAATTTCATGATCATGGATCAAATTGTCTTTATAATTTCATGAAAAATACCATTTAAAATTTGTTTTAAAATGATGGTTCTTTCAAACTACCATACCAGACAGTGTCATTTGTAAATCAGTTTGTGATTAATCTTGTAACCTTTTGGAAAAATATTCATTCCAGGGCTCCAGATTTTCTCCACATTTGGTTGACTTAGACCTCAGATTCTTTCATAGCCTGTTGGCCATTCTGACTGAAGCAGCACCTCTCCAAAAATTAATACTGGTCATTTCAGTCCAGAGAAGATGTGCCTACTTATAAGAATCATTTTGAAAAAAAATCTTGATGGATTTCAGGAAGATATTTAGAAATCAACTTTGGAGAATTTTACTGTTTTTATATTAACATTTTACCCCTTAATTGTGTTTCCCCTCTTATTTTTCCATTTGGTTTTATGCAGAAATGATTGGAATGTAAAACATGAAGAGAGGACACTGCACACATTTGGCATTATTTGGATCAAGCACCTGGTTGATTTAAATCAATTATATCACTTCTCTCCACCTCCACTGCCAAGCACTGGTCCAGGCCACCCTCCCCCTCACCTGGATTATGGCAACAGCTCCCAGCCAGTCTCTCTGCTTCTCTTCTCACTCCTCCAATCTATTCTCAACAAAGACACACAAATAAAGGGATATTAATTGTATCACTTCACTCCCCTTCATTCATTTAATAAGCCTCAATCACATCTCTTCAACAGATTTCCATCCATCACAGTGGGAAGAATAAAATCCCCACTTCCCACTCTAGATTTTAAGGCCATCCTTGATCTGGCCCCTGCTTCTCTTTCCAGTATTGGCTCCGACTCCTGGGGTCATAACCCTCTACTGGACTTCCTTCATTCAATGTCTGGAACACACAGGCTTTCTCCCCTTAAGGCTATGCCCATGCTATTTGCTTTCCCCGCAAAACTCTCTCCCTCTCCTCCCCAGTTTTTGCTTACAAAACTCTTTCTCATCCTTTTGAGGTTAAATACCACCTCTTTAAGGACTTGACCACGCATCTCAAGTATTCCACCTCCTCTACTTCAGTCCCTTGCTGGTTAAAAGCTCTCTCCCTCTCCTCCCCAGTTTTTGCTTACAAAACTCTTTCTCATCCTTTTGAGGTTAAATACCACCTCTTTCAGCAGGACTTGACCACCCATCTCAAGTATTCCACCTCCTCTACTTCAGTCCCTTGCTGCTTACCTTCATAGCACTTATCATAATTTGAAATCATCTTATTCATTTATTGTGTTTTATCCATAAGGGCAGACAAATGGCTGGTCTGCTGACTCTTTTATTCCCAGCATCCAACACAGTGCTTGGCCCAGAGTAGGTATCCAATAGGTATCTGTTGAATGAATGAAAACAAAATGAATGATGTTTTCCCTTCCCAAATCTTTGCCATCAACTTGATCTGAGAGTTGAGAGTATAATGGCTGAATTGTCTAAAGAAAGTCTAGGTATCCCTTACATTTCTTATATTCAGAAAATGGCCCAGCTCTAGTGCTGGAGCTGAGTGGCTAGACCTGCTTTCCTGTGGGAGGGGCTGGGGGTACCATCCGTCCCATGGAGCCCATCATTTCCCATCATGTGTCATGCCTACACTCAGCTTTTCATTGTCCCAGGTTTAGTGCCATCCGGAAGAGATGGGAGAACATAAGAATAGCAAAGTCCCAATGTAGAGTTTCCTGTACTCCACCAGGGAATGGAGGGTGGTTTAAAGCAGGTTCTCTGGACTAGAGTCCAGTGATTAAAATGCAAATAGTCAGGACAATAGCGGATGGGTACCCCCTGAGCACCATGCAAGTTGTTCCAAAGACCTCAGATTGAGTTTGGGAGCTACTGGAAGAACTTGAAACACAATCGTGCATCAACTTGAGAGAACGCTTTCAGATGCTGAAAACTTTCCATATTCCCAGGGCATGTTTGTGAACTCTTTTCTCCAACCCCCAACTCTCTTGCCCTTGGAGACATGTGACTCTGGGTGGAGTTACATAAGCCCTGAGCTCTTTCTCTCTAGTGGATATAGACTGGGATCTTCCACGGGAGATTCATTTGTGAAGGGATACGTCTTTCCATGGGTTCTTCATAAATTGGGGCGGGAGGTGACACTATCAATTGTTCTTTAGTGCTAAGCATCAGGACTGTATGGCGGGGGAAACCTCACATAGTCCAGGGGATGCTGGAAGTTCCTACTCTCTGGGTGAATAGAGTTTATCAGCTAAGCTCCTCTGGGGAAGATGACCTGGTAAGACTGGACACCCAGAGACTCTGACAGGGGCCAAAGCCAGAACTGGGGCTCTGAATTATGACCCAGATGTCCAGTGGGAGAAGTAGCTTGAGAAAGTCCTACAGAAAAGTCCCTCAGTGGTTGTGTTTTTTTACAAGCTCCTCTTTGACTTCACCCCCGCCTCTACCTTTGTTTGTTCAACCTTTCATTTACTGACTTTAAATTAAAAATAAACTTTAAAAAAATGTAATACAATAGTGATTCAGTGGCTCAGTGATCACGCAGCCCTTGCCCTAAAAAATGAAACAATTAAAATCCAATCAGTCCTGATAACGTTTTGTACTATGATGCTAGACTTCCCTTTGCTTTGACTCCTCTCCTTCCGGCATCCTGTTCTGGGACAGAAATGACACCACAAAGGTTTCCTGTGCCTGTCCTCTCCACTTCTGACCCCTCACTACATCCTCTGTCCACCTATTTGGAGAGCAATGATTTGGTTCCTCTGGAATTCCTCCCTCTCCATATGCTTGATGACACTTGTTGCTAATTTGGGATGCCATAAATGCTGGGCAAGGTCTGGACTGAACTCTTGTCGACTGTTAGTCTCCTAGTTACTTGCTTATTAGCAAAACGGAAAATGTAATATTTCCAGCTATTATCGGTCCTAATTTGTTGAGGGTCCCTCCTCACTGCAGTCTGCCTGACTGTTCTGAATATCTGAAACAACTGAAATCCTTAAACTCTTTCAGGTACTTTCTGAACGCTCACTTATTTTGAAAAGACATTCTTGAGGTGTCAGAAATCAGTGTCCTTTGGGGCAACCAGAGAGAGGGTCCTCTGGATGGAGCCTGAGGTCAAGGCCACCAAATCGGGGACTGAGGAGGTGCCCCCTGCTGTTCACTCTTCAGAGCCTTCCCTTCCCTCTCTGGGGAATCTTGTGTATGTAGAATTAAGGTTTCAGCCTATTGCATAAGAGCCAACGGCCACGCTTAATTCTGTGGTCTGCGGAACACTTCACACATGGTTGCCGGTCAGAAGATATTAAATGGTAGTCATGACCATAATGCCATAGAAAAATCATTAGAAGAAGTTGGGTCCTGTCACCTTCATGGCACTCTCCTCCCAGCAAGTTAACAACCAATGGGGTTGGGAGGTCGGGCCAGGTGCAGAAATGAGCCCCAGGCTGTGGGTGGAGGTGCTGCTTGCTGTGTGCACATCTGCCCTGCGTCAGGAGGCCTTGGTCCCAGGCCCTGCGCTGCCTGCCTGCTGGCCCACCGCCTCTGGACACTCGCCGCTGCAGACACACAACTGGAATTAACTTCCCAACTGCACACGTAGGCCACATATTTTTGTCTTCTTTCTTAAAGTGAAATCATTTTTTCCTATCTATTGAGAGACGCTGTTAACTCATTTTCTCTGAACTCACACCTAAACAGGATCACTGATGCCTCAGAAACCAGGACTTCAATATTGGCCTTCTTGGAGTCTGCATGTCCAGAGCTGAGAAATTCTAGAAATGTTTAGCCAAGTGCTTGGCACAGAGATCGCACTCAGAATGTAGTTTCCTGAAGGAAGGAAAGAGAAAGGAAGGGCGGTGGTGATGTTTTCTGATATTCTAAAACCCAGAGACATTCAAGGGTTAAGCCCTCTTTGGGTCATTCCAAGCCTTTCAAAGTAATCTAAATCTAAGAGAAAACACCTACTTCTTTGCTCCATGCTCTTGTGACAGAGATCTGGAGAGGCTGGGAAGGATAGAATAACAACGGTTACATTAATGGTACCTAACGGTTACTGAGAACTTTTTACAAGTCACTCTGGAAACCTTTTATATGCATGGGCTCACTGGCTTCTCAAAGCAACCCTATGGATGATGTAGGTTATACTGTTATCCCTCTTTTAAAGATGAGCAGACAGAATCTAGAGAAGTTAAGTAACAGGTAGGAAGTCTTGGGGGGACTGAATTAGATCTCACATTCACTTAGGAATTTTTTAAAGAACTTTTGTGAAGGTTCTGGGAGGCTTCTCCCCAGTGCCAAGTTCTCTTTGGCTTTGAGCTGGCAGAGTGTGAAGTAAGGGGCCCAGTGTCCCCATTTGCTGTTGCTCTAAATTTGAGTCTGACTTGACAGTGATGCTACACTGTGTCCTCTTCCCAACTCTCCATCAGCCAGGATCTCCTGGTTCTCAGGACCCCCATGCTTCTTCCCTTTATTGCCTCCTCATCTTCCGGGGGGCGGGGGTGCGTGAGGGACGACGGTTCGGTCTCTTTCAGCTGGATGTCATCAAGGCTTTTCTGAGTCGCTGCTATGGAGACAAAGCCCAGGTACCGTTTCCGTTTGCCACACTTGCTATTAAAAGACAGGCACGGCTTGTGAGCCCAAGATGTTCAGTGAATCAACCTGGAACTTACCCCTTTTTAAAAATTTTAATAGAGGGTAATTCATGCAAGTTTGTTGGCAAGCCATCTGCCTCGGGGACCCAGCACAGGTTAGATAATTAAACTCAACCTGTTCCTGCATGGCTGTCTGACTTACCGTTTACCTTGTCTCAGACGCCTCAGCTCCGAAAACCCACTCTCCAAACTGGTTAACTCACTGTTTTCCCCAAACACCTGTCTCGCCTTCTTATTTTTCCTCGTGCCATTCCATCCACCTGGAATGCCCTTACTTTCCCTCTCCCTCTCCAGATCCTTTTCATGTGCTTCACAACATGTTCCCTGATCACCTCCCTCACGACTATCTTTCTCCCGCCCCTGAATTCCAATCATGATGAATTCTATATAATTCAGCTGGTAATTAATCATATGCAGCCTTATGATATTCCTTCCATTGTTACCCTGAACTGTTATTTAAATCTTTAATTTTAATATAACTGTTTCCATATGTTTGCCTCGTTGCCATAATTGGAATATAAGATCATCAAAAGCAGGAGATATAGCATATAATTGTATTCCCTTTAGTCCCTTGTATGGGGCTGAGTTGCAGATTTTTCTTTTTCTTTGTGATTTATTTATTGGCCAATTAGACAATCAAAAAGATAAAACTTTATCAAATTACTTTGGCAATAACAGATCATAGTTAGTGGGTGATAAACATGTGTGGGTGTTGGGAGAATGTGGTCCTTTCGTCCTTGAGGTGTGTTTTAAACCAAAGCACTGAGGGATGAGCGGGAAAAGGGGAACCATGCTTGAGGTATAGCAGGATAAGAAGGCATTTGTGAAGGAGTCCACTGGCCAGATCTCCTCCAGACAGCTTCCCTTCTGCTCCTTCTCTTCCAAGTGAGCACATATTACTCTAGAAAAATACTTCCATAACCTCTTGCCTTATCTTTCTCTTCTCCTCCAGCCACCTGGCAACACACACACACTCATATTCCTTCTCCTTTCCTCTCATCTCAAGCCCTCATGGAGACACAGTCTAATGCTTCCACTCTGACTGAGGCATCTTCCTCTGCTCCTCAAGTCCAGGTACTTTGAAACTTCACTGTAGATAGAAATTTAAAAATTACAATATTACCTTAGATAAATTTAGTGTATGTGGTAGACAGCCTCTAAGACAACCTCCAAGGATCTCTGCTGCCTGCCAGTATTCACAGGTGTGTAGAGTCCCCTCCCTTGAACACAGCGTGGACCTAGTGACATGTTTCTAATGAGTAGAATATACAAAAGTGATGGTTTGTCACTTTTCAAATTAGGTTGCAAAAAAAACCTCTGATTTCTGTCCCATGCACTTCTCTCTCTCTCTCTCTCTCTCTCAGCCTTCCCTTGGAAGGAATCCGGTGGTGGGCTGTGAACAGCCCTACAAAGAGGCCCACATGGAAACTGATGTCTCAAGGGCCCAAGACCTGCCATGTGAATGAGTTTGGAAGCAGATCCTCCCCCAGTTGAACCCTAAGATGAGACTGCAGCCCTGCCAACACCTTAATGGCAGCCTTGGGAGAGATCCTGAGCCAGGGAACTGAGCTAAGCTGCCGAGATTAAGTCATACTCACTGTGAAATTATAAATGTTTGCTGTTTTAAGCCACCAAGTTTTTAGAATTATTTGTTAGGCGGCTATAAACAACTAATACGGTATTTAATTATGGTAAACCATTCGGGAGATGGCCAAGATTGCCTGAATGCCTCTGATTATATTTACAGCATTTTCCTTCTGAGCGCTTGAAAAATATGGATGGTTCATGTCAGATACAATGATTGAGTTGACACTAAGGTGGTTGCTACATCTCCTATTTGCTGCCTGCCTTTCATCATGGTGAAACCAGCTGATGCTTAGCAATATAGATCATGAACTGGGCAAGGATTTTACAGCTAGATAAATATCTGGTAAAAGAGGCAGCACGAAATGAGTCACTTGGCCAGCTCCAAATTTCAAGACGTTCAGGGAAGTCTGGTATCCTCAATGGCTTAGTCTCTGAAGTTCAGCAAAATTTGAATAGCTTAGAAAAGAACTAAGCTATTATTTCACTATTTGTGATAATACCTTCCCTAGTCAGAATAAATCTCACTTGTTTAATGGAGGAACTGGGGCAGCAAACCACAGCCCACAGGCCAAACCTGTACCACTGCCTGTTTTTATAAATAAGGTTTTATTGGAACACAGCCACGCCCATTTGTTTAGATATTGGCTATGGCTGCATTTGCGCTGCAGTGGTGGAGGTGAGTAGTTGCAACAGTCAGTGAAATCCACAAAGCCTAAAATATTTATCATCTAGCCCCTTACAGAAGAAGTGTGTTGATCTCTCCTCAAAGGCAATTATTTGCAGAATGTATTAGAAGGAACACTGTTTCTATGGGATGTTAATTAATGTTATATGGGAAACCAATGGGTTCTGTGGTCAAATGTTTAGGAAATACTGAGTTAAACAAAGTTAAACATGTTGCTTTCCACCGAACTTCTCTGAGCCCTTCATAAATCTCTAAGAGGAGGACATGGAATACTGCATTTTTAAAACTTTTTTGACCAGGAAGCTCCTTGTTTCAGATCGCCTCTCAAGAGACTAGTGTCCAGCCCATGGGGAAATGCTACTCTAGAACTATGAAAGCAGCAGTTTTCAAAGTATTAACTTTGCATATAAAATGGGGTAGACATAAACATCAACAACCTTTGATTTCTAAAAGCATCTGTAACAATTTGAAAATATGCAGAGAGATGGCCTTACTGATCGTGAGCCCAATATGAAATTGACATTAAGAAAGTCAGACATAGGAGGGAGGGAGATGCAAGAGGGAAGAGATATGGGAACATATGTATATGTATAACTGATTCACTTTGTTATAAAGCAGAAACTAACACACCATTGTAAAGCAATTATACTCCAATAAAGATGTTAAAAAAAAAAAAAGTCAGACATAAACAAGAAGTTGTATGTTAACAGTGGGCTCTGTCTTTGCAGAGATAGCCACACTCAAAATAATTTTAAAGTTGAAAGGAGAGCAATATGAGATTCTACTTCAGTAGGTCTCAAATTTTGTACCATGGAGTCCTCGTGCTTCATGTAGATACCTTAAGGACTATTGCAGCTGGGAATTAAGGAGGATCTAGATTTCAATAGCCAATTTGAAAAATGGCTTCTGTTACTCAAAAGAAGTTTGATAATCATTAATCTATTCCAAACTCTTTTTCTAGAAATGAAGGACAATGAAGAATGAAGATTTCTAGAGGACTAGAGAGATCATGGTCACAGACGGTCAGCCCTGGATCTACAGCCAAGGTTCAGACCTATGTTATGACTGTCCTTTCCCTCACACCATGTGGATATATTAAGGCCTGTGGATATATTTTGTGGGTAACTGGCCAGGGTTAGAGGCCCAGTCTTTAAGCCTGGGAAACTGCTAGCTCCATTCACAACCCCAGTCTGAACCAGCATGGGATGAGGAGAAGAACACCAGGAAGAGTTTGGTGAGTTCAAGTGAAGAAGATAAATTACAAAGTATGACACTGATATAATAGGATGTAGACAGGGATGTTTCCTGTTGTCCCAGAAACATGGCCAAGGTCCAAAGCTGAGCTTGAAACTGTTGGTGATAAGCATTTTCCCAGAGGGCTCCATCTCCGAACTGTCCCCAGTCAAATTAAGAAATGAACTGAGTTGAGGATGGATGGGTAGTAACTAGTCTTTGGTGAAGTCCGTGTTCATGATGAAAGTCTCTTCCCTCATGTCTCTGTGGCCATGGAGGGTGCCTCCCTCTCCCCAAAGCCAAGTAAGGCAGTCTCCAAGAGAATCGTGAGTAAATACTGATGGTGACTCTGAGAAAGGGAGACTGGTGGGGTACATGCTGGGCTGCAGACCTCAAGTTCTCCTCTGGTGCAGCCACAGGAATGGGGCCTTGAAAGCTATTGAGAGAACGTGCTAGGAAACAAGAAGTATGGCATGCTTTCCTTTCTATGTTCTAATGCCTGCAAAGGCAAGAGGAGAAAAGAGTGTTGACTTGATGCATATGACCTGGAGTCTTGGCGGGGGTGAGGGGGGGGCGCCGGGGGAGGCATATTTGAGTACAGAGTCTAGTGTTCACTTAGAGGTTTCTGAAGGCAGTTTGTCTAGGTCCAGAGCTCCAGTCAGCAGGGCTGGCATATGCCTGGAAATTAAATGCTGCAGCCCTACCCCATCTCAAGTCTCTGTGGACTTGAGGAAGTCTCTGTGGAAGAGAACTCCAGCAGTAGAGAACTCTCACAGTTCCATGTGAAACAACATGGAAGTTAGAAGGACAGGGGCCACGGAGCCATTCAAGATAACCACTGGACCAAGTGATGAGAAGCCCAACATGAACAAGGGGTTGGAGATGTTTATTAATGCTCAAGCCCAAGATACGACTGCCTTCTGGGTGGAGGGAGGCGTTGTCAGTGATAGAAGGGGCCAGGGAGAAGTTGAACACACATGAACACACACACACATGTTCACACATACACCTCCTGCATGCAGGCTGACCCATGAACTGAGAGCACCGACATCAGAAAGGACCAGACTGAAGGAGGGCTAGACCAGGACCCCTTCCTGTACCACATGCTCCAGTACATCTGCTCCCTCCCTGCTGACCATGCCACGATGGAGGCTTCTGGTGTCTAAAGAAAGGAGTCCAAAGAGAGGAGGCAGGAGGCAAGTACGTGAAGAGCGGACTGCCAACCTCCAAGCCATCAAGTGGAAGACACAACAGTGTGTGGGGGTAGAGGGTTGGGGCGGGGGGGTAGGATACAAGATTTGAGTCTGATTTGAGACTGAAGTATCAAAATAAATAGGACTGAGTCTTAAATAACAAAATGGACTGTTCTCATAACCAAAAGGGACAGGAAAGTTAGAGGAGCTGGCCAAGTTGCTGTTAAGGGAATTACTTCTCAGCAGGAAAGGTGGGTCAACATAGCCTAGTTGAAGGGGCTGTTATTGGATACGTATAAAACGGTTTCATTTGTATACCCAGAACATGTTGAGACGCCCTAATAAATTTGTTCCATAAGATAAACACTTTGGACAGAATTTTAATGTTTTCTTATTTCTAATGCTTTTCTTCTAAGGGATTCTGAAGGCAACATGCCAATATTTTCCCCGTTCTGCAAATTAGCACACAGAGAGAGTGGTGTTGGTTATCAAAGGGACTCTGAATCTATCTACAGCCTTCTGTCTTCTACTCATATCATGAGGCAGCTGACTCCCTCTCAGACCCAAAAGTGATCCACTTCTAATTGGGAACAGAACTTTTCAATGCTTGAGCCCAAAACAAATTAAAAAGTAGAGCCTGAGGAGGAGGGGAAGGAGATGGGAAAAGTTTTGCTTTTCCCCTAATTTGAGAATCTGTGATTTCTCACTGGTTTTTATCAGTACCAAGATTTTTTTTGTTTTGTTTTGTTTTGTGGTTCTTTTCATGTCTCTTTTCTTTTTCTTTTTTTTTTAATTTTCACAGTTCTCTATTCAAGACTAAATTTGTCTGTTTTAAAAAGTCCATCTGGCTTTTGTGTTATGGAAGCCCACACAAGCCTGCACCAACCGTTCTAGAAGCAACAAAGAGTTATCAAATGGACCGAGTTTCAAATGAAGGGACAGCAAGCTAATTAAGGGATGAGTTTCTTAATAAGGAAAAAAGCACAGTGGGGAGTTGAATGATGCCAAAACACATGAAAGTTTCAAGACTAAAACTGTGAGAAAAAAAAAAAGCAGAAATGAGTTGGCCAATTTTTCAGGCCCCACTCAAAATAAATACATCTATTCCCATTTGTATCAACAGATGAATGTAAATATCACTCAAATAATCTCAAACTAACATTAACATTATACTGAAATATAAATAATTCTGAATATAAAGACAAGTTCAAGACATACCAAAATATAAATATAATAAAACTAGAAATAACATTACATTATATTTATTGTTAAGAGAATGTCACTGGTTTTCTTCAGAAACTTTATTTTTCTGCCTCAACCATACTTAGATTTCCCTCTTACATACTATTCTGGACAGTTTAATTTTCTTTTAACAATGAATGACTAATGTCCTATAAAAGAAAACTTTTGCAAGGAAATCATTTTGTTCAAATGATTCCAGTACAAATGAAATGCAGTTTTTGGCTTTATTTTTAATATTTCATATCAATGTTAATGGACAAGGAAAGAGAAATCATCCAGGAAAGATCAATATTTTCCCATTTATTGAAAAGCTTGTAGATTTAAAATGTATATTCCTGCCATATTTGCATGATCTGGGGTGGGAGGAGTGGTTTGAAGAGGTTTGAAAGCTTTTTCAATTTTGCCTCAAATGTGTTTAGGAAGCTGCTTTATCGCTACACCTCAGTTCACTCCTCAGAACAAGAAAACTGTTCATAACCACAGCAAACCCTGCATGCCTCTAGGAAATGAATTAAGAATCCATTTGTGAGATGTTTCTTTGAATTTCATAAAGAAATGGCATGTTATAATTGCGTGATACCCCAAAGTGAAATCAGGGTGTGGTTATGTTGGAGCATTTCTTTGGTTGAATTAAAGATAAACAAGCAGCCCCTTCACAATCTCTCACTTTTCTGAAAGTAGATTTCCTCAAGAGAAAATCAAATTGTTGCAAATTATAGAAATAGAGAGAAGACAGAGAGATAGATGGAGGATTCTGAGGAGGGCAATAGACCAGCCAAGCTCAGAAAGCTCAGTTACCATCCTGTTAAAATATAACCCACAAAATGTTACACCATAGCATCCTTCACAGCCATCTGCTTCTGCCATTATCTTTGATTCCCACAAACAGATTTCAAAAGTTGAATCTGGCCCTCAGTGAGTTTAGGAACATTTAGCAGGATTTTCTGGATGGGATCAGAAAAGCCACTAATTAACTCAGCATTCCTGGCTTCAGAGACAATCTACCTCTCATCCTTTCAATTAAGGCACAGCATGATCTTATAATTCCTTGTGCCTTTTCACATCCTCCAAAGGACCTAGAATAGAATTTGAATATGTATATTATGCATTCCCATCCATATCTCTGCATCTCCATTTCCACCCCTCCCCCCAGGCCTAACCACCATCATGTCATTGTTCCACATCTGGATTATTGCAGTAGCCACCTACTGGTTTCCCGTCCTCCACTCTAGGTTCCCTCCAATCTCTTCTCCACAGACAGAGTGAACTTTGTCAAAAGTAAATCAGATCAGGCACTCCCCTTTTAAAACCTTCCAGTGACGTTACATTGCATTCTGGGGGAAAAAAAAAAATCCCATCTCAATGTAATAGCTGCTAAAGCATTATATGTCAGTTAGCTATTGCTGCATAACAAATTACCCCAAACTTAGTGGCATAAAATAGCAACAATTTCTGTTGTGTCAATGGGATTTTGCTGATATCGGCCAGGTATGCCTGGGCTCATGGATGTATCTGTGAGTTGGCTGGGGTTCTGCTTCACGTAGCTCTCATTCTCCTACATGAAGACTATGTGCTAATAAGCCAGATGTTAGTGAAGTTTTTTGTTGTTGTTGTTTGTTTTTTAATTTTAATTTGCAGCCAAACACAGTCTGGGAGTGGGCCTGATTAGGCAGAGCATGTACTATACCTAGGACCCACAGCACTTTCAGGAGTCCACAAAATTATTTTCATTTTACTTTAAAATCAGAAGAAAAAAATGAATATGATAAAAATAAATATTCAATAATGAGTCCATTAGTATTTTTGTCTTATACCAACACAGTTATAAAATATCATTTTGAATCATTTTTTCATAGATGATGTAGCCCTTGAAGGTAAAAGGGCCTAGGGTCACAAAAGCCATAATGCAAACCTGCATAATCCTAACTAATGAAGCTAGAACCCTAGAAAACTGATTATTGGTCCTGTTTTTTTCACTTCTGTAAGCCATGGAGATTTATGAAATTTCAATTTCATCCTTAAAAGAACAGGGAGTTAACTGGTGAGAGTTTCATCTAACCTCTCTGGAAAGTGGGTACCTCAAACACTGGGGCATTTCTCCCTGCATTTGTTAGCCTGCTCTACCCTAGCGCACTTGGATGTTTTCCTCTACCTAGGAGACACAATTTTTAATGAATATCATCCCACGATTGGTCTATTACTCTGAGGTGCTCATCATCAACTCATGACCATGAGTTGCTAATACAACACAGTTATGTGGAGAATTACTTTAGGCCTTTACCAAGAGCAGTGGAAGACTCTTTCCTGCAAGAGTTTATGCTATTTTCCAGGCAGAGTGTTTCCTCATTTTATTTACATAGAAGTCCTCTTTACATTTTGTTTACATGGAGGACGCAATCACATTGTCAATTCTCTTAGGTTTACAGAAATCTAATGCTGGCAGAACAACATGAGACTCAGAGGAGACATAAAAATGGAAGTTACCATTTGAAAAAGTGAGGCAAAACTATCTTTCACCTTTCAAGATAATTAGATTCAGTTTAAAAGAACTTTCCTTATCTGGCATAGTCTTGTCCTTCCCACAAGAATAAATATGCTTAGTCACCATATATATATATTTAGTTATTCCATCCTTTTTTAAAGAAGCTGTGCAAGTTTTTAGATCACTGCATAGAGTATATTCCAAAGTTCATTTGTCTTGTGAAACTATGAATTAGCTTTGCAATTTTAAAATTATTTTGACATAATTCTTTATTTTTTAATAGATAGTTCATTTCCTGTTTCCATGTGTCTCTTAATGATTATGTGAGAGCTTGGATTACTTTTCCTCTCTGGTCCCCAAACCACAAATGGGAAAAACTGCAATCCTGCAAGGGCCACGTAAGCTACCTAAATATTTTCACAGATTCTGTGATTTCTTTTTTTGATGAACTGGGAGAGAACGTTTCATGGCATTTTTACCCTTCCGGAATGTAGAATTCATTTAATATCTTCTCTGTTTACACATATTTCTTGGTATTCAGTATTCCTAATACCCACAGGGCTCCATAAAAATATGGCTTTTCAAGCCCTCCTCTTTCGGGGACTCCACAGGTCTTGTGGCCCATGAATTGAAGAAAACACTCCCTCTTCCTCAGCTCTCAGTTTGAATTATTGTGCTTAAAATTCCTAAGCTTGAGCTCACCTATTCCTCCCTTTCATTACACTTCTGAAGGTGATACTTGGACACATCCTCAAACAATGTGGAGAGACACTTGGGAACGCCCTCTGTAGCATCCTGGGCAGGAAGCACAGGGGGCCGGCCTGGGCCAACTCATCCAGGAGTCACCTGGAGAACAAGCTTGTGCTGAGCAAGGTGGCCACTCCCTCTCAGCTGTCTCCCTTCCTCATTTCTAGGAGGGGATCCCTGATTTCCCTTGTGGGACTAAGGCAGTGATTCTCAAAGGCTGGTCCCTGTACCAGCAGCATCAATATCACCTGAGAACCTGTTAGAAATGTAAATTATTGAGCCCCACTTCAGACCTCCTGAACTGGAAACCCTGGAGTTGGTACCCAGTCACCTGTGTTTTAACAACCCTTCCCGGTGATGACGATTCTCATGTTTGAGAACCACTGGGATAAGACCTGGTTTTTATTAAAACTAAAAGTTAAACACACGACCTATTTACTTAGCACCTCCAGAGGCTTTTTGAAATCCGTGCTTCCTGGTCCCGATTAGATGGCTCTGCTTTAGGTGCTCACCGCAGCCTCTGCCCTTCCAGGTCCCAGGCAGTGTTGGCAAAGGGCCACTGGAAGAAGTGTGCAGAGTCTGTTTTTGACAGCGTCTCCTAGTTCCTTTCAGCACTTCTATCCTTTACATTTCTATCTGTGTCAGTCACACCAACTGTTGTTCCCTGAATCTTTTAATCCCCTCCCACTCTAAGATTTCAGGTGGTAAAGGCTGAAATTGCTACTCTTTCCAAGACAACTTGAATTTTAATGCAATATCTTAAAGACCTAACAACCATCATTATCATCTGCATCTGTCAGGATACCTCGGTTATATTACACTGACAAACAACCCCCTAGTCTCAGGGGTTTACAGCCATGAAGGGTTATAACCACTCCCACCGGATGTCCAGCGTGAATCGGTGGCGGAAAGGAAAACCTGCTGATTGAGGTGAACTGCAGGGGGGAACCCAGCTGGCAGCAACTAGAATCTGACCCGTGAATGTGGCAGAGGGAAAGGGTGTGGCAAAGCACAGACTGGCCCACCAGGCTCTGTCCGGAAGTCACAGTGACATGGCTTTCCTTCCCATGTCATTGGTCAAACCTGCTAACGTGGCCACGCCTGACCTCAGCGGAACACTGGAGTTTCGTCACGCCCCAGGGAGAAGAAATGGCTATTGCTGAACTGTGATGTCATCTTAGCCCATCAACCAAAGGACAGACCACCAATATAGAATTTCAAACTCTGTGGTGGATAATGAAACAATCTCTGAGTGCACCTGCTGGGTGGGTCCGGGGTGGAGGGAGCTCCCCTGGCGGAGGCTGCTTCTTGATGGTCCTCAAGCACAGTCATGGGGACTGTTCCCCAGAGGAAAAAGGAAACTGACTTGGATGGCGTGCCACCAGAGGGCTGGCAACTGTGCCAGACCTTCTCCATTCATCTCCTCACCTAATCCTCCTCTCAGCTGGAGAGAAAGGAACTAACCTTCTACAGACAGAAAAAGCCAAGGCCCAGAGCAATTTGAAACTTGCCCCTAGGGACACGGGATGCGGTAGAACTGGGATTCTGACTTCACGGGCGCCCACAACACTGGATCTGCTATCAGAGAGATAAAGGCTGGAGGAAAGACAGCTCTCTCTCACGTGGCAAAGCAAAGCAGTGACTCCTCCACGGAGCCCAGTGTTTCTGGGACAGAATCAGCCTCTAGTAGTGGGAGCGGAATCACCCTCAGGCCCGTGCGATCACTGCTGTCAAAGTGAAACTGTTTCCCCCACTATGGTTACACATTTTCAGGATTTTAATCAAAGGAGCAGTTCTTCAAATAAATGTAGGGAAAACTATATTATTTTTATTTAATGACTATCAAATATTTTTTTTTTCCAAATTATCTTTTATTTAGACAAAAAGGGCATATTTAGCAAAAGACGCACTGAGAAAAGAGTCGCCATGGCCCAGGAGACAGGGCTGGGAGGCGACAGGCCTTCGGAGGCCCTGCTGGGGAGAAGGGGTCTGGGAAAAGCGGCGAGAAGTCCTGGGTAAGTGCTGAGTGGCGGGGGCCCCAGAAAGGGGAAAGCTCCAGTTGGATCAACACTCTTGGCAGGTCGTGGGTGGGATTCGCAGTGACCTCGCTGCTGACTCCTTTGGGATTTTCCAGTTAGTGCTGCTGACTGGAGTGAGAGCCGCCCACTGGTTCCTGGAGGGCACCCACCAAGTGACACAGGACAGGAAGCCCAGGATGGGAAGTGCAACGCGGGGTGAAGGCCAGGGAGAAGCAGGTGCTCTGCAGCGGCCCGGAAAGGTCCAGATGCTGAGGCGGAGTCGAGTCCTGCTGCGTGCGGGCGTGCCACTCTGTCTCTGCCAGGCGCTCTCTGCCTAGGGCCCGGGCACGGACGATGCTTCTCTTCAGGCGCTCCATGGCGCTCGTGCTGCCAGCATAGGTCGGACGGGCCGGATCTCTTTGCCCAGCTCCTCTATGACCGACAGCAGGCCGGCGTAAGTGCTCTGGGAGCCCTGGGCGCCAGGTGGTTTCATTGCCTGCACGTAGCCCATGGAGGGCGGTCCACAGTCGTTAAACAGTGGTCTGAAAGGGGCAGCGGCTCTGGCACCGAGCCGGAGATGGGACACTTCCGGCTGTAGGGACTGGGGTGCCGGGCCCAGGGGTGCTGCTGGGGGCGGGGGCGATGGGTTTGTAGGACATCCTCAACTCCTGGGTGCCGCAGAAATCTAGAGTGTCCCTAGATGAATGAAATAAATAAACTAGTTTAATGAAACGAAAAAACTCCACCATTTTAGTAAAGAATACTTCCTATCTTCTTTGCAGGAAGCTCTCTGGTTTACATCATTAATGGTGTATGGAAAGAAAATCTCTGGCTACATTTCAACTTCTAAACCATTGAACAATAAGCACCGATAATGCACATCAGAAGGTATCACTGGTGGAGAAACTAAGAGGGAAAAAAATCCAGGAAGCAGGAGAACAGAAAGCCTCCCGCAAAGTGGGTAACAAGCAGATAACTTCTGTCAACGCTGACTCCAAAAGTGCTTACCTCACTCAGAAAGGGCACCGGAGCCCTCGATGCAAACACATCATGAAATTATGTCGATGCGACGCTGCACTCAGCAGCTCTATCAGCAGGGCTCCAGCTGACTTCAAACGCCTCCCAAGAACACCATGAACTAATAACCACGAGTGCTGTCCAGGGTCAACCCTGAAACACCCCAGGACACAAACACTCAAAGCCCAAGAAGGATGTGATCTTTCAAAGAGTTTTGCAGAGGTCCAAGCCCTTCTAAGTGAATGCACGCCATAGGGACTAGATATTGGTTGTCCTGTAATCCCCAAACTGTCACGATTATAAAACAGGCAGTCTCCAAGAAATTTTTGGCATTTATTATCAAACCCATCAGAGGTACTTTGGGAAAAGAAGAGATCTCACTAGCTGAGGACAAATGCCACGATAATATAGCATGGGGGTATCAGCAAACAGCCATTTGTTTTCCTTCCAGTCCCCGGGAGTGACTTGGGTTAAAATAATATAAACTTGGAGGCACTCATGTATATGGAACTAGCATAAATTAATCCCTAGGCCAACTGCCTGTAATATAGTCACTTGCTGTCTAAATTCTATTGAAATGATAAAAGCCAGCCTAACTTTAATTGCTAGGGTATCTTTCTGTGTTTTCAATAAGATACATACATAAATCCTGAAATTCAACAAATAATAAAGCAAAAACAGCTAAATGCACATATAGTTTTAGGAACTGGCTGATGATCCTCTCATTAGCCTGTTAAAATCCACCAGCTCATCCTATAATTTTCCCTTTACTGTGCTTTAAACTCTCTCTTTATTCCAGCGATGGTGCTGAACACATTCATATATCACAATATATCATCTCTCCATGTTTTCCAGATGGTATTTGATAAAAGGGAAACGAAAGACAGAGCAAAGAAAAATAGATGTTTTCTACTTTGGTTCTTGAAACAGTTTTTCCCTTGGTAGAGAAAAATATGAAACCGCCCACCCAAGGCTAATGAAAAAGCTCAAGAAATATGGTTCATCTAGAAGTGACACCCACTGGACCCAGAGGTTCAGGCCACTCACTCTTTGGTCTTCAGCCAAGCTCTACAAACCAAGGACGAAGATTTCCTTAACTCAGGTGTAAGTTATTACTAGTTTGGGCTGGAAGGAAATTGGCAATGGTTTAGGTGAGTGGTTTGGGGGTAACAAGACTCATCCCAGTATTTGCCCCCGACCTTGATCACCAAGTTCAAGGAGAAAGACATCCACAGTTACGGTAATTTTGATTTTTTTAAGTCAGCATTTATAGACTCAAAGACCTTTAATAAATAAAATTACCAATTTCAAGTGCATCACAAAATATTCTAATGGGTCACTTGAGAAGTAAAAATACCAAGTTAGACTATGACTTTTCCAAAGCTACCTATAAGGATTTGAGTTTTGTACAGCAGATAACCCTGCGAGGATGTTTATTTTTCTTTCAAGACATTTAAATGTAAATACTTATGTCTTATAGGTCTTTTGTGAAGAAAAACAGACCAAACTTCAAAGAAATAAATTACATGGATGGTAAGGAAGATCAAATCATTTTGAAGAAGGAATAAATCTTGTACATAATCAATTTCTCTCATTTCCAATGGTCGTTGCCATTTTGTCTAATTCACCCCCTGGAAATAAGTTGGGGCTGCTTATAAGCCATAACGGACTGCAAATATGAGCGCCTATCTACTCTGCATTCACTCGTAGGGCTTGTCCTGATGGTCAGGGAGGAGAATCTTATGGGACCTCAGGAATATTTACTCTGAGCATCACCTGGCCATGCCCTCCAACAAGGACACCTGGTCTTATCGATTGCAATCCCTTCGCCCAAAAATGTCATTTATCGTCTCAAAAGAATACCCAAAGAGGGGTGCAGGTGTCCCTATTCCGGTGAAACCATCTGCTACTGCAGTCAGGTAAAGGGAGCAGTGACTGGGGCTCCCCAGCTTTGCCTGAACCCTTTTCTCCAAACCTTCAGCCTGAGCCCCGCCAGCACGTTGCTCGGCTCAGCCTTCCTAAGAGACATCATGGAATGTGAAACCTGAATTCACATTTCTCTGCATCATGAACGAGCTGCACAACTTAGATGAGCTACTAGGACAAGTTGAGCCTAGATTTTGTCATCTGAAAAATGGGATAATAATTCGTACCTTATAGGTTCTTCCGAGCACTAAATGGGATAACATTTGTGAAAACACAAAGCAAGAAGTACCTGGCATATGTCTGACGTGCAACAAATTCAACTTTCTTTCTTTTAGTCAATGATACATAGTTTTCCAACTGTCCCCAGCTCTCTCTCTTACTGTCCTAATCTCTTTCAGGCTCTTCTAAAAAGTGTTCACAAGCAACTACTAGCATCATATGGTATCAGAGCTGGAAGGGTCCTCAGACATCATGCAGTCTTGCTGGGATTTTTGCTATGCTTTTGCCCCACCCATACGTCTCCTTCAGGCAGTGTCAAAACCGCTCCTCTAAATGCTGATGCGACATGTGCCTCTGTCGCTTCATAATCTGAATAACCTCAAACATTAGCCGAGGCAAAGGAGCATGGACCTTCAGCACAACCTTCCCACGTGGTTTCTTAGAGGGGAGCTAGTATTTATTGAATACCTACTATGTGCCAGGCACTCAACCTTTGTTATCCTGTTAACCATCACACCTTTTTAAGAAAGGTTGCGTATCTTCTGTTGTTTTGGTATATTTTGTACCTGTGAGAACACAGATGTCACGTGCTCAGTTAGTGACAGAGCCACATCTATATGACTCAAAGCCTGTGTTCTTTTCAGATATCTTATGGCAGAGTAATGGCAAAAGCCACAACCGCCAGGGGTAGAAAGATGAGCTCAGAAACAGAGAGGGAGGTGAGGATTCCAAAGTAATAAAGGCAGCAACTGCCAGTCGTAAGCACATGGGCGGGCAGTCGCCTTGGGGTCTATTGCCGTAGTGAGTTCCAGGAAGCATTGGAGAGCATGGAACCCTTATCAGGAACCAAACCATCCATTGTGTGGAAAACAAATTCTGAACTTTGCTAACCCTGAACAGAATACAAAGGTACAGAGGAATAAACAAAAATATGTGAGACTTGAGAGAGAACATTTGCAGAATTGAATCCAGATTGGTTTGTACGAAGGGTATATGCCAGGTGCTGAGCTACTCTTAATGGATTCGAATCAATTCTCTTATTACTATGTGGTGGGGAGGAAAAGATGAAATGCTTTAAGCCCTTTGAAAAGGAAAAGGTTTATAAAATGCACCGATTCATTAATTTATTGAAGAGATCTCTAGATTGGGAATCAGAGAGACCTAAGGCTTAGTGTCAGTTTTGCCTCTCACTAGCTGTGTGACCTTGGTCGTGCATTAATTCTGTAGTCCTCAGTTTCCCCAACAGAAAAATTAAGGGTCCCTTAGCAGTTTGTAAAATTTTGTCCCAGTTACTCATGTCATTGTATTCTCCAACCATTCCCTGCTGCCACAAAGAGTTGGGGGTGACTGAAAGCCAGAGCTGAGGTTTGTTCCCTCGGCATTGTTCCAAGGAAGCTCTAAATTTGCACATTGTACAGAATCAGGAGCAAGCACTCACAGAGACAGAGAGAGAGAGAGAGAGAAAGACAGATGGCATCAGGCAAAGTTGCTAACCTTTAAAAAGATTCCAGTCTGGCTACCCCAGCAGTCTAGTGGCAGGAATCTGTGCCTAGAGGAGTTGAGACAGGTGAAGCTCTCCCAGGCTGCAGCGCCCAGACCCTGTCGATTCAGCAGCTTCGCCCCCTGCCCTGCAAAAAGCAGCCACGTGGCTCTCCAGCAACAGCCCCACCCACGCGGTCTCTGGGCAACAAGTCCCTAGAGGAAGCCCCTGCTTTCTCTTGCTGCGGACCACTAGGAGCAAAGGAGTTTTGGTGAAAGTTGGGGAGTAAAAGGAGCCCCAAGTCAGAATTCGGTACAGACTTACTTTCTTTGTTTAGTAGAGTCTTGGTCTGTTGGTGGGTTTGAATGGTCTCTGTAGAGTCAGGTGATGGATAAACAGGTCGGAAATCCTGCACCTCAATGAGCACCCTTTTCTGCAGAGTGCATCCCTCCAGAGTCTGTCCACTCCCACTGAGCAAAACATTTTAGGAATTTGCCTCCAGCGAAGAACCCATGAAAAAATGGATTCTAGGGCTTCCCTCGTGGCGCAGTGGTTGAGAATCCGCCTGCCAATGCAGGGGACACGGGTTCGAGCCCTGGTCTGGGAGGATCCCACATGCCGCGGAGCAACTAGGCCCGTGAGCCACAACTACTGAGCCTGCGCGTCTGGAGCCTGTGCTCCGCAACGGGAGAGGCCGCGACAGTGAGAGGCCCGCGCATCGCGATGAAGAGTGGCCCCCGCTTGCCGCAACTAGAGAAAGCCCTAGCACAGGAACGAAGACCCAACACAGCCAAAAATAAGTAAATTAAAAAAAAAAAAAAAAAATCCAGTCCGTCTGGTTGTAGAATCCATTTTTTTTTTTTAAAGGTTTCACTTTATTTACTTATTTATTTTTTTATTTATGGCTGTGTTGGGTCTTCGTTTCTGTGCGAGGGCTTTCTCTAGTTGCGGCAAGCGGGGGCCACTCTTCATCGCGGTGCGTGGGCCTCTCACCATCGCGGCCTCTCTTGTTGCGGGGCACAGGCTCCAGACGCGCAGGCTCAGTAGTTGTGGCTCACGGGCCTAGTTGCTCCGCGGCATGTGGAATCCTCCCAGACCAGGGCTCGAACCCGTGTCCCCTGCATTGGCAGGCAGACTCTCAACCACTGCGCCACCAGGGAAACCCCGGACTGGATTTTTGTTTTGGGTAGTATAGTGTCCCTATCCCCCTCTACCAAAAAATAAGATATTTAGCAGTCCTAACCCCCAGAACCTGTGGATGAGATACCCCCTTACTTGGAAATAGTCTTTGCAGATGTAATCAAGTTAAGATGAAGTCATTAGGGTTGGTTTAATCCAATATGAGTGGTGTCCTTAATAAGAAGAGGGAAATTTGGACACAGACACAGACGCACAGGGAGAATGCTGTTTAAAGACACAGAATCACGTAGGCGCAGATGGAAGAAGGCCTTGTGAAGGTGGAAGTGGAGATTGGAGTTATGCAGCTGCCGGCCAGGGAACCCCTGGGGCCACCAGAAGCTGGAAGAGGCAAGAAAGAATACTTTCATAAGGCTTCACAGAGAAGACGGCCCTGCTGACACCTTGATTTCAGACTTCTAGCCTCCAGAACTGTGAGACAATAACAGTTGCTGTTTTAAGCCTCCCCGTTTGTGGTACTTCATTATGGCAGCCTTAGAAAACGAATACGATTTCTTTCTCAGTTTTACCAAGAACGAGCTGTGTGACCTCTGGACAAGTTTCCTAACCTGTCTAGCACTCAGTAGCCTCATCTGTAAAATGGGAATAATGCCAATACCTGCTTCACAAAGTTGGCATGGAAATGAAATAATACAATAATAATATAAATAATTAATTTAATTTAATTCAATAAATATGATGCTTGTCACACAGTAGCAGCTTATATAAGTGTATATAGTGATGATGATGAGCCTGTATTGTATCCTTTCTAAACATCATCAGTGATGATAAATCTTTACTTTTTAAACCAGAAAGGCATTTAGAGCTGATTGTGTGAATAAGGCAGGCCACCGGGCTGAATTTATATTGTTTTAAAACAGAATCATGATCTGACTTTTAAATAGTAAGTGTGGGTGTGTAAGCGTGCAGGCATTGGAAAAGCCCTAGGTGGTAATAAATGTCAATCTCAATGGCCCATAGCCAAGTGATTTGAAAAAGAGGCAGATACACTGGGGAAATTTGCTGTCATGAGTGGCACACCCACACATTACCCCACTTCTGAATCCACAGAAGGGCAGAGCTGCATCTTCCAACCCAATGGTTAAAGAGAGCAAAGGCTGAACTTCGGTGACACCTTTGCATGCCACCCACATTTCACACAAATGTTCCTCATCCCCTGTAGCCTGTGTCTCTGAAGTACCTAGAAAAATGCAGAGGCACAGCAGGTTTAGATATGGGTATTAGCAAGACAGGAAAATATTTTATTTTAAGCACACAATGTTCCTTTTTGGTGGGAAAGCATTATTTCAATTTTGGCAAGTTCTTTTCTGATAGTTTCAATAAATGAAAACCCAGGTATGTTTACACCTATCACCTGGTTTGTCCAGGTGCTTTGAAAGGTGAAAAGATGTTATCTTCCTGAAGAAGAAATCAGTACTCTGTGCTGCAAGAAGTGCATCCTTTTAAGGATGCTTGGTGGTGGAAATATCTTCCATGTATAGCCTCCAGAAAACCGTCTTTTCTAAAATCCTCTCTTACTTGTTAGAGGGACTTCCTGGTGTGAGAAGAGTGCCATCCTATTTAAAGTTCATGGGCTGACCCTTGATAAAAGGTAAAACTCTAGTTTACTTTTGACTAAGGACAGAGAATCAAAAATTTGAAATGCTTCCCAAGCTCAATAATCAAATTATAATCAAACAATCCATCCTTACTTATGAGCACTTCCTCCCTGCTTCTCCCTAAGCTGTGGGTGATGTGAGTCACAGCTTTTGTGCTTTAGAGAGAAAAATAAATACGTATTGAGCACATATTATGTTGTGGTTCACTGCTAATCCTTTCAACACACATTGTCTCGTGTTGTTCTTGCTACATGAAGCATGGATTATTATTCCCATTTTATAGGTAGAAATGCAATGTAATAGAATGGAGAAAAATAACTAACCTGCATCTACTGATAGCACAATTCAGGATTTGCTTAGTGGTCTTCACTCTCCAAAGCCTTAAATCTTTCCACAATGCTATACTGTCCAATCTTGTTGGTTACCCAAGACTTATACTTTGGGAAAATATATAATAGGATGTAGTGAAGGGTCAAAATGCCAAATTCCACCTGTTAAATGCTACAGAATTTGGAGAAGAGAATGATCTGGCGCATTGGAGGAAGCGAGAAAGGCACATGACTTTGACAGAACTCTGCTTTTCTGTCTAATATTAGGCAGCAGATCTTTCACTTGCCTCCCATGTCAGCAGGAGAAAGAGGAATGTATTCATTTCAAATGCTTGGGATTCTAAGATAAACCATGGAGCAGTTCAGAGAGTGGGGCATCCTTGCCTACATAAACGTTTACTGTCTGCATTCTAAAAACTGTCTGAGCCAGAGGGCTTCCATCTGGTTATATCCTGAGATAAAAGGCAATATCTATGCTAGAAATAATAACAGACAAGACACAATACGTGTGGAGAGTCACAGACGCTGGACTTTCTGGGGTAACCAGAAATGTCGCTGTTGAGGTCTTTTATTCATGGATGTGTTCATTTAATTATTCGTTCATTCATTCGAATATTTATTGAGAGACTTAAGTATTCCAGAAACTTCCATTATAATCTTTTGTCCTTATTTTCTTTCTTTAGGAGTGTTTTGAAATCTGCTTTCTTTCTTGGAAGCCCTATTGTCAGATTGTTAGAAATGTTGGTTCAGAAACATAAGTCAGCAAGACTTCCACATGACTCTTGTATGAACTGCCAAATATGGCATCCAGACTCACGGTGATATATTCTTAGAAAGGGTTATATTGAAGGAAAGCCTCCATCCTCTTTCTTCCTAATCTCCATCAATTCTCCTTAAGGCCCTTGACCCTAAGAAAAAGGTTCATGTAAATTCTCCAGAATGGTACCATTCAAATCTATAAAAATTGCATAGTTGGAAGATTTAATAAAGAAGTACTCCACATTTAAGAAAAAAATGAATTAGAAGACTTTGAAAGTGGCTTCTTGAAGCTTGTTTGTTATTAGTTTAATCACAAAGACCACATGAAAATTTTAATTTGCTGGAACCAAGCCTAGCCACTAAAATGAGAAATGTGACAGTTATGCCTTGGAACTGCATTAGAGTATCAGAGCAGGGGAAGGGCAGCTGTTGCAAAAGCAATAATAACTGCTTGCCTCCCAATCTTATGTAATCATTAATAGATTCCTATAAATCACAAGGCAGGAATCACTCCTATTTTTAGATGAGCTTATTAAGATTGTTTGTTTAGGTTTCACTTCAATGCACAAAATATGAGCAACAAAATACTTCTTAGATCTGGCAAGAAAAGATAGGCCATAACTTCATCCACTCCAGAAATATGTCATTTGTTCATTCATTCATTCGTTCATTCATTCATCCAACAAATACTTATTGAGTGCCTCTGATGTGTTAGGGACTCTTTAAGCAAGGGAGATATACGAAGGCATAAAATCCTCCTGGAACATATATTCTAGTGGTGGCCAAAGAGTAGATGAAAATAGAGGCAATCAACAAAATACAAAAGCAAAATAGACAGCCCTTCAGATAGTGGTTAGTGTTATGAAGAAAAATAAAGTGAGGGAGTTTAGGGAGCGCCAGTGGTTGGTAGAGAGAGAATTGAGGGAAAGCTTCATGGAAAAGGTGACGTTTCCAAGGATGTGAAGGCAATGAGGCAGTGGGACATGCAGAGGTGGCATGGGTGGGGTGGAGGGGAGAGAACGCCAAGAAAAAATTCTAAGAAGGAGCATGCCTGAAAGCATTCAAGGCACAGAAAGAAGGCAGTGTGGCTAGAATGGAGTGAATGAGGGGTCACATCATGGGGAGCTCTGCAGGTCAGTGGAGGGGAATGGTCTTTTCCTCTGAGTAAGATGGACGCGATGGGCGGGGAGGGGGGCAGATTTATCAAATAAAAACACAGGATACCAGTGAAATTTTAATTTCTGATAAACACTGTGATAGAAAGAACAATGACTCCCCCCAGATGTCCTCATCTTCATGCCAAGAACTTATTACTTTATATGGAAACTGTTACCGTATATGCCGAAACGGACTTTGCAGATATAATTACGTTAAAGGTCTAGAGATGGGAATATTATCTGGGATTAGTGGTGTGAGCCCAATGTCATGACAAGGACCCTTAAGAAACAGAAGAAGGAGGCAGACGAGTTGGAGAAGCGGATGTGATGGGCCAAGTTGAGGTTAGAGTGATGTGATGGTTGCCCTTGAAGATGAAGGAAGGCATCACAGGCCAAGGAATTCAAGCTGCCTCAATAACCTAGAAAAGGCAAGGAAGCAGATACTCTCCGAGAGCCTCTAGAAGGAACTCAATCTTGTCAACACCTTGAGTTTTAGCTTCTGATCTCCAGAACTGTAAGATAATAAATTTGTGGGGTTTTAAGCCGCTAAATTTGTGCAACTTTGTTATAGCAATAGGAAAGTAATACAAACTGTTATAGCAATAGGAAAGCAACACAAAGAAATAATTTTTTAGTGTAAATATGTCCCATGAAACTTTAGAGACAGTTATGCTAAAAATTGTTCATTATTTATCTGAAATTCAAATTTAACCGGGCATCCCATATCTTAACCTATCGTGGGAGTTCAGAAACTTGACATTCCCTTATTTTCATTGTAAAAGACTTCCTCTGGCTCTGGTATTAAAAACAAGGGTGGGAAGGAAGGTTGAGAAGCAGGGAGACCTATGGGAGGGCCAGCACAGTCACCCAGATGGAAGATGACGGTGGCTTGGATCAGGGTGGCGGTCGTGGAGGCAGTGAGTGTGCCCATCTGCATCTGGTCCCTAGGGAGGTGTCTTCACCCTGGAATTTCCCTTATGCCCTGCATTCTTGTATTAAGACTAAGCAGAATTTAGCTTTGCAACTAATTCATGTGTCTCCAGTGACTAAAACCCCCCAAAGAAGAGAAGGCTAGACCCAGAAAACAGAAGTAACACATGGGATTTTCATGTGTGCAAAGCATGGACCACCATTTCCATTCTTTTTCTGCCACCCCAGCCTTGTAAGCCATTTAGACAGAAGGCACCTGGAGCACTGATTCATCTGTGGATGTTATTAATCTTTCCAAAAAGCAAAACTTTTTTTATTACAAAGACCAGAATTTTAGTGTACGGGTGGTCTCCTTGGCATAAATACTTCCCAAATACACATTAGTCTGATCCATGGCAAATCTTGCTGGCTTTCTCAGCTGGTCTGAAGAGCCTCTTACTCCACTCTTTTCTATTCTTGGAGATCTTTCTTCTGACTTTTATGAGAGACTTAGGAGTCTGGGTGTCCAAAGAACTAGAATATGAATTCTCTTATGTTGGCTATAATTGTTCTTCTTGTCCGTTTGGCTGGGAGGGTACACTTTACATTTTTATTCAACTCTGCTTGTCAGTGAATTCATGTAAGTGGGTTGTTTGGAGACTGCCGTCACCAAAATCCCCCCTGCCAAGGGAAAGTGAAGATGTGTATGAATGAAATTACTATGCAGATTAGGCGGGCACACTCAGGTTCCCAGGTATCAGCTTCACCAAGGTCTGTGGTTCTTCCCACCTGGCTCAGACACAGGTGTTGAACTGGACAATTGGAGGTTCAGTCTAATCTTCATCAGTTTCTCAGCCAGAAAGAATGAAGGCGATGGTAGCTATAACAGAAATTGAAGTGATTCAAGTATTTTCCCAGTTCTATCCCACAAATGTTTATGCTGCCCATTTCACAGAAAGCATTATACCAATTATTTTACAGATGAAAGAGATACAATCTCCACCATCATATTTATAGGCAAAACATGCAGACAACTAGAAGTGCCCCTTATATTTGGGGGTCTTCAACCTAATCCCTCTTCTCAGCTTTAACTTTTCTCTCATTTTGTTCTGGAAGATTTGTCAATGGATTTGCAACTCATGATCCATTCAGGACATTTGTACAAGTGTGGTGATGTGACAAAGTCTGAAAAGTGTGCCCAAATCAGGCAGACTCTCCAACGAGACAAGGTTATCTCATCGGTCAAGTTAGAAATTGCTTTTGAGCTCATATAGGACATTTTGTGAGGTAGCACAAATAAAAGGGTACAAATAAAAGGATAAGCACATTTCTTTCCTTTCAGGGATTTGTATTCTAATTGAAGAAGAGAATTATCAATAGAATGCAACCACTAGAAATGTATGTAGGCAAAGACAAAAATTCCAGTGTTTGGAAATAGGAGCTGGATTGGAGAGAGGTCAGCACCATGTGGGGAAACAGGAGAGAGATTGAAAATGGAGAAAAGGTGGCTTTGGGCAGGGAGGGGGCAGGTGGTACCCTTCAGATATTCTTCTAAAGGCCCTATTCTAGCATCTTCTGGAACTCAAGTCGCCTAGTTAGCCGAATCTTTCTTTGCATCGCTGCCTATGAAAGGTTATATCTGTAATGAACCGGTGGTCTCTGGGAAGTCTCACGTGTATACCGATCATTCCTGAGAATGTTCTTGACGGTGCCAGTTCACAAATAACACCCCTACAGGTTCGCATAAGAAAACTAGCGACGAGTCATGAATTTTGCTTTCTGACACAACCCTGGTGCTAACAATTTCATTTCAAACAGTTTACTTAAAATCTTGAAAAAGGACCAAATGATCACAGCATTTAACTACATACTAAAAAAAAAAGGTTCCCTCCCCAGGTCTGCAAAGTATCACACATTTGGCATTCCTTGTTTTGTTGACTGCCTTTCTTTTTCAAAATATGGATAAAGAATGTGCCAGAGGCTGCAGCATTGGGAAGTTTCATCTCCTTTTAACATGATCAAGATGAAGCCAGTGGAGAGCTTGAATTAGGACTTCACAGCCTTCCATGCTGGTTAGATGCTAGCTCTTCCTCCTCACCACTTCCCTCATCCTCTCCAGCTCCTCCCATCATCCTGTGAAGCCATCAAATGGACCAGATGGAGAAAAAGAATTCCTACCGACCTGCTAGCTTTACCTGAAGAATTCTATCCACATGTGACTCTCCTCTGGTCCCGCTCCTGCTCGGGCCATCTTGTGAGTCATGAAGTCATGTTTCAGGCCAGTGCCCGATGGCTCCCATTGCCTCATTTCCTGACACCTTTAAAACCTTGCACCTGTATTGTACCCACACAGGAGGTTTAAATTAATAGCAGCCTCGAAGAGGATGGGCTGACCTCCCGGGTTTCTTAAATGAATTTGGAAGTTGTAAGGCTTTAAATCATAATATACTTCCCTGGAAATGGCCTGTTCCCCAGGACATGTGAATACGCTAAATGGAAAACAACAATTTTGTCTGTTTTTCTTTTTTAAAGAAAACAGAGGCTGTGACTTAAATGCCTCATTTTTCAGGTTGGACATTGGAGAAAAGGTAAGAGGTTCCTTCCCCAGGAGTTCTTAAAGATAGTGACTCATTTTTAAATGACTCAAATCCAAAGATAGAGTTTTCAAGGATGTGCCAGAGAAACAAAATGCCCACATATGTAATAAACCTTCACAACAGTACTGCTCTGTTACTACAGGTTTACTATTATAAAAATCACTGTTACACATAAAAGCCTGGAAAAGACAGGAACATGAAAACGTTTTGTATTGAGGACCACATGATTCAATATGCTACATTCATATTTAATTTTATTTCTACAAACATTTATTGAGTTTAAATGCTGGGTGCTAGGGAATCAGAGATCAATAAGAAGCAGCCGCTGCTTTGGGGGATGTCCAACAGCAATTCCAATTGTCTCTTAGGAGGAGAAAGCTGGAAAAGGCCTCCGAGATCTTATCTTAGCTCTGACTTATATAGATGGGGATTCAAGACTGAGAGAATTGAAAACACTTCCACAAGGACACACAGGTCCAGAACTTCAGCCTCCTAAATCCTGCTCATGGATCTTTCTAGAAAGCCCAATTTTGCTCATCAAAGACACAGGTGGGTAAAGTAGAGAAAGCCTGGTTTAGAATGAGGGGGCCTCAGTGTCCGCCCAGTTCCACCACTAACTAGCTGCATGTATTCACAGGTACTGGGTCAGTATTTCCTCCCTAATGATACAGATTACCTGGAGGGCTTCTTAAATATGCTCATAGTCAGGAGTCTGCCCTGGAGATGCTGACTTAGTTGGTATGGACGGAGGCCCAGACCTCCACTGGGTCTTATCTTCAGAAAACTTGCAGAAACACTGGACCAGATGAGCTCTAATCTTACCCTCCAACTACGAGAACATTTAAAGTAAAGTGAAATCAAAGAAGATGCGGCAACACAAACACCAGTGTATCCAAGGTTCTTGCTTCTACAGGATGAAATCTCTTACCAAGCTCTATTACTGTGATCAAAATTCTTTGCCCGCTGATCTGACCAGCTTCTTCTGGTCTTCTGAGGAAAATTCCTCTCAATTATATATGTGGAAGACTCCTAAAATTCATAGAAACTTCCAGTTACCTGCAGACCATGGCCTATTATAGAATGATTTTCCTCCTTGCAAATTTGGGGTGTATATGAACATGTGGAAAGAACATGTATTTATATGTTTCTATCTCAGTAGAGAGGCAAACACATACATTACCACCAAATTTTGCCTAGCATATTAAATAGGTTTGGGGGGGGGGGGTTTGCTGTTATTGTTGAAACAAGAAAAGCAAAAATTGTATTGGGTTGGCCAAAAAGTAACATCTTACGGAAAAACCACGAACCAACTTTTTTGGCCAACCAAACACTTGTCTTTCCTCTTGTTTCCAAGATGAATTGTTAGTGTTTAAATATGCTATTTCTGATAGACCAAATACTGCTAACAAGGATAAATGAAAGCCTTCAGTTAAACGCTGGATTAAAATCAGAAATGTCAGCACAGGCGCGAGTCTGTGAACACACCCAGGTCACAGGTTTGTGACTAACTGATTAGTTTGAGTTTTGCCAATGTAGAAGCTCCAGACTGAGGCTCTGGCTGGTGGCTCCATTCCCACCCTTTCCCTCCATGAGAAGGCTAGACAGATAGGACCCATTTAATAGTGATGGTGGGATAATCTATAAGCTTTGCTTTGTTGTTCCTTCCCTTTCTTTGAGATGCAGGATTAAAGACATTGATTTCTGATATGAAAGAAGATCTGGCTGATGACATCATTCTGGAAATGTCTTGGCCTGAAATATCTGACAAAGCCAAGCAACAGGCTGGGCAGGAAAATCAGAGAGAAACAAGAGACTCAAATAATTCAAGCAAAACCAGATTCCTGATGCCTGTAAGAATGAATGTGTGTGTGCGTGTGTGTGTGCATATTTAGCTCTGAGTTTCTTCTTCTAGTATACATGGATCTAACTGTCCCTTCTCTCAGCAGATAATTACTGACTCCTCCTCTGTGCTAACTGCTAAACAATGAGGGGGTTCCATGAAGGTAGAATAAAGAGGAGGTAGTCCCTCCTCATCATGAGGTATGACTCTACTCATCACTTACATTTCCTCATTTATAAAATCGGCAAGGAGGTGAGAACACAGCAGTGAGGGAAGTAGAATGAGCACGAATCCAGAAACAGCTCTATTCCCAGTGTTGTCCCTCACTCACTGTGTCAGTTGGGCCTCAGTCGCCCCATCTGTAAAATGGGAAACACTTTCAATCATATGAGTCAACCATACCATGCAGCACAGCGGACTTTGTGAAGAAGAACCATTAATGGTCCCAAAGATATACGCAAATGTCAATGTCAGTTATTTTCTTGGGTTAACTTTATAGGGTCGTTTATAGGACTTGGGAAGGATGAGATATTTGGGGGTTTTAGAGGTGGGTTTTTTTCTTTGTTTCTTCCTTCCTTCCTTTCTTCCTCCCTTCTTTCCTCCCTTCTTTCCATCTTTCTTCCTTCCTTTATTTCTTTTTCTCTTCCTTTCTTGTGAAAGGAGAAGGGACGTGGGTAACTTACCCTTGTCTTTTCTTCTCACTGTTTTCTGAAGAAGGTCCTGGCCCCTTGCTCTGGAGACACAGTTATTACAGAACAAGTCCCTTGTTGGCCTCATGACCTGTAACAATGCAGAGACAAGTCTCCAGGAGCTGATTTTAGAATTCAAACCCCAAGCAGAAGTGGTAGATTTAAAATTCTGAGCCCAAACCTCTTCATTTTCAAGTTCATTTACCCTTGGCAACATGCAACCTCCTGTTTACTAAGAGGGGAAAAAAAGCTTTTAAAAGGCTCATTTAAAAGGCTGAGGAGTCTTCTGGGATCTCCGAAAGCTCTTTAAAAACATATTTTGATGATACAAGTGTAAACAAATCAAAAGCATATGGATTGAATTTCCCTTAAATTACACAGGATTTTTAAAATGATGGGAGGGTGGAAATGTGTTTGGAAAAATATGTTTTTGGTTTTACTGACTCAGAAACATGGGAATGAGCTGAAGCTTTTGACAGACCCCAAATGATGGCAGGTTTGTCCATCATCTGTCTTTGAGGGTCTGTAGTCCTTCACAAGCCTTCTCTGGTTTCGTACCCAAGGAGTGGAGATTTCCGTTAGTGAAGACTCACAAAGAGGAAACACCAAAACCATGCGTTGTGAGTTCTATCTTTCCCTGGAGCAAAAGAGCCCTATTTCATGGGGGTTGGCAATGCAGACTCCCCTTGGACCAGTGAAAAGGATAAGTGTTCATTCTGTAAAATACAAGTCTGTACAGGGCTGCACAACCTGGAGCCGGTGCCAACGTCAGCAGCCAGACTGCCTTTCTGCAGCCCCCAAGCTGGGAGCCACCCCGAAGCCTTTACCCCACGCTTTTCAAAGTCCTCTGCAGAGTCACCTTGTCATCATTACAATTCCTTATCTTTCGAGCCAAACACACAACATGCCAGAGAAACAGGGGTCAACAAGCTGGACCACTGCCTCTGAAGGGTTGCTGATGCCAGGATTTCAGAATAAGGGAATAAAAGCCAAGAATACGCAGACAGAATGAAGAATGGTTGTGACCTTATGAATACTAAGGCTTCATCTACAAAGCAGAATGTCAGCATCTCTCATTTTGATGCGTCCATCCAATCCGGTCCCAAAGGAAAATGCTTTAAACACTCTAGACACTTGCTCTACTTTCCTGTTTCCTTTATCTGAATATGCATGGTTCAAGGGCTAGAGCAATCCCAGAGAGCTTCTGGAAGATTCAGGAAGGTTCTAGGTGGGCTTAGAGGACCAGGATCCTCTGAAGACACTTTCAGTCATCAGATGCAGGGCCAAATGAACCATCAGAATTACTTAAAGGCAAAAGAGCATTGTGCTTCCATTTTCACAGAATTGTCTGGGAAAAATGGATTGGGTCGCTGTGAAGAAACTTCACTTTGGAAAGTTTAGCTGGAAAACATGCAATTACACGAGAACTTGACTTACCTGAGATAAAAGGAAACTTTGCATCATTTTTTTCTTTTTGAGGAAAAAAACGACAAACATTCCCAGTGCCTCTTTCGACACACACTCAAAGAGAGAAGTTAACATTACACCCCCTTCCTGTTTTGTTTTGTTTTGTTTTGTTTCCTACTTCAGAGGAATGATGTGAGAAAGTACTGTGGAAAAATAAAGGGCTCTCTGGTAAAAATAGCTGCTACCCCGACTTATGTCTCAAGTCCTAGAGACTTCTGTCCCCTTGTGACAATGGTGAATGCCTAACCAGCGCATAATTTTAACAGCACAATTTGCATTGCCCGGGCAGCTGTCTGCCACACCAGCTCTTTATGAAATCCACCCACGGCATTTGACTCAATTACCTCTTGCAGCTGTGAATTCCACAGGTCCACCACACTCTGCATGGAAAAGTATTTCTTTGTATCCGTTCCAAATTTATTAGCCATTTGAACCATTCCTTTGAGTGAATTGTATATTTCTAAGTGTTCGTATATCACCATTTTAGGCCCAAGTCCCATTGGCCTGTATTTAATATGCAGCTCAGAATATTAGAGTATTGTGTTCGAAGGATCCATATAAAAGCAGATCTGGTGTGTTCACCTCCACCGGAGTTTTGCTCAAAGTTCTCCAGCAGTGGACATCCTCCCAGCCCACCAGCCTCACAAGCACATGATCACAATCATAAGAGGGAAAAGCACTTCAGGGACCTGGGATGGAACAGTTCAAGTTTTCTCCATGGTAGAAATACGAGTTGTGGCCAGACCTGGTATACAGGAACATCCCTAAGAGGTAGGTGAGTGTACTGCTTTACAGACCAAGAAACTGAGTCAGAGAGAAGAGAGGTCACCTCCCAGAAGAGATAGAGGTAGTATACTGCAAGCACCAAATCCAAACTAGGCATTCTGAAGACAAGTCCAGTGTTCTCACCCCTACCACAGAAGGCTCTATGTAAGAAGATAAGAGTAAGATTCATGGATTATCTAAATTAATGTTTCCCTGGGCCAGTAAGAATGGACATTCACAGCTCCTTGGAGGTTGGCCCCAATCATTGAATGCCACGCTTCTTCTCCTGATGGGCACCTTAGAATAGGATGTGAAGGAGCCTGGGAGTTTCTTTCCGTATCCTAGAAATAGACCTCAAAACATATGCACAAGCATGGACTTCCAGCATCTTCGTTTAGTCTGATAAATTACATTCTGGGCCATTTCTGAGTTCTTGCCTCTCTGCCATCATCTTCCAGGTCATACCACAGGGAGGTCTCTCCCCACCTCCAACCCAGGCAACCTCAGTTCCTGTCGTGGCCCAGTGTGTGATGCTGGTTGTCCCTTAACTTCCCTCACTACCATTCTTCTACTGGAAAACAAAGGTGTATGTGAGATGGTCTCCATGTTTCCATGCTAGTGAAGAGCACTCATGCTTCACTGTCAGAGCTTCGCAACGCTAGCTTGGCTGTTTCTAAATCGTGACCACAGGCAAGAGCCTTAACCTCTCAGAGCTACAGTTCCACGGCCCCATCACAGTGGAGAAAAGGCCTATCTTGCTTTGCTGTTACAGTGATTAGCCGTGATGGATCCAATGTCCCCAGCCCTGTGTTCAGCCCATAGTAAAGACTCGATATGTGTCAGCTGCTTGTTTTTTGCAAGTTTATGCTATACTTTAATAAGTGGTGCTGAAGGATGCTAAAGATACAACAGGCTATTACATCCTACTGCTTTTGAACGGGCGACTCAACTTAACAGCCCACTCTTAAAAGCAGGCGTAGCAGTGACAAAACACAGAACTTAGGGCTATAGCTTAAACCTTTATTCCAAATTAATGTATGACCCAAGAGAAACTTCTCATGGCATACACCAAAATAGGGTTGCTTGATGAACAGAAAAGAGAGCTTTGTGCCAACACCCCTCCATCCCACCAAAGGAGAAGAAACGCCAGTTGGAAGTGAATTTAATAACGACATGTTAAGTTGGGCGCATCTGCTTCCGTCCCATGTCAAGAAATTACAGTCCACACTTGCATTCGGCAATTTATTCTTTTTCTAAAAGTTTCTTTGCTGTCATGTACAGGCTATGTTTAGGGTTTAATGTTTCAAGATGATTTTACTATAAAGCCAAATAGAAACAACTATGGGATATAGGGAATCTATGACCTCCAGCATCTATAGGACCAGAATATCATTTGCCTTTTCAAATAATACAATTGTTTTAACCACATTTTTTGTTGTTGTTGTTGTCTTTTCAAATTCTGAATCAGAGTGTTGTTTTCTGATGAGAAATAAAAAACCTGTTGTCGGCAATTCAGAAAAACTCTGAAATGTTCCCAAATAACATGGAGTCAAAGCACCATAACATTAAATAGGTCTTTAGCCCTTGTTTCTAACATCAGCTCAAGTGGCCCAAGTGACTTTAGACAAGTCACTCAACCACAGCCTGCGTCAGACCTATCATTTGCAACAAGAGAGATTTTGAGCTCCATCCACACCATCCAACCTGGTGTTGACATCCTACTTACTCTCTGTGGCATGCTATTCGGCAGACAACCAAACAGTTACAACTTCTTTTTTTCCCCAACCATTAGAAATCTAATTATTCAATAGATTTTATCAAAGCATCCTTACCCCAGTTTCATATCTGATAACCCCCATGGAGACTGAGTTTGTGACGTTGTTATAGTCTCAAGAAACAAGTCTATGCAATGGTAGACTTAAATTTAGATTTGGATACCAACGTCGGCTGAGTCTGCATTAAAAGGAAGACAATTCAGAATGCCTACCTGACCTGTTTCCAAAAGGACACAGTTTGAGGCAGACCTGAAATTGCTTTTGAGCCTCTCTGTGCTCAGCTCTGGGCAAATCTAGGACTCACACTCTGCTCCTTTACTAACTGAATCAACCCGGAGGAGTTGCCAATGTTCTCTACACATCCATTGAAAAAAAAAAAAGAAAAGATAATTACCATATAATTTTTATATCATACAATTCACCCATTTAAAGTGTACATTTCAAAAATAAATAAATAAATAAATGGATATTTAAAAAAATAAAAAATAAAGTGTACATTTGACATTTTTTAGCATATCCCCAGGGTGTGCAGCCATCACCACAATTAATTTTAGGTATTTTTGTCCCCTCTAAAAAAATCCTGTACACATTCACTGTCACTCACTGTTTCCACACACAACCCTTCCCAGCCCCTGGCAGCTACTTTCTGTTTCTGTAGATTTCCCTGTGCTTGACACTCATATAAATGGAATCAGATAACATGTGACTTTCTGTGGCTAACTTCTTCCACTTGGCTTGATGTTTTGAAGTTTATCTGTTGTAGTGTGTATCAGTACTTCATTCCTTTTCATGGCTGAATAATATTCCATTGTATGGACAGACCACATTTGGGTGGTTTCCACATTTGGTCTATTATGTATATACTGCTGCTGTGAGCATTCATGTACAAGTCTGCACATCCATTTTTGCATCTACAATATTCTATTGCTTTCCTCACATGGCTATTTTGATTATTTTGATTAATGTAAAAGCTCTTAATAAATTACTTGAAAGACAAACTTATCACCTTTCACGTTGTCACATGCTGTTCTCCACTTCCCTTATGGTACCGTCTCTGTTCCAGGTCCTCGAGCTTTTCCAATATTTCAACTGTCCCTTCACTTTTCACTCTATATTGAATTCATTTCTGAATCTTCAATATCTAGGATGTGTCTTAAAATCAAAACCTCATTTCTTCTCACTGAATATCATCCTCACCATTAACTAGTCACCCAACCTCCAAGCTCGCTTCCTTTCTTTCTACGGCAAAATGTTAGTTCTAGCCATCAAAGACTTAAAAACCATAAATGGCTCTCCACTAAAAAAGACAGGATACTAAGTCCTTTACCAGGTATAAAATTTGCAAGCTACACACTTGGGTACATAAAAACTTTGACTTGATTATTTTTCTATAAATGAACTTAAATTATCTTTTAAGCCCCATTTAACCTACTGGCAAAATACTTGATCTAGTTAGAGTCAGGTAGTAAATTCAGATACTTTATGATTTCCCACAGGCAACCTCTATCATCCGTGGTACTGATGAGATGCCCCCCTCCCCTCTGTTCTCAGCTGATTCCACAACCTTGCTCTTTGCCTTTCCTGCTTAGAACTGGCCTTCTGTCAGTTCTAAGTCTGCACCCCTTGCTGACACAGAGGGCTTCTCTTCAAGCCCAGTACCCCTCCAGGCATCTAGGCAGGGAGGCACCTGCTTACCTGTGTGGGATTTCCACTGTCCAGTCACCGCCACCCCAGCATAGCAGGCAAGGAACAGCACCACTTCTCAGAGAAAAAGCCATCTTTTCTCTCTCCATAGCGCCTCTTGTACCAGCTCCGACTACCTTTATCTGGTCTATGTAGACAGGCTAGTTGAGCTCTTTACCGATTTTCTTTCCAGGACATTTTTTATATCATAAATTGAAGGCTCATATTCCCTTAAGTGTTTTGTTTTCCAAAACACCCAACTCGTGGAAATTAGGAGCCTTGGCTCTCAAGGCCATTGTCTCTTCCATGAGTTTCAAGAACCCTGTTTGGAATAGCTTGTTCTCAGACCTGCTTGATTCCAACGCCTGGGCCCTTCACCGCTATGTTATGCTGCCTCCTGAGTCTGGGGTGTATCAAGGGCTGGGACCCAACTGTCAATACTTCAGGCCCCTCGAGAGCCTGTCGGGGTACAGGGCAAACAGCAGGGAACTCCTGGCCAGAGCAGCTCTCCAATTACATGAAAGTTGTTTTCCTTTTGAAGTTGGGGCCACTGATGCGTCCCACCCCACCCAGCCCCACCTGGTCATGATCTCTGATCTGCAGGGCCTCGTCTGGGTCTGAACTAGCCTTCTCTTTGCAGAGCACCCTTCCAGAAGGTCAGCAAGGTACCAAATGAGACTGTCACACCGTATGACACGTCAGCCCTAGTTCTGCTTCCTGGTGCCTGGTGAGGTCTGGACAGGGGCCTTGGGGGCCAGAACCCTGACAGTTAACTAAGGAAAGTGAAAGCACACAGGTGTGTGGAGTTCATTCTCAGGAAAGACATGGAGCAGAAACACACCATAAATATTACTAAAATCTGAGAAAACAAGAAAAAGAAGAAGCCAAAAGTAGGCAAAAGTATAATCCTAGTTCATTGTCTGTCTTCTGATAAAAGTACCAAATGAGTTAAAAGCAAAAGAACATGGTAGCCAATTCCACAAAGAGGAAAAAAGAAAGCCATATAAGAGTTTTTGTTTTTGTTTAAATTGGCTATTCCTCACTATTAATGGAAAAAGATAAAGGCTGTAATTTGTCTATAATCATTGTTGTGAATTCAGAAACTCAAGTTTCTGGTGAAGTTGACTTTCTGAATATCCAAGTTTTCGCTGCTCTCTTAAAATGGAAAGGATCTAAATTGATTGGAACAAGCAGAAAAAGAATTTG
Source organism: Balaenoptera borealis (assembly GCF_965194805.1). Taxonomy (NCBI): domain Eukaryota; kingdom Metazoa; phylum Chordata; class Mammalia; order Artiodactyla; family Balaenopteridae; genus Balaenoptera; species Balaenoptera borealis. Next base: position 19,093,192 of record NC_138875.1, on the reverse strand, counting down.
AATTTTTTTTTCCTCTCTCTGTGTGTCCTTCTAACTTCTGACATAATTGAAAGATGAATTCATTTGGCGAGAAGTGCCGCTCAAATTCAAATTAAGTTCTCTCAGAGAAAGAGACCCAAACTGATTTTTCTTTGGAGTCAGAGAATAATCAACCATAGAGATGATACATTTTGCATATGGGTTTGCAAAAGACACAGTGTTCTTGTGGGGTTTTTTTTTTTTTTTTGGTCTTGAATATGGGTCGTTGTAAAAGGAAGTTCATCTTGCAGGATTACTTCATTTGGTTATATCTCTTTAAAGACTCAAGAGCAACTCTTTATCCATATTATCTGGTGATAAATCCTCTGAAATTCCCTGCTAAAACAAGTCCCATTGATAGCTGATAACCCGGGCTCAGCCTTCTTAAGTTTTTTGTCGATTAATCTCTGATTCATGTTAATGATCTTTCGACTGTTTTATTCCTTCTGATGCTGGAATTTTTATCATCTTAATGTGCTTACGGATAACCTAATCCATCTCTTTCTATCTTTGGGTGACCATTGCCTACACGATTTCTGAAATCTCCCCTTCTCTACCAGCTCCCTACCCTCCCTGTGTGCCCTTGGAGAATTTGCTTGGACTAAACGTTTTGGATGCTTGGTTTCAATTTCTTTAAGTTTCTAGTTTGAAGAAATCACCTTATTCTTCTTTTTTAATTTTTGGTTGCGTTTGTGTTTATATATTTAATGTGCTCACTCCTGAATTTGTATTTAATTGTCATTTTCCTAAGGGACCACATTTCCCCCCAGTTAATTTCTAATAACCCATTTTCAGGGGCATCTGCATGGGTAGAGGCAGCAGCTGATTTAGATTACGCCCAAATTTTCTCAACAGAAACCACCATTGACCTAAGTAAGCCTTCCTTTCACAACTCTGTCCCAGGCACAGCAACAAGCCAGCAGCCATCCAGGCCCTCAGCCTTCTTGGCTTAGTGAGCCACTACTTCTAATGATTTCTAAATTGTTTTAATTGCTTAAAGACATTGAAAACACACACCCAACATTTGTGCATTTTGAAAGAATTGCCAGAGTGCTCAGACCAACGTTTCCACTGACACAATATGACTGAGAAGGAACATCAAAGGCTTGCAAACGAGACCACTGAAAGCATTCTTGCTTCTCCACCCATCGGAGCTCGACACTGTCTAAAACCATGTGATTTCCAGAAGGAGCTGGCTAAATACAGGCCCTCAGAATTCTGGCAAAGTTAACTAAAGCAGCATTTGAAGGAATTGAGGGTTTGCTACCTGGGGAGAAGACCTTAGCAAGGGGGCATGGAGCCCCCTTTCTAAGAGGTGGGTGTCACGTTATGTTACAAAAAGAGGCAATATGGTCCAGGTTCAAAATCTATACTCAAAGCACTGGGTTCACAGAATCTAAGGCTTCGAGGGAATTTAAATGTATCTCTGGGGAGGATGTACCAAATTCCAGTATAACCAGCTTAGTGGGTGATTTAGAATTCAGGAAATGGGCAACAATGTGCAAGTATACCTCCTGGTAGGTTCCAAATCTTCAAGGGAATTTCAGCTTGACATGGGCAGTTGTGTGGAAGGGTGATAAAGGGATCGTGCTGTATGTCAAGCATGTAGCTCAATACTTGGCAATAAGTATTGGTCAAATGAGTAAATGAATGAATGATTGTATGAGCCAACAAGTTTGGAGTTCAAACATAATAAAACTAGTTGTGAATGTACCTAGGTGCCCATTCTTTCCTTTCCTCTCTCATTTTAGTAGCAGTATACCTTTCCAGCAAAAAAATACATCTTTCCTTGCCCAAGATTTAGCCTTCTACCCATACCTGGGACCCCATTCACTTCTACCATGTTAGAGACCTTACTCCAAGAACTGATCTTTTCCCCCTGCACCGTCGATGACTCTCTTTCTCACGTTCACATCCCATAATGTCTACCCCCTTCAATCTCTCTCACTGCTACTGCTTTGGTTTGGAGCTTCATCATCTGTTAGTTTGAACTATTTCAACACTCTCTTCACTGAACAGCAGCTCCAACAATGTAACTAGGACACAGTTCCTTTCTCTGTCCTTGTCAGCCTTGCTTCCTCAGTGTTGAATTCGTTCTTGGTAGACCCCTCCTTTGTAGTTGCAAGATGGTGGCCAGCAGGTCTTGGGGTGCTTCCTTCTTTGTCACATCTACCAGGAAAAATAAAGCATGCCTTCCAGTATCTCCAATAAAATAAGGACAAACTTTTCTCTCACAGGTGTCCCTAACACCTGAGAAATCCCTCCCCCTGTCTCTGTCTCTGCTATGCCCATTCCTGAGCTAATCACTATGCCCAAGGAGGAAATAAAAAGCTTATGGCTTTAAACCCGTCAGGTACCACCTCTAGAACTAGGGGTGGGGACAATTTCAACCAGACTCAAAGGCAAGAGGGGGGGTGGGTGAATTCCCCAAAGAGAAGCCAGAGGATGTTGGTGGGAGAAGGAGACGGATGCTTGGGAAGCAGGGAACCAAAATTGCCTAGCGCAGGAGTCAACAAAACAGGATCGACAGCAGGGCCTAAGACCAAAAATCTGTTCCGGTAGAAAGGGAAAAAAAGAAGGTCAGAAATCACGGGCAGAAAATTTAGTAAAGGCAGAGAAAGCAGTCAGAATCTATTAGCCAGAGCATGAAATAAGTCAAGTTCATAAGATTCAATTGAAGTAATAGTTACTTGAGCTGACTATTCATTAGAATCATCTGGAGGAATTTTTTTTTGTTTAATACAGATGTCTTGATTCCATCCCCAGAGATACCTGTTCAGTTAATCTGAGGCTCTTAAAATGGGGAGCTGCTGTGTGGAGGATGGGCTGGCCTGAAACAGGGGGAAGAGCCATGGAGGGATTCTTGGCTGGAAAGGCTGGCTGAGGAGGAAAAGTACCAGTTCAGTTTCCTGCACCTCCTACCCTCTGATGGGGGTGGGAAAGGAAGGCAGGGCTGCGCGTTTCTTTCTACTGGGCAAACCACAGCAGCAAGTCATCAAGTCACTTTGGAAAGGTCACAAGCAGTGGGTTGGCAGCTACAACAGGTCCAGAATGACAGCCTCTTATTTCCCAGGTAGACTGACTTGATGTCTTTGCCTGAAGTAGGTGAATTCAGAGCTTTTCATAAAACATGCAATGTGGCCCATAATTTGTCAAATATATCTCATCCATATATACTGTGGTAGGTAATAACAACTACTTAATAATGAGTCTGTACGTAAACTTTCACTAAGAAACTAAAACATTTAATAATTTGTCACTTATTTCCATTTTTGCTAGATAGAGCCCCATATTATATTAAAAAATAAAAAGACTAGAACAATTCAGACGTGGAAGAGGGAGCTGGGGGACAGTGGGGTGGTACTCTGTTCATCAACCCTCGCTGCTGAAATCAGTCCAATATGTATTTGCTTCCTATCAACTTTAACGATCCTTTTCAGCCCCTGATAAAAGATAAAGGAAAGAAAGGAACCTGAGGGTTTGGAGGAGATTTTGCTGTTTCCAACAAGCAAAAGGAATGAAAATGCTAAAAGACAGACTAGAATTCTCTAAGCCCTCTCCCCCTTCCCTCTTCCCTACCCTCTGCCCTCCAGCATCAGTCCAGGTGGGGCGAGGTGGGAGCTGCAAAATAACGCAGGTCCTACTCTGCCCCTTAGAGCCCCAACATGTGCTTCCAACCCAAAATCCTCCAAAGGGAATCTATCTCCGTGCTGTTGGATGAAAGATGAGAAACACAGTAGCTTCTGGTGAATTTTGTTATGTGTCCGTTTCCAAAGCCAATTATTTGAAGATTTTTTTTTTCCTTTTAAGGTCCAGTACATCTTCTTGGGGTTTGTCGCCTTCCACGGGGAAGAATACACCCCAGACGGCACCAGTGACTCTGCACTAACTTTCCACTCTACTGAGTCCTTCATTACATTTTGGCCAAAGATCAGCATTGATCTAGGTTGTTGCCAGCTGTGCAACAGCTGTGCAATTCAAGAAAACCACAGTGGGCTCAGGAGGCTAAGAGACTTTATTAAATCAGGGGGAAAAAAAGCAGTTCGGGGCTTCTTTCTTTCCCTCTCAATCTCCTCTAAATACTTCTCTCCAAAATCGATGACGTGGTATGTGGTGACACTCAGGTGTCACACCTCTCCAAGATTTAATTAGAGTTTCTATTGAATTAAAGAGTTTCTATTTCTGTTAGGAGGAAGAAGCCATAGAGATGAAAAGCTACTCGTGTCCTGTTTTCGAGATGGAGTGGGGTGGGAGAAGTTTTCCTCTGTTCCAGCATTCAGGAAAACTTTCAGTGGGCAATCTCTCTTCTCCCAAAAGTCGGAGGCTAGATGGGGCTCATCAAAGAGGGGGCTTGGGGGATTAAAACGGAGCTCTTCAAGTTGCCGAGGCTTTGTAGAATGCAGACAGCCTTAGAACCCTAATAAAATGTTCCTCCTTGAGTCCAAATGCATGAAAAAATTATAGAAAAGGCCTTCCTAATACCTTTGGCAATAAACCCACTAGGATAAGTCAAAAAATGGATTTATGTTTTATTTGCAATATGTTATACAGAAGGTCAATAAATGAAGGCTATATTTGTACCAGTTACTATTAGCCTAAAATGAAATAAAGCGTCTAATTTGTAAATCCATGAGAAACATATACATTCCTCAAAAGGTGAATACTCCGATGAATTCTTTGACTTTAATGATGTTGTAGTGGTCATAGCCAGTACAGTAAACAAGATTTTTCACACTCAAACTCCACCTGTAGTGAGAAGTATAGCACAGATGTGGTTTAGAGCAGATGTGGTTTACAGTCTTCCCTCTACGTTGTTGTCATCTCCGAGACCTTAGCCACGTCGTCACTTTAACAGTGGCACGTTAAAATTGTTTCCTGCTTGACAATGTCAAACATGAACGTGAAAATCACATGGCATAGGAGATGCAGTATTTTCCCAGCAATATCTCCCATCCAGTAAACTTTCAAATAAGATTACTGGGAGCTTAGGGATAAGTAGAATACCTGGTTATTTTGTAGAAAACAAAGGTGCCATCTTTGCAGTGTAAAGGTGATGTCATGGGTAGAATGGAAGTTAGGAGATATTCAGCTAGAAGAGGAGGTGGATCTGCTTCTCAACCTGCCTGAAGCTGGGCAGGAGCTGTGTGCGTTGCAGGATGGGCAGCTGAACTTTGCGGGTGCCACCTGTGGCTGCCCAAGAAAGAGATACTGACCAGCCCTTGTGGGAAATAAGTCTATCACCAGGGACTAATTAGAACTCATTTGTTAATCTGTCTAGGCATCTATTCTTTTTTTTTAAAAAGCAAACATCCATCTTGCTTTAAAGATCCATGACTATTTTCCGAGAGAGATAGACATATGCTGAGTTGTGGCTTCCAGTTCGTTTTACATTTAGTACAATGATAAATTCAGATCTTGGTCTTGTTTTGACAAGTGAATTTTTTGGTGAACAGAGGGAAAACAGTCATGAACGTCTATGATTTTAGCCTAACTTACAGGCTGGAGACAGGTTTAAACTTACCCTAATGTATGCATCTCTCCTTACAGAACTTCTAAGAGTTTTCTGAAAGAGAATGCTGAAGCAGTTGGTAAAATTTTTAAAGTTTTTCATAAGTTCCTTAGTCAGCAGTTATCTTCATATTGAATGTGACTTTAATTGCCAAAAAATGCATGAATAAAATAATAGACACCCACCAGAGACTGGCTGCCACCATACGATTCATGCCTCCTGCTATAAATGACCCAGCCTGAGCACTTTAACGCTTTGCCATTCTTCTTCTTCTTCTTCTTTTTTCTTTTTGTAGTTGATTTCATGCAGTCTTTAATCATGGTTCCAGGGCTATTATTGCTTGGTCATTTGAGTAGTCTGTGGATAGAAAATGAACATGCAGGTCAATCGGAGAATCCAGATGGACGCTGCCTCTGAACTTCCACCCACATCTTACCCACCACTGCTTAAGTACTCCTACCCACCCTACAATTTTCAACAGCTACATTTTCCAGCCCCACAGATGTTTAGCAGGACTGATTCATTCACTTGAGTAAAATAAAATGAGTCAGGGATCTGACCTAATGGACTTGACCCTGCTCTTTGTTTCTTGTAGCAAGTGTATTGCATTTGTATATTTAAGGTGTCTTAGTGCCTCTTGGGAGTGAACTAGGGACAGACTTGGTGAGCTGACAACCCAGGGGAAATCTATGGTGTGGTCTTCTGGGCAAGGCTAGAAGAGCAAAGCTACGATCAAGGATTTCCAGTCACTCTGCAGGTAGGAAAGCACTACTCCATACCCAGGGCAGAAAGAAATCTAGAAGGAAGTGTTCTTGAGAAAGATCTAATAGTACTTCCTAATGTGGTCTTCTGGTTTGGGGTCTGATTGGCCCACACTGATGTCCAGGAAACTGACCAGAGCTGAGGAAGCTTCTGATAGCAGCAATTACTGACCCAGGGAGAAGCATGTAGGAGGAACTCAGAGGCACAGAGCTCATCAGGAGGGCAGCCCACTACATGCAGCTTCCTTGAGAGGCGGTGGACTGCCCATGATGGACCTTGGCATAGGGATTTCCTGGTCCAGCCTGTGAGTGACCTCTGGAGCCCCTGAAAGCAAGTGTATGCAAGTGCCCTGGCATCAGTGGGGCCAGAGACAAGGATGTCAAAGCATTGGGGTCAAATAAACCATGTGATTGGAGCTAGAGTTCTCCTCACAAGGGGGCTTGGTTGTGGTCAGTCTGCTCTGGGGTCAGGTGTATTTTCTAGGCCTGGGAAGGAGGCAAGTGTTCCAGATAACAGTAAGAGCTGGCCTAGGCCTGCCAGCCTTGTAGGTTTATAAAGCTCCTCTGGCAGGAAGTTCACCTCCTTTTTCCAGAGACGAACATTAGGAGGAAGTTAGCTTTTATTTGTTTGCAGTTGATCTAACGTTTGGGCATCTGCTCTGGATGCCAAATACCTGGGTATTTCCTTGTTGCCTCCACAATACTGAGCAAGGCCTACCTCAGAGGCTTATAAAAGACAGGACTTTATTACGTCCTTTAGGGAAAAACTCCCCTCTCCTCCAGAGCTCCCTCTTTGCCCTGTGACTCAGTGTGTGTATATGTGTGTGTGTGATGTGATGTGATGTAGGGTGGAGTAGGGTCAAAAGCAGGTGGTCCCTGGTACCAATTCTGACCATCTTCTCTCTTAGTCTAATCTCTGTCCGACCTGAATCACTTCTCAAAAGGACCTCACCCTGGCTCTGAATAAGTTGTCAAAATTTGTTGAATCATTCAGCAAATGTTATGAAAATTAAACTTGTCTCCCTTCCTCCCTGACCAGCCCCCCCGCCAACAAGTAAACCCAAACACCTCAGTGTTTCATGAGGACATTATACTAGTGGCCAAAGAATCTCTGGAGGAGGTATCCAATCTATTTCCCACCCCAAAACTATAGGGATATCTTCAACTTTCTTACGATCTACATTTTGAGCACTAAATATTGATAAGCCCAAGCCTCCTCTCTCTAGCCAATTTGGCCTTGCCAAGCCAGTTGACATAGGAGACTTTAGCTCACCACCATGGCCCTTCTGGAGGGTCCCTGTAGCATGGGAAGGAGGAGAGTCCAGGGGGGAGAGCTAAGCTTCCATAGAGGAAAGGGCCTAATTGCCAGCAGGTGTTTGTGACAGGAGAGAATCAAAGCATCTTCTCTTCCACTTTCCAACACCCCATAAACACACACACACACAAACACACACACACACACACACACACACACACACACACACACACACACACACAATGTCCCAACTTTCAGTGTCCAAGGGGCTTGGGATGTACAGACCAACCACCAACTTACGTCGCTTCCCTCCTTCCCATCTCTTGGGGCCAGGTGGGATAAGGGAGGGGTGGGACGGGGGGAGTAGAGAGACAGGCAACCCTGGAGCAGGGGTCCCCTTCTAAGCCAGAGGTAGCAGCCAAAGCTCCTTTCAGTTCCTGATAAGGGAGTGAAGAAAGAAAGACCCTTCTCTACCCCCTGAAATGCCCATGTGAACTTTTAAAGGTTCAGGGGTCTACCAACCTGTCTTCCTTGACCCCTACAGGAAGACCAAGAAGAGGTAAGAGGATGCAAGGAAAGGAAAATGTGAAGCATGATTTCCTTAATCCTTTATTCATCTAATGATCAACATTTTAGGAAGCTACTAAATGACCAAATATTGTGCCACGTGCTACAGATACACACATGAACCAATGGAGTAGCTTCTGCCTCCTTAAGAGCTTAGAGTCTCTGGTTGACCAAGGCTATTTGGCTGCCTGCACTAAAAGCTGCCCTACCTACCCCCTACCCTGACATTCCACCAGCCTTAAAAGTTCTTGGTCTCTTAATCCGGTACCTTCAGGAAATATCTTCAGGAATTTTATAATGAGAATGAACTTTCCCTCCTTCCCTCCACCAGTAACATATAAATCTATTGTTCAACTTTGGGAAATTCTACCATCAAAAAAATTTATTACGTAGGAAAGTAGAATATTGCCTAGAGAAGAAAAATCATGTTACAGACAATGCTCTCAAGGAATTTATAGCATCACGGCCTTAGAGGAGGTTAATAGGGTGATTGGAACCATATCAGCTGGCTAATAGGAAAAGAGCAAAAACATGAGACGATTTCAGCAGAGGGAAAGAATCATAGCCATCAACTCAGAAGCAGTGCAGCAGCTTGTTCCAAAATCACTATAAATTCTGTAGGGTGGCTCAGCTACAGTTTCTGTTTGCTTTAGATTTTTCAAGTACCAATTTCAATATGCTATCCCCTCGTTCCAAAGAACCATTAAAATGTACCAGAAATTTGAATATGTTGGTTTCTAAATTGCATCTTCTGGGCTGCTTCTCATTCTTGGAAACAGCACGTGAATTTTTTGGTTGTGATTTAGAAAATATCTTCTTCAGAGAGTAAACCATTCGAAGTTCCGCTCTAAGCTTAATTCAGTGAAGACCACAAAAAGAGGATTGGATTGACTCTAGAGCTAAGTTGTCCAATATGGTAGCCACTAGGCACATGTGGCTATTGAAATAAAATACACACCAGATTCCAAAGACTTAGTATTCTTTAAAATGTACAGTTTTTCATCAATAATGGTTTATATTGATTATATTGTTGAAATCGTAATGTTTGGGATATACTAAGCTTTTTACAAATATAGTATTAAGTTAATTTCACTTATCTCTCTTCGCTTTTTTTAAATGTGGTCAATTAAAAATTGTAAAATAACAGATGTGGCTCACGTTCTATTTCTATTGGATAACGCTGTTCTAGAAGTATAATCTAACCTGGTATTAAATCAATCTAATTTGAAGGTTTCACTCATTTATTGGAAGTCAGTTAATTTAGGATCTGAAGCCATGGGTTTACTAAGCGCACTTTGGTAGCTGAGAAGTAACCCAGGCTTGAGGGGCATCCCAGGTGCCACGCTATGTAGAGATTTGTCATGTTGCAGATGGCACATTGCTTGGGACATGGGAAGACTGCCCTCTCATCCTCACACTGTCCCTGACTAACTGTGCCCTTCAGAAAGTTATTGCATATGTCTGGCCTTATTTACCCATTTACCAGGTAAGGAATTGGAACTGCATTATCTCTAGGTCCCCTCTGCCTCGCACATTCTGTTATCCCAAATCCTCTCTGTTCACACCACGAAGGGACATGACAGTGATATTAATCAATTATAGCTACTGACCAAACAAGAAACCTCAAACCAGGTTTGAGGAAAGGCAATGGTATCCGGTTTCCAGTTTGTTAGAGATAAAAGAATATGCTCAAACTATCAGCTACCAGATCCCTGACACTTTGGCTTAAGAGATGTGCTCCATCTGGGATTTGCTAAGTTGAGTCAGCAAAGACTTTCTATTTCCCTGAAACGACTTCCTGAAGTCATTTTTCACAAGGTTCCAACTTTCTAAGATGTTCTGCCATAAATGCCTTTGCTGTCAGCAGGCAGGGAGCCTGCCAAACTTGGCCTTCCCAGGACATTCCGCTGTGTACGCCCCTGTTCCCATGAAAGGGAGGACCATGTATGTTACCACCCTTTGGAGAGTACAAATTATTCTCCCTCCTCCTTTGATCATATACAAAGAATACCGTGCTCCGTCCGAGTGCCCTTGCAGAGCTGGGCACAATCTCCACGTACTCTCATTGAGAGACGGGAGACACAGGACGTTGCTAAACCAATAATCTTGCTTATTATTGAAAAATCAATATGCACCAAATAGAAAACAGAGCTGCTATGATGAGCAACAGAAGAGGCTGGGGGCGGGGATGCAGAGCACTTGGAGATACTGAATCAGAGAGGATGTGAAAGCCAAGTCTTCACCAGGTGCCCCTTGCAATACTTGAGGTTTGATCACCCCCTCCTTCGTGCACACATTTTCATGTGCTCCATTTATCATGACAACGTTCTATTTTGAAGCCCCAATTTTTAAGATAAACTTCTTTTTTAAACCAGTCCAAGTGAGAACCAACCAGCTGGTTTAAAAGAGAAAAGCCCAAACTTACATTACAGATGGAAGGTTTGGAAGAAAGGTAGAAAAATGGAATTTTAAATGGTTGGGAAAAGAATGGGCCAAAAGACCCAAGTTGGCTTCTAAATTGGGGGAATTGTCAAATAGATGTTCTAGGTGTTATGTACAAAGCTTAGCTCCTCTTCAGTTCTTAAGACCTTGGGAAACAAGAACAAAAGTGCTGAACTCCATTACCCTGCATCCTAGCAGGTCCTCAATAGAAGACATTTGCTTATCTCTTATTTTATAATAGTGAGTAACGAAATGTGAGACTAGGGCTACTTCTCTCTGTAGCTCAAGTGCCCAACACCATATCTGGTCACAGCCATGCAGGAAATGTTGAATAAATCAATCAATCAATCAAATATAAAGTAAGACTTAAAGCCTCTTCATTCTTTGCACTTCAGCAAGTCTTTTCAGCTCATGTTTTAATTTCTGACTTTCCAATTGTAAGCAAATATCATGTTGGGGTGGAATAATATTTGTGCTGAGCTTCATGTGTGAAAAGAGTGCTCACGGCCCCCATCGTTCTTATGATGAACTTGCAATGTGTCTTCCATACCTCTTCTGTTTTCCTTTGAGGCCGGTGACTTGCATTTGGAACGTGGCTCCTCCACATTAACTCCAACATCAAGATCACCAAACTCACTCGAATTGAACTAACCCCTCCACATTTAATCACTGAAAACATCTTGTGCTTTAACCACACAAACATCAACCCTGTGCAACTCCTTGTTTTTCTCTCTACTGCCACTGTTATCAGCAACCACCAGACAAGATGGTGCCCTCTTATTTCTTGACCAATAGTTGTACCACTATTTAGCAACTACATTTATATGAGAGTTAGTGATCAATACATCCGTCTTACATGTAGAAGTATTTCTTGCAGAAAAGAATAATTCCTCGTCCTCATCTTTTAATTCTCCCTTTGTACCAGCAGCGAACAAGAGCACAGTGCTTTTGCTAAGTAGATACTCAATAAATGCCTATAGACTTGAAGAACTAGACACTGGTGCTAAATTTGTACCTGTCCCTTTAAAATGGAATTTTCATACTGATTTTGTCTTGTCTCCCTACGTCTGTCCCTCTGTGCTCTACAGGTCTGCATAACCGTGTTTCTGAGAAGGTGCCATCTGCTACTGTGAATTTACAGTCTCTTTCAGCAAATAGGGAAAGTAGATAGGGAAAGCAGAAACTATATTTCTTCAACTGAAAAACTGACACAGCACAAATGTGCCCTGGAGAAATAGTTTCCATTGAGGTGCCCAGTCTGAAGTGGAATAATTCTGGGTATACCTTGTTTCACCCTGATGTCTTCCTTCTGAAAGACAACCATATGAAAATAGAGCTTGTCAACTGATCTCTGATTTCCTGGAGTCACTCCACATTCCTTGATCTTTCAGCGGAGTGAAATGCAGGAAATTTTTAGCTGGAGTCTTCCTTCTCCACGGATCCATGGAGAAACCGCTAAGATTCCCATGCATAAATTTATTACATTATTACCTAGTCTTCAGATTGCTTGGGGAATATCAAGGATGCTTCTATACACACCAAGTACTCAAAAAGTACATTTTGAAAATAACAGCATGTTATGAAAATGAATCTCTCTCAATGGTCCTCTCTCAATTAACTTTTCTCATTGCAACATCCGGGTGTCTTAAAGATGGTATTAGGTCAATATCAAATATTGGATCTAAGATGAAAAGCTTATTAAGACTACCCTTCTCTCCATGAATAATATTTACAGGTTGCCGGTAGGTCTAAGAGCTTGTTTTCTGGAGTCAACCCGACTGAATTCAGATACTTTTTCTAAACATTAATACTAGTGAGTCCTTGGGAAAGGAACTTGGGTGCTTCAGGCCTCAGTGTCCTAATCTGTGAAATATTGATACCGATAGTCACCACCTCATAGAATTTTGGAGAACATTGCACTGGGCAATTGCATGTTGAGGGCTTAGCACATATTCAGTATGATTAAGTCTGTACATCTGCACCATTGTTCTTATGAATAAAAATGCATTTTAAATATCTGTAATGATTTTTATTATTCGTAAAGGCTCACGCTCATTGATTGTCTTAATCTAGTACTCTGTAACTTGGAACCTCACTGCTGCTTCTTAGATTGGCAATATAATCAGAGGCCACAGGAAAGCACTTGCTATGTTTATCATTTATCTTTGCAATTTGGAGCTTCTGTTGGTCTTCCAGGTCTAAAATACACTCAACTATGTGTAAAGAAAGCCAGAATGAAGAAATATTTGCTGCCTTATTGAAAGGTATGGTTCCTTCGCTCTTGGCTGGCAAATGATCAGACTATTTGACCTCCGATGTCTGGTGAATTTCAGCCTCATCTCATGTAATTCACCTCATCCAGAAAAAGACAGCCAACTTCAAGCACAGGTGCAGAAAATCCTATCAGTCTCAACAACTTCAAGTGATATGTTTGCATCTGCTTTATTCCAGAGGAATCTTCTAGAGAGTGGGGGCAGATTTCACTTGGGAACCTTTTGAAGATTATCTCAGACTCGTTCTCATTTTGAATACCTTGTTATCACCACAGAGCATCTTGCAGTGTAAATGATTTCCAGCCGCCTTTGTAGAAAATGACACAGTCTGTGCTGCTAGCTGTTGAGCGGGTCCTGGAATGACTGTATCTTGTTAGTGGGGGTTGATTTCACTGACACTTAAAAGCAACAAAGGCTGAAAGTTCCCAGACTTGTGAATTTAGCTCCTTTGATGGTGGGTATGAGACTTTTCCCACTTATTCTTTTGTTTCTTTGGCTTTTCCCCCCTTTTCCTACTTTCTTTTTTAAACATTCAAGAACACAAGTAATTGTCACCTCGGTATCAGAATTCAGAGCTCTAGAAGGCTCTTTATTCTGGGAAACACGTAGGTTGAGCATTCCTGAAATGGAATCAACAAAACCTGTGCACTCCCAGGTGTGAAGAGGTAATTGCAGGTGCAAATTGGGGATGGCATGAACAACAGGCAAGTGAATGTAATAAGCAAGCTGCACCCCGACGCCTTGGTACGGCTCCTTGGAACGTGTCTTTTTACTTGAACTCATTTGCATTTCTCCAGCATAGGAGGTGAATAATGAAACACTCTTTATATATTCCACCAGGCTCATCAGTCAATAACAGTTTTAACTTCAGCTTGTCCATGTAACTCATAGGTGTGTGCGTGTGTGTGTTTGTGTGTGTGTGTGTGTGTATGGCAGGTGGCACATATGGTATCAATGCTCTGATTTGAGTCTTTCAACATAAGAACTGCTTGTTTGAAAATTCTGTCAAAATGCAGGAATCTGAATGATTTCCAGAACTTTGTGGCCACACACGGACTAAGAAAGTGAAAGTCAAGAGAGTGTGGGGGAGGCATTCAGTCAGAGTTGTAGAGAACTTGACCTTCATTCCACGCCTAAGCTGATGAACATAGTACCACTCTTCTCATGATTTCCTTTGTCTTGCCTTTCTCCCACTCACCAAGCTTCTTTCTCCTGCTTTTCTCCCTCTCCTTCCCCACCCCACTCCCCAAAAATCAGAGGGGGCTAGCCCAGTTGACAAAGATGGAAAAGGATAAAAAAGAACTGAAAAAGAAACAGGAAATTCTCCAATTTCCATTTTGTCCCCAGGTCAAAGTCTGGGCAGGGTAAAATACTTTCTGGAAAGTTAAAGATAAAAATAATAGAATTCTGCTTTTTCGACTCCATTTCAGAAGAGTATATCGGAACCCCATGCACAGGGAAAGGCTTGTCCCCTCCAGGGTGTAGCTTTCCAGGGATTGGGAGCGCCAGAGCAAACCTTGCAGCTTCTCCTCCCTGAAGCAGGAAGGTAGAGCTCACTTCAAACAGGTATCAGAAAATAATTGCATTTGAACCTCATGCAAAGATATTGTAAGAGAGCATATCAGTTTCCCATGGCTGTTTTAACAAATTACTACAAACTTAGTGGCTTAAAACAGTACAAATTTATCATCTTTCGGTTATAGAAATCAGAAGTCCAAAATGGGGCTCACTGGATTAAAATCAAGATGTCAGCAGGGCTGCATTCCTTCTGGAGTCTCTAGGGAAGAATCTGTTTCCTGGCCTTTTCCAATTTCTAGAGGCCACCTGCATTCTTTGGCTCGTGGCCCCTTCCTCTGTCTTCAAAGCCAGCAATATAGCATCTTCAAATCTCTCTCTAATCCTGGCTCCTGTTCTGCCTCCTTCATTTTCTTTAAAGGACCCTAGTGATTACATTGGACCCACCAGATAATAGAGAATAATCTTGAGGCCAGCTGAAAAGCAAACTTAATTCTATCTGCAAACTTTTTTTTTTTAAATAAATTTACTTATTTATTTATTTTTGGCTGCATTGGGTCTTCATTGCTGCGCACAGGCGCTTTCTAGTTGCATTGATAGGGGTCTAGTCTTCGTTGCGGTGCGCAGGCTTCTCATTGCAGTGGCTTCTCTTGTTGTGGAGCACAGGCTCTAGGCACACAGGCTTCAATAGTTGTGGCACGTGAGCTCAGTAGTTGTGGCTTGTGGGGTCTAGAGCACAGGCTCAGTAGTTGTGGCACACGGGCTTAGTTGCTCTGCAGCATGTGGGATATTCCCGGACCAGGGCTTAAACCCGTGTCCCCTGCATTGGCAGGCAGATTCTTAACCACTGCGCCACCAGGGAAGTCCCTCTATCTGCAAATGTAATTCCCCTTTGCCATGTAAATTAATGTATACACAGATTCTAGGGATTAGGATGTTGACAATTCTGAGGGGTCTTTATTCTGCCAACCACAGAAGAAAAAATTGGATAACTCAAATTTACAAATCTACAGAAAGTGGAGACATGCCAAAAACATACGGCCATGAAACAGAAAAACCACAACCTAATATTTCAATACAAGCTAAAAAACACTAAGAAAATAATAGAAGTGACAAAAGAAAAACATAAATTATATTTAGAAAACCTCAGAGGGTAGATGGCTAAGCAACTCTGAGAAATGAAAAAAAGAAATACCGACAGGGCTCAGGAACAATTTAGAAGGAGAGGCAGGGAAAAGCAAATAAATGAAAAGGAAGTTTCAGAAATGAACCGCCTCCCCCGCCAGTGTTTCTGGAAGGCGGGTCTCTAAGAGAGAGGAGGTGCGCTCTGCCAAGTCATGCTAAGCCCTGAGCTCAGCAGAAGCTGAAATCAGCCCATCACGTCCCACCTCCTCATCGGCACACCTCTCCACCCTCCCCTCCATGACAACTTTCTCCTGCAAGGTTTCATCACAATCTATCTGTAGGTACATAAGAGTCTTTGGTTGGCAGGAGACAGGGGTAAGAACACTGAGTTCATTGCTCTCCTGGGATAGCCCCTGCCCTGTGCTGCCAGGGATGTCTGGCTATTTGTCCCTCACCCATGCACCTACATCACTTCTTGCCTTGCTTACCGTAAGCCGTCACAGGGTCCTACTCATTTTTCTATCATACCTTTGAGGAAAGTGGAATTTCCTGCCAATTAAGGGGAGAGACTGTGCCTTGCTCCTCACTGTGACTTCAGGAGCTGGCAGATTGATTCGCACACATGAGGTTGCATGTAACTGCGCACACAACCACAATGCAGTTTTGTTTAGTAAGTGTTGAATGAAAGGGCATTATCAACATGTAAACCAGATTGGAGATGCAGCAGCTTAAGTGCAAGCTGCTTTGTAGGTAGCCTAAGACCTGGCTGCTGGGAAGGGCAATGGCCGTCACAGTACTGGTGCTTCTTGGGATGCTTTATGCAGTCAACATCAATGGCATAGACTAGGGAGTAAGGGGACCGGAAGAACTCACCGGAAAATACCTGTCCATCAGGACCAAGCCAAGAGACAGGTCTATCGCCATAAACTTTCTCCCCTAGACTAAGGCTGCGTCCTGGTTTCCTAGTGTCCTTCCAGCAACCGGGGTGAGGAGGAATCCATTTTGCAGTGGCCCCAGGCTCTCAGCTTCCTGCCTTGCTTCTCCACTGTCCCTGAATGGTAAATGACCAAAGATGACCAGACATGCTCTAAGTGAAGGTAATAACGGAGCGGAGCAGATCAGGGAGAGCACCTCTCAAGCTGCCCACGTCATCTCCTAGGTCGTTGTCTTCAACCGTCTGCTAAGAGGGCTATTAGGCTAAGCCAATAAATTATAATGCTAAGAGGAGTGTGAATAATCCGTCGGTCATGAAAGCAGTCACTGAGCACCTACTGTGTGCAAATCCCTGTTCTAGGCTGGAAGGGTAAACAGAAGTAAACACTTCAATAGCAAGATAAAGGTGAAGTGAGGAGGGCAAGGCAAGGTGGACATTTTTACTTCATATTGTTGAATAATCAACAATATGAAGTAATAATAATATTGTTGAGGTAAGCATTTCTGGAAAATAAAAGGAATTGGCAAGTGCATTAGTTCTAATTTTTAGATACAATAACTTCAATTTTAGCAGTGTATCCTACAGAAATAAAATAATTGAAGGTAAATGTTTAGGAATAAAAATACTCACTACAGCATCATTTAGAATATTGAAAAATAGCGATAACTTAAAACAATAACAAAAGTAATAATTGACAAAATTCTGGGAAATCCATATATGGAATATTTTGTGACCTTTAAGTTGTATTTTTGGAGAAGAGTAATGACTTGGTAAAATAAATCAAACTTTTTAAAAAAACAATTCTCAAAATTTTAAACACACTATAATCCAAGTTTCAATTTTAAACATGTATATGTAGAAAAAGCTATAACATGTCAAAATTATAATACATATTATCTGGAATTATAAGTGAGCTTTTCCTTCCTTCCTTCTTTCCTTCCTTCCTCTTTCTTTTCTGTGTGTTTTCTAAATTTTCTACAATGAGCATGAATTGATTTTATAACCAGGGGTGGGGATTGGCGGAATGAAAGGAGAATTCCGTGTTATGATAACTGAAACTGCATCACACATTATTTCACTCCCTTAATATCTAATCAAATGAACAAAAATATCCAAAAAAAAAAAAAAACCCCGGAAAAATCTATCAACTGCCACCAAGCAAGGAAAGAACTAACCTAATATCTTAAACTTTGAAAGTGATGGCCTAAGAAAGAAACAGTATAGTGCACCTGAAGTTAATATAATTTTGTAAATCAAGTACATTTCAATAAAAAAAAGAAGAAAGTGAAAGAAACAGTATATTCGAGAAAAGAGGTGAAGGAAGTTTAGTTCCTAATGTCACCCCCTTCCCCAAAGTTATATTATATGAGGTTGAAAAACCTTGAAAATTCTTGCTAATAGCCTCCCTGATTAAAAAATAATAATAGAGAGGGAGATTGAAATATAGCATAATCTTCCTTCATTTCTGACTGGTGAAAAGAAATAAAGAAATTAAAAATTAGAGAAAAGGAAAGAAAGTAACTAGAGAAAAGGATCTACCTCTCACTGTAGGAAGTGAAATCTCCTGGGACTCATGTTGAACTGGACTTAAGACCTGAGAATATTCCCCATGTGAGTGGGATGAATGCCAAATTTAGGTGAACGCACATTTGTATGAGACTTTTAAGTGATCTCAGAGTAGAAAGCAAATCCAGGTATCCTAAAAAAATTATTTTGCCTGACCTGACCCTGCCATTTGCTCAAATTACACAAAAGTGGGAAAAGTAAGAAATACCCAGCCCTCAGCCTCTACCTTAGAAGGAAGAAGAAGCAATGAGAGAGAGAAGAAACAGTGTTAAGAAGTCACTCATACAGGATCAGAGTAAATGGAAGTTTGAGAGGGAGCTACGCAAGCATGAACAGAAGAGAGAGAAACAGCATTGCAATGATGTCACTACATCCAGCATAAAAGTTACAAAAAGGACACAGGATGCAAAATATGCGTAAGACAACCCAGAAGAAGAGGAAGTCAAGAAAAGTCAGGAATATATTCACAATGTCTTCACAGCAACTAAGAACATTTAAACAAATTCAGCAAAACAATATCTCAAAGTTAAGAGGTTAAACAGCCAAATGAGACGAAAAGAGAGACGACAGAGACAAGGAAACAAATTGAGGATCAAAAAAACCATAACAGATATAAGAAATAGGAAACAAAATCTGAAAAAATCTATCAACAATGTATAAAAGGAGCAGATGACCACAGTGAACTCAGGCTGAGAAAAAAATGAAAAGATAAACATACTGGATTGCAAAATTAATGATGTACTTATATAGAAATAATTAGTATCCCTAAAGCATAAAAGCCAACAAATGAAAAAGAAGATATATTCATAGATACAATGTAAGAAAATTAACTTGACAGAAAGCAGAAAAGGCACATCATGTTACCAGAAAATCTAATAAACAACATTCATCACTAAGACATATCCTACTTATGTTACTAAAAATCAAGGATAAAGGATGATTTCTTCAGTCATTCATATAGGAAAAGCAAGGGGAAATTATCAGGCTGAGCTAAAACTTGTACAGCTAATACCAGAAAACAATGATATAAAGTTCTTGGGGCAAGACTGACCTAAGAATATCAAACCAGCTTGTATTCATTCAAATGAAAAGGAACCAGCAAAGCTTTCAAAAATTCGATAACACATGAGCCTTCCTCAAAAAGGAATTTTCACTTTCGTACATGTATCTTTTATAAAATTCAATTAAAATTAGCTGCACCTCAGTAGCAGTGAGAATACCTAAAAGGCGGATTTGGGTTTCTCATCGCCATTTTCTCCTAAAGCTAATAATGGCTCAGTGGAAATATGGCTGCACATAGGTCTGTGGCAGGAAAAGTACAAGGTAAGCCTAGAAATCTTATGTTAGAAATCAAGGAATATCTCAAAGACTGATGAGACCTGTCCAAAAGGCCCGGAACTCAAGTTGAAGAAGCTCTCATTGGCCAAATGTAAAAAATCTGAGCATCAAAAAAAAAAAAAACAATTGTGGTAAAGAGTTATAATCCTCTGAATAGACAAAAAATTCACAGATTTATATTGATAACTGAAAACAGGGATTGACATACTAACTAAAAATATAACATCATCAATGTAGTAATTTACCCTGCCAAGGATCATCAGTGGATGCTGAAAGCATCCACTAGAAAGTTTTGAGAGAATAGGTTGTATAGATAATCTCAAAATATCACCCCAGAGTTTACTTAATTATAAAGGGAAAGATGTACCCTTACAATGGAGAAATCTGGTAATACCACCATGAAAAGTACTCAAATTTAACATCACTAATAATCGAACAAACAGAATTATGTGCCTTCTTAAAGAGGCATTGGGAATTATACAACATCTCCCATATGGTTCTCCTGTCCAAAATGTTTGACCTGTATTCAGTCATCCAGGTTTGGAGATATTCTACAAAGTACTTGGCCCGGAATCTTCAAATATATCAATTTCATGAAGACTTCAGGAGTTTAAAGAGACATGACAACTAAATGCGATATATGATCATAGATTGGGTAAAAAACAAAACCTCACATAAAGAAAAAATTATAGAAAAAAATAGATAAGTTGGATTATGGGCTGCATATTAAATAACATTATTACAATAATGTTCAATTTCTTGGTTTGATAATGAAATTGTTGCTTTGTAAAAAAAAATATTGAAGCATCTACAGGTAAAGAATCAGGGGAAAGTTTTAGAAAAAGTTCCTTGGTATAGGTACAATACTTGGATTAGCAAATCAGAAGAAAGAAGCTACTTAGGAAAATTTATTAAGTGTGTCATGAATGATACACCATAGAGTATCTTATTCTTTGGAGGGTTACCAATGAAATAAAAGAAAGCTTCTGCTCTTGATAAACTAACCAAAAAGTGAGCCAACAAGCCAAATGGTAACGTGTAAGTATAAGAACGTAAGAAGAAACTCAATCATCATCACTAGGAATTTACTACACACTCCTTGCACCCCTTACTATGATAACTTCTTAAAAGTATGAAGTATGAATAATGCCCATGAAGTTTAAAGTCTAGTTGGCAAGACATAACTTGTACACATGAAACGATTTAAAAGCAATGCAAGACACCATGTTCTCAAATGCCAAACTCTGTGGTTTGAACTAAAAATGTAATAGGAATTTTTGGAAGGAAGAGATCAATGTCAGATGAAGTCGCTGGGAATTGGGGCTTGTGACACATTAAAACAAGTACAGAACTTGATCTTAGTGCAAAAGCTACCCACATGTGTGCTGAGGAAATTCATTAATGGGGAGTGTGTGATGAAAGCCAGATTTTATTCACCAGAAGAGCTTTCATGGTGGGGGGCGGGGGATGGATTTTGAGCAAAATTTGAAGGAGAGATGCAAATTAGAGGACTTGCTAAATATACGTTACAGAGAAAACAACCCTAGAGATCATCTTTCCAGGTTCATATGTTTATGAGTAAAGAATCTCAGGCCCAGAGAAAGGCTGTAGTTTGTAAGAAAGAAAGAGGAAATTTGGTCAATGGCAGGAAACTGGGTGGGAATCCAGTGACCTGTTCAACTTTGGCAAGCCATTCAGCATTTCTAAACCTTTGGTAACATGGCAGCTGGGATATCTTCCAACAGGATAAGGTGTCTAATCCCCTACCTTTGAATCTGGGCCCCCTTAGTGATGTACTTGACCAAGTGAATGCTGTGGAAATGACTTGGTGAAACTCCTGAAGTTAGGTCATTGGAACACTCATCCTTGGAGCCCTGAGCTGTCATGTTACAAGTAGAACTACTCAGAGACCACCATGCTGTACAAAGCCAAGTTCCACTGAGAGGTCCTGGAGGATACAAAATAACATAGGGAGAAAGAAAAAAGCCAAGGAACACCAAGGCTCTAGATACTTGAGGGAAGAAGCCAGTTTTGAAGTGGCTGCTCCAGTCCCAACTGATGTCAGGTGGGTTATAGATGAATCCCCAAATCCATTCTGAATTTCTGACTGACACCTGTGAGTAAAACAAAAGACTTGTTTTTAACCACTAACCTTTGAAGTAGTGTACTCCAAAGTAATAGACAATCCACTGGTTTCTAGTGTCTCTGATAACTATATATTTCTGCTTTTACAAAATTCCACAAGATAAAAGTTTACAAAAGCTTGGTTAAAGAAGTAAGCAAGTAGGGGTTTCCCTGGTGGCACAGTGGTTAAGAATCCGCCTGCCAATGCAGGGGACACGGGTTCAAGCTCTGGTCCGGGAAAATCTGACATACCGCAGAACAACTAAGCCCATGCGCCACAACTACTGAGCCTGCGCTCTAGAGCCCGTGGTCCGCAACAAGAGAAGCCACCATGATGAGAAGCCCGTGCACCACAACGAAGAGTAACCCCAGCTCACCGCAACTAGAGAAAGCCCACGTGCAGCAACGAAGACCCAACACAGACAAAAATAAATAAATAAATAAAATTTATTTTTTAAAAAAAGTAAGCAAGTAGAGGGTAACAAATTAGTTTGAATAGAACGGTAGTTTGTGGCAGAAACAATAGGACGTATCTGTGGGAGATAAGAAGGTGCCAAAAATCAAGGTTCTTATGTCACTTTCTAAGGATATGGAGCCCTATTTCTGGTTGGCAAAAAATATCCCTGTTTCCCTTCCATCCATGTAATTGACAGTCTTCTCTTTGAGTCTAACTGTCCTTTTCTGTAATACCTGAATGATAATATTGGTTCTTCCCGTCGCAAAGGGAGTTGTGACAGCAAAATATGGCTGTCACCGATGCTGTTCACCAAGATTTGCTAGCTCTTTTCACCTTCCAGGCACATGGTAAGATTGTCCTTCTGTCCCCCTGTGGTTGAGTGAGGTCATGTGATTAGATATTTGAGCTGTGAGCACAAGTAACACATGTCACTTCCAAGCCAGGGCATTTAATTTCCAGTTCTAGACCTTCCAGAGTTCTACAGCGATCAACAACCGACATAGTCTGGGTCCATCACCCTAGATTCCTGAGTAAATCTGATGATCAAGGAGCCCAGCCAACCCATGAAAGTTATATAACTTGAAGGAGAAGTAAACCTTTGTTTGTTTAAGTCACAGAGATTTTTGAAATTGCTCATTATTGCAGCATGATATAGCCTATTCTGACTGATGCAACAAAGATCGGAAATACTCTTGGAAATGGAGAAGTGATACAAAAGTATGATATATTGTTATTACAAAGGATAGGCTTCAGCAGGCTTCTGAGTAGGTCAGCAAACCAAAGTGACTCCATCAGTTGTCTACTGCAAGTTTCTCTTGCTCCATCTTGATTAACAAGTCATCCAGCTTCTTGGAGTCAAGTTTTTCTGTGTATATGATGGTGATGATGATCACGATGATGATGGTCATGACGATGATTATGATAACAGCAGCAGCAGAAGTTGGAAGAACATTCACTAGTTATTGAACACCTACCATGTGATTGGAAACCATTGCATACATGATTTCTAATCCTCACAACGTATCTGTAGAATGGGTTTAACCATCCGTGTTTTTACAGATATAGAAACTTAGTCTAAAGAAGTTTAGTACTGTGTTCTTTCTATTTCCTTCCAATCTTTGGATCTCCACTTAGGAAAGGAAGTCTAGTGTTGTGGTAAAGAAAAGTGAGGGTCTTCTCTATTAAACCCATATAGAACGTGGCAAATGTTTGGACTACATCATATGCTTGCTTTCATTGGTGTTTTAAAGGGAAGCTAAGACCAGCCGAGACAGCTCTGTATCCAAGTCATCTGGTACCCATGTGTGGAGATGTGCGTGCTTTCCTGTGTCCTCGCAAGATGGCACAGATATTAATTGCTTAATACGTAAGAGGCAGAGGCTGGGAATAATAATCCTCCATTCCAGAGCCAGCTTGGTTTTACCTTCATGGGCCTCCATGTGCTACCCACAGGCCTCTTGGGGCTTAAAAACACCAATAGGAGCTTCAGCCCCACTCAGGGCATGTGGGGGATGGCATCGAGGCCATAGCCGAACCTAATTAAGTACATATGGTAAACTTGAAGGGCAAAGATTTTCAAAATATCCCCAGCCGCACCCCAAACTTTGGGTGGCCCTAGCCCAGCCTGGAACTAGCATTTGCATGCAGAGACCTTAAATTAGAGCACATCAAATAATTCATTTCAGAGTGTTTCAGTATGGTCTAAGGACAATAAGATCTTTGGAAGGGTTGAGGGGAGAGGACAAGAAAAGCTCATACTGATGTGATTCTTGTCGGTACGACGTGGATCTGAGCAAAATTTCTCTGACTCTGTCTCTCCCTGCTCTCCTTGAGACACCAGCGCAAGCCTCTCTTCCTCAGAT